>NC_142043.1:63528887-63840279 GCF_982192425.1 Myodes glareolus | reverse complement strand
TGGCCCTAGACAGCGACACATCACAGAAGGCAAATGGCAGGCTGCCCCTGCAGGGACCTGAGTGAGCCCTGAAGACCTGGGGTCAAACAAAGTCAGGGAGCCTTCCTGGGGCTTCAGGGACTCAGCTGGAAAGATTGGGCCTGCACAGTGAGGGAGGGACCACCTCCAGTACCAGGGTTGAAGGTGGGGTGTCACCAAAGAGTCATTGCCTGTATGACAGGTTTGGTGAGTGTTCTGGGGCTGGTCATCAGAGGGTCTCTGGGGCACCTTCTGACCCTTGGATTCTACCTGCTAAGCGGGAGGGGTTTTGCCAGGAAGGGTGTGAACAGGTCCAAGGTCATACTCTCCTTGCCTTAAGTCACCATTGGAGCCTCTGAGTTTCTTGAGGAGGGGTCTTGTTTTGAGCCAGAATCCCCTAACCAATGGTCTGTTGTGTTCACTGTCTAATGCGGACCTCATGGCAGCCCTTGGGGTATCATGGGGAGTAAGTGAGCTCATGTTAGTGTCTTCTACATTGGTCCTCTGGTCCCAGGGTCTCTATTATTTTTTAAGGCCTATCTATTTTTATTTATGTGTATGAATGTTTTGCCTACATGTGTGGATATATATTATTGTACGCATGCCTGGGGCCCTCAGAGGTCAGAAGAGGATGCCAAATATCCTGAAACTGGAATTATGAACAATTGTGAGCCACCATGTGGGTACTGGGAACCACGCCAGGGTCCTATGCAAGAACAGTCTGTGCTCTTAGCTGTTGAGCCATCTCTCCAGCCCTGGGTCTCTGTTCCTGACAGTGCTGGCCTGGAATCTCCAAGACAGCTAACTACTTGCATATGGTCAGCATCTCGTGTGGTTCCCTTTACCGCCCAGACTTTCCAGTGTCCCTGTGTATGGATTAGCCTTCTGCCGAGTCCTGCAGGCTGCTTTGCCTCTTGTCTTGATACAGACAAGACTGTCTGCACGTATGATGTAGATGTTACTGAACTTTGGAAAGCATGCACTCGCTGCAGCTCCCACTGTAAATGGGATGGGAATGATTCTATCAGGGACCCCATGAGTCACCATCTGCAGTCTGTATTTCCCGGAAGGTTGTTAACAAAGCTGGACTTGGACCTGGCGACTGAGACTGAGCTGGGTTTCGCCAGTGATCATGACTCACTTCAAGTGCTGCTGGGTCAATCAGGGCTACACTTGTCCTGAATCATCACTGATTACTTTTATTTTTCTCTGATTTTTTTTTAAATGTGCCTTTAAAAACACAATGATAAACCTAGGGCTGGGAGAACAATGCTGTCCCTTCCCATGATCCTCCACCTGTAGCCATCTTTATTTGAGGCAGATGTCTTCCCTGGCTGGTAGACAGATGGGGTCTGTGTCCACGTGGAGGGGAACTTTGGGGGGCTCTCCTCCAGGCTGGGCCAGAGCAGAACCTGTAAATAGTTGGTTCCTCAGAGAATTACTTTTGCAGGGTCCCTCCCTGGAGTGTGTGTAAACGGTTCTCTTTGTGCACAGAAATGAAAATGGTAGGAACCCCAGGGCAAACAGTAAACAGAAGTCAGAAGGGCCAGAGCCGTCAAGGAAGCTGTTTTCTGAAGTTTCCTTTATAGACAAGGTCTCAGGATGTGCCCCTCGCTGGCCTGGGACTCACCAAGTAGAGCACACTGGCCTCGAACTCTCGGAGATCCGCCTCTGCCTCCCAAGTGCTGGTGATGTAAAGATTCCCAGGGAACATTTTAGTAAAAAGTTAGGACACCTGTAGCTAGGATCCACTGTCCTTTTGGTCCTTGTAACTTTCTAAGTACATTTATTTCTTTATGTATGGGGAGTGTGCACCGGGAGGTCAAAAGATGTCCTGTGGGAGTTGGGTCTCTTCTACCTGGCTCCTCAGGCTTGTAGCAAGCACCCTTGCCTGCTGAGCTGTTTGCACCAGCCCTGACATACTCTTTTGACTGGTCAGTTCTTTTCTGTGTGTGAGAAAGAGTGTATGAGCATGCACGTGTGAGCATACATGTTCGTGTGTATCTTGATGCACACATAGGTACATACATGTATGCAGAAACCAGAGATCAATTTCAGGTGTCATCCTTAAGTCTTGTTTTATCCTGTTTGGAGTCTGTGTCTCTCGCGGATCTAGAACTCACCAAGTTGGCTAAACTGTCTAGCCATCCATGCTTAGAGATATGCCTGTCTCTGCCTCCCCAGTGCTAGGATTAAAAGCACTCACTACCATACCCAGCCCCTCCCCCATGGGTTCCAGAGCCCTCCTGCTCACAAGGCAGATACTTTAACTGACGAGGCTAATCTCCTAGCCCTGATCAGTTCTTATTAACCAATTGCTGTAACAAGCTGATAGATTTTTTCTGTGTAGCTTGCTGAAAGATAATCCTGTAAATGTTTGCAAAGGTCTGCTTTGACATAAACCGTGTTCCTCTCTCCAAAATGCCTCTTTGGCAATCAGCCCGTGGGAGCCTAGTATGTTTCACTGCAGCCCAATGTAAGAATCGCTTGATGTGGCTTCAATTTGCTTAATTGCCGTGCCCCTCACCGAACACCTGGTCTTCAGAACAGACGTCGTTGGAGTATTAAAATAGAGCAATGTTACTGAAAACTGATGGGCTTATTTAAATGGCCTCTGAATCCTTCATCCTTTGGAGGCAGCCTCCCAGCGGGGCTATAGGAGAGGCAAAGATGGCATCTCTGACATGAAAGGCTGGGAGGGGGTGTGAGATTATGGTGTCCAGGGAGCCTGGAGGTTAACTGCTGGAGCCATGCCCTAGCACCCTGGAAATCAGTCTCCAGATGCTGGCCCCGGGGGCAGGCAAGGACGTGGGTGGTGCTCTCTGTGTAAAGTCCATCCTTCAGCCACCCTGGGACTCCAGCCATTGTCCTATTGGCTTCAGCGTTGGTGGCCAGGGGATGTGACTGAGATCAATCAGTTACAAGCAGCCACAGTCGTCTGTGATCCCAGCCCATACCTGTCTATGACCAAGAGCCTGTGACCCTAACTAACCAGGGTGCTGGGTGCTGCTCACCTTGGGCAGGACCTGAAAACTTCTCTTGTGGCTTATGGAAGATTTTGGATCATTTCTAATCTGTTCTGGTTTCCATGGATGGTGTTCCCCAGGCAGGTCAAGTCCCAGAATTCTATTCTGAGTATGGCCTATAGAATGCATGTTCCTCACTTCCATGCAAGGCTAGCATACTCGCTTAGTCCTGCAGATGATCCTCCAGGCCTGCGACTGTCATCAATGAGCAGCAATGGAGACGCCCCCTTAGGTGCAGTGTCCTTGAGAAAGAGCATAGTAGGGGAATCGGGAATTCACACCTATGAAGTAGTCAGAAAACTGAGGTCTTGGTGGTAGAATTGGGACACACACACACACACACACACACACACACACACACACATACACACACACACTCAGCAGCCCTGGCAGCGGCAGCCAGGAGCTTGAGTGGGGAAGGTCCAAGTGACCAAATTCTATCCGGCATGACAGAGAGGTCAGAGCCTCTTTGGCCTATCAGTGCTGCCAGTGGAAGCTTGCAAGAAGATAATCAGTTCATAAGGTGGTGAGCTTTGGGGTGACACTTAAGTCAGCTTTTAACAGCACAGAGCTATGCACAAAGCCAAGCCAATGATGTACAGAAGCTATGTCAATGTGCCATGCTGTGCCTTGTGTCCAGCCAGGATGACCAAGGAAGCCTTTCAGATAACCTGTCTCACAGTAGCCACCCTGTCCTGATAGAGATGGACGAGCCTGCCACCTGCATGGTGGCCAAGTGGCTGCTTGCCTGATGCAACAGCAAGGCCAACTTTCTGTACCAGCCTCCAGGCCCTATGACTCTCAGGATCTGGCCCCAGGACACTGGAAGAATTCCTTGTCTCCTGAGGGACATTCCCCCTGACCAGAAGGTCCTCCTTGCCACCTTCACCCATACCTGGTGGGCTGCTTCATCTGAGCTTTGTGTGACACAGGTCCTTTATGAAATTTAGTGCAGAAGACAAGTGTGAGTTCACAGATATAAAAAAGTGAGTTCCCCACTCCTCGGTTCCCCCCAGGAGATGGTCCGGGCCTACTCCTGATGCAAGTGTGGCTTCCTCCTCTGGGTGGCTCCATCCCACACACTGTGTAGAAAGTGTGGTATTCGGTCTCACAATCTCAGTTCTTTAAGTGAGCCGCAGCCTCGTGTGCAGATGGGGAAACCAAGGCAGGACACTGTGTGACTTGTTCTCAGAGTCTCTCCTCACACTTGCCGGCTGCGGCATTCCCTCCCTATCTCCGCCACCTGTCAAGCACCTCCATCCTAATACAGCTTGCTGGACTGTTGGCCACCTGACTTGCTGATATATGTATGTATTTATGTATATATGTATATATGTGTGTATTATATATACATATCACATATGTGTATTGTGATATATATGCACATACACACACACACACATATATATATGTATGAATGATCTGTGCACAATAAAGTGATTCATCTTAATCATCTGGTTTGACCTATCTTTGCCTCTGACCTGAGGACCCAGCATCTAAGTTAAGGTGGAACTTTTCCAGCCCTCTATGCCAGACCCTATCATCCCCTACTAAGTAGCCATAAGATTCATCCACAAGCATGTCTCTCTTCTGTACTTGAACTCATGGAGATGAAGTCAAGCAGCCTGTGTTCCACTATTTTTCGAGTGTCGTGTTTGGAGACTCGGTCCTATTCCAGCAGCACCTGAAAACTCATTCTTTCCTTCCTCTGCAGTATTCGGCTGTCGGTATCGAGCACTTAATCCCTTCCTTTCCCTGGGGCAGCCCGTCAAGGATGACTGGCAGTCGGTCCTCAGCTTGGAGCTTTCTTGCCAGATGCCGTCTCTACTGTTAGGCCTCTGGAGGCTGGTGGTGCTTGGGTTGGCTGTGCGGGTGGGAAGTGGAGTTACTGCAAAATACTGCTGGAGCCACCTGTCTGTGGCAGGAACTCCCGTGGGCTCAGACACCTACCAGAGGCCTCCTGATCAACAAGCCATTGCTCTGTGAGGAGGGGAAGCCTCTTTACCTGGTTGAGACATCCCAATAAATTCTTTATCTGCCCCACCATCCCTGTCTGCTGTAGGGCGAACTCCATAAGCAGTGTGCTGCTGGGGTTGAAGCTGAGCCCAGATTCAATGGTCCGAGCAGCAGTACCAGGCATGGCCCCACCCACTGGCTCCTGAACAACGAGACCGACTGTGGCTGGGCCCCGTTCGGTGAGTTTAGTCAAATGTTCTGTTGCCTAGGGATCTTGACAGCCATCCATCCGGGCTCCTACAGCCTGGCTGGTCTCAGGACAGGACAGTGCTGCCGTCCTCAAGATGTGTTTCGGTGACAACTGTCCCCTAGCAAACATTACTTGGCAACCACCAGGTCTTCAGTGCCTACATTACAAAGGGGCCACCCCTTAAATAAGCATGTCTGTGCCGGGTAAGTCTCTAGAAGAGAGCCTTCAGTGTGTTCATGTCATACTCGGAGGTTAGGGCTTGCCACGCAAAATCTGATGAGGGTACCACGAGCCAGCCGGGTGACATTGAAACGCAAAGTCACACTACAGCCAATATGGTTTATGTCCAGTCTGAAGGACACATTCAAGGACAAATTGGGAAAAAAAAGGTGGCAGGCATTATTTGCTTTCACAAGAATCTGACCAGCACCTGGGCTGCCATGTTTTTTTGTTTTGTTTTTAATTAGAGTCCCATTCGGAGGGACTTCCAGAATATAGGATTTGTATTTTATAGCCCAACTCTAGAACCTAAGTAAATAATTCTGAGCCCTTCTGTTGCTTCTCAAACCCACACAGATAAGAACAACTACCAGCAGCTACTTGGAGCCCTGGATTACTCCTTCCTCTGCGCCTATGCCATTGGGATGTATCTGAGGTAGGGACGCCCGTCCTCTGACCCCTCCCAGTCTTCTGGGCCCTTCAGTACAGAAAATGTTCTCTGCTGTCATTGGACGGACCTAGGAAGGAAGTAGCAGAGGTTCCCAGGGTCAGTGAGCGAATGAGTGACTGGCTAAAAACTGGTTGACTTTGTCATTCCTGACGTATTTAAAATAACACTGTAGAGAGATCACGTGGTGGTCGGGTGTTTGCCTGGCATGCACAGGATGCATGGGAACCTGGGCTCAGGCCCCGAATTGGGGAGAATTAAGGAAAAACACCATAGAGGCTTAACAGCCTTCATCCCAAGAGACTTTATTTAGACAGCCCAGAGCCCGGGAGTCTCAGGGAATCCCTGCACGTGTTTAACTGCTTCTCTGAGAGCCTCCCAACATGTGGAATCAAGACCCTTTCCAGCCCAGAGACCCTGTGACAGGTGGCATCCGGACAAGTCATTCCTGCCAATGGTAAACACAACCCCCTCTATCAGGTGCAAATGCCACATGAAGCTCAGCTTGTGTGTATGGTGGCAGAGGGTGCTAAAGCACCAGGGTATGAGGTATGCCTGGCAAAGAGCAATAAGGTGTGGGCCTAGTCTCCACCAGCTGCCAATCACACACTCTCCTGGGGGGCAGATGCTCCTGGTCTATCTTTCTGCATCCAAACACTCTGCAGTGTGCAGAGGGCTAGGGGTTCCTCAGTTACTAGAAAATGATGCTTAAACTGGCTGGGGCCAGTTTTATCCGCTAGAGAACACAGCAGTGTCTGGAACATCTGCAGCTGTCACAGCTAAGGGAAGGGCATCTAGCTAGCATCGTCTTGTGGGCAGAGATGGAAGGCTTTGCTAAACACCCCAGGACACAGTCCCATCCTCACTCCAAAGATGCCCGGCCCAGGAAACCTGGCTTAGTAAATAAAGTGGGTTTCTGGTTGCATCTTTATCAGCAAAGGTAGTTTCTCGTGGCGCTCAGCAGTGAGTTTATTGAAATGGGGTTCTGTTGGACGTGAGGTTCGTACAGACATCTCAGAAGGGAGGCACGGACACCTGCCACTTCACTGCTAGGCTTTGTGCCGTGTCAAGCAGGCATGACAGCACAACCCCACTGTGCAGCTGCCGCTGAAGTCTTGGTGGTGGGTGTCACGTGACTCTAGCTGGACTAGAAACATGGAGATGGCTGCACCCAGGTCTTGCCTGGCAGGATCAGCAGGTGCAGCGTGGGTGTGAGTCCTCTGTGAGTCAGACATGATGTGGGGTAGTGTCCATTCCATCAGAATTGCTCCTTAAATTCATAGAGAGGAGGTGCCGGGTGGTGGCACCAGGCGGCCATACTGGAGGACACCTCTCAGTGGTAGCCAGTGACAAACGCTCTTGGGAGCCCACAAGATCCAGCCCCTTGTCCTGTGCCTAGGCAAGTTAGCAGCCTCTGAGTTGTCTCCTAATCTCTGAAGTGAGCAAGGCGCAGCAGATAAACCTGAGCACTAGAATGCTCTCCAGTCCCTGTGGTTAAGTTCCACTCAGCTGAACATGTTAGCCGGGTGTACTGTCCTGTTTAAAGGTCATTTGCATGGCTCCTGTTTGGTGAGGGCAGGAGGGAAAGCTTGCTGGCAAGCAGGTTCTGGAGAGGACCTGGGAACAATGACACCTTCTCCAGGGTGCTGCTCTCAGGCAGGCAGGTGTCTGCCCACGTTCTCTGCTTGTTGGAGTCCTGGGCTGGTTATGTGGAAGGAAGTGTGACTTGTGAATTTTCTAGATTTTCTAAAGGGGTGTGTGTGTGTGTGTGCGCGCGCGCACACACGCGCGCGTGCGCGCGCAGGCATCCATAGAGGCCAGAAGAGGGCATCCCTGGAGCTGGAGTTACGGGAAGTTGTGAACCTCCTGACATGGGTGCTGGAAACCAGATCTCTGGTCCTGGACCTCTAGAACATAGTGCCGTTAACCAATGAGCCATCTCTCCAGCCCACATTGAGTTTTGAAAAATCACAAAGGATCTTTTGTATCTGCTAAAATCACGTGTGTCCTTGGTGGTGCTGTGGGTGAAGCGATAGGGCATGGTGTCATGGTGATGGCGACCCATCCTGTGCCTGCCCTGGTAGGAATCTGTCTGCTCATCACCGCGACAGAGCCGACCTAACATGTGGATGTAGCTCATTTTCCCCTCAAACAGCCCAAGAAGGTGAGACTCCAGAAAGTCAGCTCACTGGGCCTCTTTGTTGCTCTCAGCACTGGGGCTCTGCTCCTCTTGATGGGCCTTACACACCACATAAGAAAACCTGTCTTTCAGTCAGGCAGCAGCGGCTGTGGCAGGAAATGGTTGGCCAGGCAGGGGAGTGTGGTCCTCGCTGACCCACCCAGTGGGTGTGTTCACACAGGTTTCTTGGTTACCGCGCATTGAATGGGCTGCTTGCTCGGGGTCACAGTGGTCCCCTTTTCAAGTCCCCTTTTGCAGCTTAATGATTGACATCTTAAATAGCTCGGTACACCGGCCGCGTGTTTTTGATATAAAGGGAGACTTAACGAGCAGGGCAAGCCCTGCTTTGTGAGGCAGTATTCGCGAGCCCCAAACGGGTGCTTTATGTTGCTTGGCGGTTGGTGGTTTTTATGACAGGTGACTCTAAGGGGTCCCATGGGAGGGAGGGAGCTCCACAGAGAAGCATTCTGTCCAGTCTCCCGGGAAATGGTGGGCCTCGGAGGTCTAGACGCACAGAGCATGGCACAGGACATCCGGGAGACGTGGCTGTGGCTGTTGGCCGTGTGCTGTGTCGTTTCCTCATGCCTGCCTCTTTCCTTGTTCCCTCAGCGGCATAATAGGGGAACGCCTGCCGATTAGGTATTACCTGACTTTCGGGATGCTGGCCAGTGGTGCCTTCACAGCCCTGTTCGGCTTGGGCTATTTCTATAACATCCACAGCCTGGGATTCTACGTGGTGACCCAGGTAAGGACCTGCTCCAGGTTCACTGTGAGGAACGGGATGGTTCGGGTCCCAAAGCAGATGTTGGTGAGGGGCAGAGCAGAGCAGCGCCCCTTCAAGGTCATGTCTCCAGCTGCTGGCTTAGGAATGCCCTCCTCCCTTGGCACCTGGCCTGCTACTTCCTGTTTCAGGAGCTGTCAGCGTGGCAGGTCAATGAGGTGTGAAGCTTTAATGATCACTCCATAGAGGCCATGGGGTGGCCAGGGTAGGAGTCACTGCCAGCAGAACACAACTGTGAGACCTTCAGCTGCAGGGCCCCGGGGCAGAGGTGCTGAAGGCTTGCAAGGGTGGGACCAGAAGCCCAGCTTGCCCTCCTTGAGAGCCCAGCCTTTGTGGGACCTCTTGGCTTTTGTCCTCTCCCACAGTCCCGTGGGTAAATATTGACTAGCAAAGGAAATGGGGCTGCCCGACTTCTCCAGATGGCCAAGGGCGGGGAGGTGCGATAGAAAACCAAAGCAGCTCTTGTTTAGTTTGGCTTTTCATGACCATGCCATCAAGCTTGAGAAAGCCTGGCCACTTTATGACAAGCATGATTTGTTCTTGCCTGCACTTGGTTACCCCTGGCATCCTTGGAGAAATCATCTCTAGGACTCCTGAGCTAGCAAAGCCCATGGCTGCTCAAGTCCCGTGTATTAAGCGGCATAGCACTCGCATAGATCCTGTGCACATCTTCCTGTAGATGATTTGTCTTTAGATCATTTCTAATATCTAACAGTGTGAGTGTTATCCTGGTTAGAGAACGTTGACTGTCTGGTATGGATGCTGCCATTGTAGGCCCAACAATGCATTTGATCCTTCTGCCTTGTCTCCTTGGATGCAGAAGCCTCAGACTATGACACACAGAATTAGCAGGGAAGGAAAGCAAGTCCCTGGGGTTGCAGCATGCTCCTCTAGCAAAAGCCCAGCTGTCAATGCAGAAGCAGCAACGGGGTGGGAGGTGGGGGGAGCTTGCCGCCCTCTCTGTGCCTCTTGGAGAATCCACTGTCCAGTGAGACAGCCTGCACCGGGCTGGGCTTTTTGCTAAGGCCTCAGTTCTGATGACACCAACGCCAACCTCCTGGTATTGGTCCAACACCTGCTTGGAGAGAACAGGAAAACATGCCAGAGTTGATCGCGGCTGCGTTGGTTTCTGAGAAGGAACCTTCTTCGTGGGCAGTCAGCGAAGACATGCCATTTCTGATCTGCATTTGCTGCCATTTATAAACCAGTCTGTGAAGAGAAAAGTTCTTGCTTTACAGAATGTTTAGATTCCAAGGAGTCTGGAACGCTTGAGGCCGACCTGTCAGGGTGTTCCTGGCTGAGGGTTCTGGCTGGGTTGGCTTTGTTTTTCATATTTTTTAGGCCACGTCTCATATGTAGCCCAGGCTGACCTCAAACTCATAACATTCCTCATAAGTACTAGAGTTGTAGGTTTGAGCCACCATGTAAGGCTTGAGTTGACTTTTTTTTTTTTTTTGCTTTTCGTGTATGTGTGTGTGTGTGGTGTGTTTGTGTGTGTTATTTTATTTTTTGGAATGGGGTCTTGTGTTACCCAGGCAGATGTCAAGCTCCTTGAACGGTCCTCCTGCATCAGCCTCCTTAGCAGCTAGGATGGTAGCCATGCACCACCATTCCTGGCCTATATATATACTTTATAATAGATCGTGTTTCTGTATCTTTTATGTATATGAGCTACGTATGTATTTTAAACTTCATAGCTAATCTGTATGTAAATATAAAACTTCCTTCTCACCGTTAGTGGTAGAGACTGACTTAGAGTGCTGTCGCTTCTGTGCGAGTCCAGCACAGGGAGGATGGGGAGGGACCAGCATCTCCCCTCAATGAGCCTCCCTTCCCACCTACAGATCATTAACGGACTGGTGCAGACCACAGGCTGGCCCAGCGTCGTCACCTGCCTCAGCAACTGGTTTGGAAAAGGAAGGTGAGGAAAGCATGGCCCCTTCTTCAACAGCTTTTCCTTTCTTTCTTTCTTCCTTCCTTTCTTCTTCCTTTTTTTTTTTTTTTTTTTTTTTTTTTGATTCTGATAGAAACTGGACCACATTACCTTCAGCTTCAAGACATTTTTTTCCCAGTCTATTTCAGGAACCTTAATGAGGCTCCTCTTGGACGCAATGTACTGAAAGCTCTCAGATGGGGGCTTTACAGTCCCCGTGAGGCTACAGCTCCAGAACCCGTGTACCTAAAGAGCACAGCCTCCCCCCTGGCCACTCAGGCAGGTCCTGTGACCTGGACTCCACACCTGAGAGCTGTGTGGCCCTTGGCCTCAGCTTCCCTCACACTTGGGTGACATAGAGCGCCTGGGCCTTCAGGCCTCTTAAATTGGAGTCTGCATCTGGCCGTGGGGTTGGCAGAGGTCACCCAGTCCATAATTAGCAGGCCTGGCCCAGCTCTAGCAATCTGACTACAGTGCAGTCACTTGTGGTCCCTGCCTAGCGGAGCTGGGGTTAAGTAACCATAGAGACGCCACCCAATATGGAGAAGCTAAAACGGGAGACGGACTCTGAGGCCCAATTTAGAAAGCCTGTTTTAGTCATTTGGCGTGTGCACCAGTGTGAGCTTCTGTCACCATGATAGCCAACCGACTGCCATGTTTGTAGAGGCTTAGATTTAAATTCCGAGCCTTCCAGGAATCGTAGGAAAAACCCCCCTTCCCTCTTTGAATCATAGACTCAGGATCTGTGAGTGAAGGTGGACTACAGGCTGATGCAGCCTGAGGCAGAATGAAAGCACAGGTCTCCAAGGAGCAGCTGCCTATAGACAGAGCCTCTGTGGGGGCCATGCTGGCTCCTCTGGGCCCCAGCCCTCATGCTGGAGCAACTGCAGTCTGGTGCCTATAGATGGAGCCTCTGTGGGGCCATGCTGGCTCCTCTGTGCCCCTATAGACGGACCCTCTGCGGGGCCATGCTGGCTCCTCTGGGCCCCAGCTCTCCTGCTCTCTCACTCTTGCTCAAGTTTTGTGTGCAGATCCCATTTTGACACGACTGTACCATTCCCTGTCCCATTATGCCGTGTTGTAGGCGAGGCCTGATCATGGGAATTTGGAACTCCCACACATCCGTGGGCAACATCCTGGGGTCCTTGATTGCCGGCTACTGGGTGTCCACGTGCTGGGGACTGTCATTTATCGTGCCCGGGGCCATCGTGGCAGCCATGGGAATAGTGTGCTTTCTCTTTCTCATTGAACGTAAGTATACATGGCCCTAGGAATGGCCACCTGGGCTTTGGTCTTCAGGGCGAGTTAGTGTGGACTGCAGTGTTGTGGGTGCCCGTCTTCACCCCGGCCCTGCACAGACTTTCCCAGCAGCCCATTCTCTCCTAGCCTTGCTCAGTTTTTCTGCTCTTTCCCAGTTTCTTGGGTCACTCCCGTGGGAATTCCTTTCCCTTCATCTTGCTATCCCCATCCTCAGCACCACGTGTCTGCATCACCAGGGAGTCTCAGGTCCTCCTCGAACATACACCTGAGGGCACAGGCCCAGCGACATGGCTGCACCTGCTCCTTCCAACCACCTCCACCTGCTGGCATGGACTTTACCAGCTTGTATACCCTGCGATAAACTGCATCTCGGGCAATGCCATAAAACCATGGTGTGACTTAAAGCCATATCTTATTAGGTAGAGTGTCTCAGAGAAGACGAAGTCCACATTCTATTCCCGTCAGCCCCAGACTTGTGGTTCAACAAATTTGAAAGTAACATTTAAAGCCGAGAACCTGCATGTGAAAGATTTGAGCAGCCTTGCTGCGGTCAAGAAACCAGGCTGTTCTGACCCTCGTCTTGGCTCTGGTCTCGTAGGTAGGCTGGCCATTTAGTTCTTAGATCACTGCTTGAAGCAAGATGAGTGCACATGGCTGTGGAGCATCATGTGGTCCCCAGCCTGTGCTCTGCCCTCATCTCCAGGGCTCCAGTCCCCGGAGTCTGCGCACACTGACCTCGCCCCCACCCTGGCTTCCACGCTGTTCTCTCACCTGAGAAATGAACTTGCATTCGTGGGTTGGGGTTCTCACTCCTCCCCCCACCCCACTGCTCAAACCAGTCTTGTTAGTTTTTCGGTGACCTCCATATTGCCGAGCTCGGGAGCTGTGGGCCTCTGGGCCAGCCCTCTGGGTAGGTGGAAACAGAGAGGGACATTCAGACCTGGAACTTAGATGTGCGGTCTGTGAGCAGAACGGATGTGGGACACTGCTTTTGTCCCATTTCACAGTGTCCTCCATAGTCCCAGGAAGTGGCAGGCTGGCAGGCTGGCAAGCTGGCAGGCCAGCCCCAGCAAGTGCACCGTGGCATAGGCAGGGCCTTGTGGCTGCTGTCCTGAGGCAACCGCTTAACTAACTGGCAAGTCACTGGAGTTCTTGGAAAGGCCACAGTGCCACCTGTCTTCCTGGGCCTTGTCCCCTCCCCTCCCCCAGGCGGTCACCCTCTACCAGCTACCTGGAGAGGGCCAGTTTGTCCTCACTGAGGCTCCGGGCCCTGCGTCTGCCCTGTCCCACTTTAGAGGTCCCCAGGGTGTGTGTTCTCTTCTTTAACTGATGGAGGAGCTCATTCAGGGTAAGGAGGATGGGAGGAAGCACAGAGGGTGCGGCAGTGGCTAGATGGGTTACATGTTGCCATTCAGCTCCACCGGGGACAGGGCATCGTCCCCACTTAGGACAGACTTACCCAGAACAGTGAACCCCTGTTTTCACCAACCCAGAGCCTTGTTCTTATGAGCGCCCACTCCTGCTAATGATGGACAGGCCGGTACCGAGAGGACTGTCCTCCGTCAGGTTGCTTGGATCCTGTGCCCCATTCCAGATGACCTAATGTCCTTCTTGCCTGTTACTGCCATGACCTTGGTGCCGTTCTTCCTCATCCCTGGGGCAGTCGAGCTCCACTCCTCAGGCCAACCCAGCCTGGCAGAAGGCTGACTGGGCCAGGAGCCACAGGCCTAGTGTTGCCTGTTTCTCTGGGAAGTTTGGCTAGAGCCGATGTGGTCAGGACCATTCCTCCGAGCTGGTCTGTGCCTCCTGCCTACACAGTCCTTCTAGGCTCAGGAAGGGAAGGTAGTTTGCTACTGCTAGTGCTGTATCCTAGTGCCAGGGCAGAGAGAGACAAAGCTGGGGCCCCGAGCCTGGTCTCAGGATTGGCCTCTGTAGTGGTCACGCCTCCCCAGTTTCTGGGGTTGTTTCTATGTAGTATATCAGCCTTTGGTGGTCACTGCCAAGTGCAGGGAAAACCAACTACCATCTATTTTTAAAAGCTCACTGTGTTGCTTGCCTCATGTCTCTCCCCCTTCCTTCCATGCTGTGCCCTCCTGATGTGGGCCCCAGTTGACACCAGCTGATTTGCCTCATCAGCCACCCCCCACCCCTGCTCCTGCCTCTCTTGGGCACTTCACTGAAGTGCCTTGTCCCCATACATGTCCTAGGTCACAGACCTGGTCATGGTGCTTTGCCAGCCCCTCCCCCTTCCCTGTTCAATACAAGACTGTCTCAGGGTCTGGTGTTCAACTGTGTGCACTTCAGTCTGGGCTTGGCTGTGCTCCTCATAAGGACGGTTCCCCTGTGCTGTGCCAGCCAGGCCTGAGGTCACCTCCACCTCCTAACCTTTCACAAAAAGACCTGAGCTTGCCCCTGCTCCCTGCCTTGGAATTGAGACCCTCTTGCCCCCTGCGTCTTCATCTGTCATAACTGGGACCCTCCCCTGGGTGGCAGGCAGAGAATGTCCCATGTGGAGTGCTGTCCGCATCCCAGACACCGTGTAAGGCCCCAGGGCTGTTCTCAGACATACTCTCTAAAGTACGGAGGGTTCAGGAACAAGCTGCTGCTTGCCTGGGGAGCTAAGTGACCACCCAAGGCCCAGGAGGCCACTGGATGGGTTTCAGGTGGCAGGACAGCAGAACCTTCTCGTGACCCCTCTCTTCCTTTCTGCAATGCTGGCATTCTGTTTTCTCCTGGGAAGCGTCTGGTTCACACACTTTTATTTCTTAGAAGTTTGTCGCCCCTTGCAGATGCTATTCTGACAGTGTTCTGGCATCAGCCTCGGGCTTCGGTGTTTGGTCTAACCGCTCCGTGGGTCCACCGTGTCCTTGGCTCAGACTGACTTACCACACCATATTCAAAGTCCTGTCCACCACACCTATGGCCTGGCATTTCCTGGAGCGGGCTGCCACGTGCCCATCAGAAATCAGCGGCAGAATGGGAGGGGAACAGGGCTGCACCCTCACCTCCCCAGCCAGCCCCTTGGCCTGGGCTGTCTTTCTTCCTTAAACTTCCGTTTATTTAGTGAGAGCAGCTCTAAATGATGGGGTCTTGTTCTCTTCAAATGAGCCTTATTGCATAAGTTCAAGGACACACGCCTAATTAAAGTTACAGTCGTGAAACACACCCATCTGCTCGCTTAGTCCCCTCTTTTGTTTCTGTGAGGAGAGACGCTGAACCCACTCACCTATCAGGAACGCCAGGTGAAGAGTGGTTTTGTTGCCAACAGTGCCCTAAGGACCGCCTAGGGCCCTGGGTGGGTTCATTTGCCGTGGGCGGCTATGCTTAACCACCCTGTCTCCCTCTTTGCTCTTTCAGATCCAAAGGACATCAAGTGTTCCTCCACCCTGCCCACGGTAAGAGCTGCTCCGTCTGCTGTTACCCTTCCAGAACAGCCTAGTGCTCTTTGCAGCCCACACTGCCCGAAGGGAGAGGCTGCCCACAGCTTCACACATGACAAGAATCTCTCTCAGCCCACGCCACCACCCACCAAGCCCTTCCGGCTGACCAGCTCCCAAGGCCTCAGCTCCACCTGCAGAGGCTACCTGAAACATGTCACCACAGCCTGGCCTGATATCCCTCAGTGGTCCCCATTTCTGTCAACATAAAATCCTCATCAACCTGTGTCCCCTTTGCCCTGTGAGATGTTAGGACCTTTCTGTGGATAGCCTGCAGACCTGCCGTCTCAGCTCTGGGGACAGTGCCTGAACCGTGCAGCAGAGGGCGCGCCAGAGCCCTTTCCTGTTGAGGCTCAACAGCCGTGGGCTGGGGGTGGGTTGGTAGGGGCGGGGTCATTCTGGTACTTTATAAACCAAAACAAAAGTAAGCTAGGAAGACTGTTGTATTCTGGCAGAGTAGCTATGGTTGATATTTGAAAGTGCTGTCAAAGTCAATCCAAGCTTACAGAGCCCACAATGTTTCTATTATGAGCGGGCGGTGACGATCTCTAGATACAGTAGAACCTGAACATTTGCTTCCATGTGAAAACATCTGTTCCTCTGAACAACTGTGGCCACACCTGGGGAAGCGAGCCGTCTTAGAACCTAGAAGTGGCTTCTCCCTCACAGCCAGCTCCAGACATACAGCAACCAGGCCAGGCCCAACCTACAGGTGTCTGTGTATAATGTAGGGCTGGCCAAGTCTGCCTGATTCTCCCCATATACATGAGCTTGGCCGAAAGGCCACAATGCATTTTAATCGTCTCCTTTTCAAACCTCTAATCTCTGAGCCAGTCCCCGGGGTCTCACAGAGCTCAGCTGTCCTGAGGGTTCTCCAGGAGGCTGGGCAGAGACCATGAACAGAACAGCTGGTATTTCCACCCTCTTAATGTTTCACAGTGGGGTTCAGCCTTAACACATGAAGTCACGGGGGTGATCAGCCATAACATAGCAGAACTAAAGTGGAAAAATGTCAATTAGGCTTCATCAGAATTCGAGACTTTTGTGTTTCAGGTGGTACCATCCAAAGTGAGGCAGTCGCACAGAGTGGGAGAAAGTGCTTGCAGGTTGTGTTTGGGGCAGGACCTGCATCTGGAGTAGACAAGGAGGTCACTGCTAAGTCGTTAGTGAGGCGAGCCTTAGTGAAGCAGCCAGAAGAGCATGATGCGTCTGTGGAGACAAATGAGTCAGTGGGTTGGTGCTGGGGAGGGCACAGAGTGACAGCCTCCTGTCTCTAAAGGTGAAGAAATGTTCCGAGATTGCGGTCAGTGTTGGGATCACTGAACTCTGAGCTTTACGTGACGCGGTGCCATGTGGGTGTTTGGAATTGTCCCAGGATGTCAAGAAACAGCGGCATATTTCTGAGCTTTTGCCACATTTTTTTCCCTCATAATTTTTCTATGGTGATTGAAGTGTTCCTTTAAAAAAAAAAGTATTAGTTTTTAGCGTGTAAGCATCTGTCTGCATGTATGTATATGCACCATGTGCGTGTGCTGCCCGTGGCGGCAGACGAGTACATCAGATCCCCTGGAACTGGAGTTACTAAGGTTGTCAGCTGCCATGTGGGCGCTGGGAATAGAACCCGGGTCCTCTGGAAGAGCAGCCAGTGCCCTTAACCGCTGAGCCTTCTCTTTGGCCCCAGTACAACGAACTCTCTGATGAGGTGCTTTTCTTCCAGCATTCCAGAGTCTCGGAGAACGGCATAAACAGGTTTAGACTGCAGAAGCAAAGTGCACACAGCGAAAAGAATGGACCTCTGGTGAGTAACACATGGCTTCCGCCTGCTCGGGTGGCAGCAGGGACTCAGGACCAGTCTTCCGACCCTGCGCCCTTGTCATGTCTCAGACAACCTCTAAGTCTGCTTGTATTCCTGAAGGGCTTTTGAGGTACTTTTGTTGACTTTCTCTGGATAGTCAGCTAAACTTCCATGTCTTCAGTCAACTTTGAAAGCCATTCACTCATCCAGTAGCTGTTTGCTAGCCTAAGGAGCCCACCCCTCAAGGTCATTAGGGCTGAAAGGTTAGGTGCAGGTGGGAAGTGAGCAGAGAGAGGCCTAGCGACATGGTACCACACGTGGAGAGGTGGACAGACAGGTGCTGTCCCAGCTGGCCCCAGCAGGTGTCACTGCAGCACAGCTGTATGGCAGGTGGGTCTTGCAGGTCCTGGAGCACAGGGCAGGAGGGAGCACACAGCGAGCAGGGGTACAATGTGATGTAAAGAGTTCATGTCACAGGCCTAAGAAAAGGTGACTGATGTCATAAAAGGTCATCTCTTACTTCCCTCCCCCCCCCACTTTCTAGATGAAGACACTGAAGGTGCTAAGTTCCTGATTCATTCTGCCCATACCCGGCCCTTCTCCCTGCCCTCCCCTCATGAACTTCTTTTGGATTCAGTTCCTCGGACGGTTCACTGAATGAGCCTTCTGAAGTAGTTTAGACTCGACCTTAGTCATTGAAGTTATTGTCGTTTTCTTTTCATTTTGAAGTCGGGTTGTTTGAAGGATCGATGCACTAAGCATGCTATCACTTTGTTTATCACCCAGAGAAATTTATGGTGTTTGAAGGGGGAGGAGCAAGACACGTGCTATTCCATACACCCTGGTCTTTGCACTTTAAAGAGCGTGCGGGCTGCGACTGGTTAACCAAAATGCTTACAGATCTGTCCACCCTGCAGCCCAGAGGCCGCATGCATGCACCATACCCCAGCGTAGTATGAATGCACCCCGATGCACGGATCTTGAATATGGGCTTTGTAGCTGACAGTGCTGTGTCTCAGTGTCGAGAGGTTGGGCGTGCCTGCAAGAAATTTCGGCTCACTTGAGTTTCATTTCTCAATATCACATCTTGATTAAGGTTCACACCTCCGTGACACTCCTCCGCGGTGACTGTGAAGGCTGACATTTTGCTCTTTGTGGTGACTAACCTGGAAGGGCCCACTCCGGCTTCAACGTGTGGCTTCCCTCTCCCCTCTGCAAATCTGTTCACTGCTGCCAAGACGCCACCACAGCAGCTCGGTAGCCTTACTCAAGCTGACTGTGGTGGGGACTGGCCCTGCTCACGTGGTGTCTTGAGCAACCCCTGCTGCAGGTTAGGATGCGTAGTGGGGTGTCCCCTGAGCTTGACAGGAGCCCCCAGTTGTCCCCTGTCCCAGGGCGGTCTAGCCTGACTCCAGGTGCTGCTTACTGCTGCTCGTGCCAGACACGAGGCTTAATACAGAGGCCACGTGTGGCTGCACAGGACAGGGAGCCCGTGGGCTTTGTGGGCTGATGATGGTTGCCTAGAGGTGGCCATAATTCCCATCCCCGTGGCCACTTGTCCTCGTTGGTGTCTCTGACTGGCCAGGGCTCAGACACTACCAAGACCCCATGTGAGCATCAGAATGGCAAGCCATTCGCCTGTGTTTTCCTTACCCAGACCTCACCAAGGACAGGATTCCCACAATGTGACTACAGGCACATCCAAGTGAGGCATTTCGGTGACAGCAGTAGCCTGTGTGTGCGTGCATGTGTGTTATGTGTCTCTGTGTGTACGGGCAGGAACAACCTTTGCCCTTGGACAAAGGGCTTCAGCTGAGGAATCCTCATTCATCCTGCAGTCCCTCAGGCTGGAGCACACATGGAACCTGCTTCCTGAGTGTTTGAGGCAGGAGCCCCCTGCCCCAGGATTTGTCTCTTGTTAGCTGGTAGCCCCTTGTTCACTCTGAAAGGAAATACCAGTCCCTTTTGCTTGCTTTGGAAGACGTACCACTACCTTACTTTTACAGTTCTTCCTCCCAGCAAAGTCTATGTGAGTGTATACTGGTGCCTGCTTCCAGAGCAGTCTGAGTTTGCAGCTTTCAGTCAGCCCAGCAGGTGGCGCCGCAGGACACTTCACACTCCCAGGCATTCCCTGTAGGTCCGCTTTCTGTGTGCCTTCTTGGTCTCCAGGTCACAGACAACCCCTCTCCTGGCCAGGTGGACTCTCTGCCCTTGCACTGCCTCGTGGCTTGCTGCAGCTTACCCATGGCAGGGCCTCTTTCCGTTTGAAAGAGCCTGTGAAGTCCTGCAGGTCTCTCAGCTTGGTCCCCAGGAACTAGCCTGAAGCCTGGAGCTGTCCGGAGAGTTCTGAGGCTCAGCCAGTCCAGGATTGAGGTCTCAGAGTAACCAGTGTCAAGTATGATAGAGAACTAGTGGGGAGTGTCCCAAACTAAGTGCCAGACTTGATTCATGAGAGAAGAGCCAGTTCCCAGTGTGAGTGCCAACCCTTTGTTCCCTGTGTCTGTAAGGAGTGGAATGTGACCCTTCACACCCAAGATTTTCATGTTCCTTCTTAAGTATCGAACACAGGTTCAGTGTGAAAATGTCCTCCTGGTCAGTGAACCTGGCCCAGCTGATGTGTCCGTCTCAAGCTCACACACGGTGCTGAGTGACTGTCCACGTGTCAAGCCTGCCACCTAGCTTTTATCTTTTTTTTTTAATCTAATATGGGTGCCTGAGTGCCTGCTTATTTATGTGAAATGTGTGTGCAGTTCTCACAGAGGCCAGAAGGGGGCACTGGATCCCTAGAGCTACAGGCATTTGCATGCAGGAAATTGAGGCTGGGTCCTCAACTAAAGCAGCAAGTGCTCTGATCTGCTGAGTCATCTCTCCAGCCCCATCATCTCTCTCTCTCTTTCTCTCCTCTCCTCTCCTCTCCTCTCCTCACCTCTCTTCTCTTTCTTTTCTTTCTTTTTTAAGTCTATTGTACGGTAAGGCAAATAAAATGTATCGGTGGCCGTTGGATCACACGGCTCATCCGAAGTACATAGGAACACTCCTTTTTAAGCCCTTAGGACTCACGGTTCATACAGGGAAAGCCTTTTCATATTGCCCTTGCTCTGACTTAAAACCCCATGCAGAGCTGGGAATCTCTTGGCTTTGCTCCAGTGGGCACGAGTTCTGTCCCTTAGGAATGTCCCTGGTATCAGAAGGCACAAATCTCAGAACTGGATTGTACATTTTAGAGTATCATCACTCCTGGCAGTGTTTGTCCACTGTGAACTCTGTGAACTCCTTGCAAGGTCCAGGGTCCTGTGATAAATTTCTTACTAGCAAAGCCATGAAATCACCTCGTTCTACAGCTCAGTGACCACATTGCCGTTTTAGAGTTTAGCTTCTCTCTTTCCAGAAAACATCCTGTCGATGGAGAAGAATATGTAAACCACCCCTCCAGGCATGTTCAGCCATGTTGTCATCTGCAAGGTTCATGCAGAAAACTGTGTGATTGAGTTAAACAAACAACAAAACCACACAAATACACACACACACACTTGAAAAACCTTACTGTTTTAAGTGTGTTTATAATTTTGTGTTGGGTGCATTCCTGAGTTATCTCTGGACACATGTCAGCCCTGTGCAGCAGGCTGGACATACCTGATTAGATCATAATGAAAATATAATCTGATTATATTAAGAGATGCTGAGAATCTTCTGTTACCAGAATCTTCCAGATGTTTGGGTACAAGATACATCATCCAAATGGGTGTGCTTTAACCAACTGATCTTTCTCCACATGTGGGATTTATTTCTCTGTTCTTTTTACTCTCTCTGAACCAAAGAGTTTTATGAGTTAATGGCATTTCATTAGCCAGGTGGATACTGACAGCTCTTGTGACCATGGGGTTGACGTTGTTACCCATATGTGTCCCTAAGACTTTTTAGCGGGAAACCAAGTGACTTACTTGCTTAGAATTCTAGCCTGGCTTCAGCCGGACACCCCTGGTGACGCCTGCTCCTTTTGCTTTTGTGTCCAGGACCCGGAGCTGCAGTGCTTACTGCTGTCTGATGGGAAGAGCTCCCTCCACCCAAGTCACATCGTCGTCCTCCCTGGGGACAGCAGTGGCAGTATGGCAGCCATCAGCTTCACAGGAGCTCTGAGGATCCCAGTGAGTCTGCACACCGTGGGAGAGCGCTGGGCCGCGGGGAGTTTGACGGAGACCAGTGGCCTGTGTGTTCGTGGGTCAGGCCCTCCCGTCCTGTGTTAGCAGTGTGGCTGGTCACTCTGGGCTGAATGTGGCTGTGTGTGTGATCTCTTTGTTTTCTACTGTTCCCATCATTTTGAAATTAATTTTTCCACTCTGAAATTTCTTAGACAGATTAAATTTGACGAATGTTTTCCCTTGGAAATGGAAAGCTGGCTGCTCTGGACTTGTGCCCATGATGCCTTCTGCCCCTCTTGACTCTCCATCCTCCCAGTCATTTGCCTTCTGGCTCTGAGGGCATAGGGTGCCTCCCGTGTAGTGCCCTGTGCTCACTGTTCTGTGGCTCTGCTGAGTCTGCTCTGTTTCCCAGCACGGTGAGGGTCTAAGTGCCCAGTGTGGCATGTGGCCACAGGGAGGGCCAGACATGAGGGAGTAGAGATTACAGAAGACTACCCCACAATGCACCAGGGTCCTAAGTGGCTGGGCCTGATTATCCTCTTTTCCTTGGTGTCAGCTGGCTCCCACAACGCCCTGAGTTAGCAATCTCACAGTTTATAGTTGTGAGCCCTGGCCAATCTCCACAGCTCGGGCTCAGGCCTGGGCACCGGCTTCCTGAACAGGCCTCACGGCCAGCCATTGGAAGATGACAGTTTTAAATGAACCTCATTTCTAAGACTGTATTCTTACTACTGGCTAGCCGCCCTTCTGTGGTACCTTACTGCTGTAGGCTGCTGCCCCAATATTTCTGCTGGCATCAGCTGGGGAGCAGACCAGCATGCAAATGCCAACCATGGGGCAGTGTGGGCAGGACAGACTTTGGAGGCCTGGTCCAGCTTTCACGCTCCCCTGCTCCTGCCCAACTGGTCGGCCTGAGCATCCCCTCCGAGCTTCTGTCTGCCCATCACTGGACTCCTCCCTGGTGCACTGCCATCTGTTGATCTGAGTGCAGAGCACACCAGGCATGCAGCAGGGTAACGGTGGATCACACGCTCCCTTCCTCATGCCATGCTAACAACTGGAAACCGCTAAGGGTGGTGGTGATGGGGTTCGGTGGGCATGTGTGTGGGTGTGTGTGTATGTGTGTGATGCTTACGCAGGAGTACGCAGGTGCATACACCATTGCAGAGGCCGGAGGAAGATGTCGGGTGTCTTCACCTGTTGCTTCCCCACTTTACTACTTTGAAGCAGGGTCTCTCTCTGAACTGGAAACTTGCCGGTTAAGCTAGATCGCTGACCAGTGAGTCCCTGGGAATCTGCCTCCCTCTACCTCCACCGTCCAGTGCCGGAGTTACAGACACACACAACTGTGCCTGGCTTTTTACGTGGGTGCTGGGGATTTGAACTCGGGTGTGCTTGCACAGCAAGTGCTCTTACACACTCAGCCATCTCCCCCAAGTGCTCTTACACACTCAGCCATCTCCCCCAAGTGCTCTTACACACTCAGCCATCTCCCCAGCCCACTTTCTGAGTATAAATGAGCATCCTTCTTCCCCCGAGGAGGAAATCACTGGCCATCATTTGGCATGTTTACCTCATCAGTATACATTCTCATTGGCTCTTGTTGGGTGTGGACATCAGGTTTCTGCCTTCCAGGCGGCTAGGCGAGTGTGTGCTTCGGATCTCCCGGGGCTTGCTTCCCCATCATGTCCTCCCCTGCACCAGGCTCGTAGAAGCACAGCACACCTGCAGGGGCATACTCATTTGTACCCAGTCACACCTGGACACACACTGCCCATCCCACGCTTGGAGCTGACAGTCATTACCCTCCCTCTTCCAGGGCGTGATCGAGTTCTCTCTGTGCCTGCTCTTCGCCAAGCTGGTCAGCTACACCTTCCTCTTCTGGCTCCCGCTGTACATCACCAACGTGGGTGAGTGCTGGCTGGAAGTGAGGTTCCAATCCCTGCACTGACCGCCCAGGGACCACACGTGGCGAGTGGAGAGGGACAACGTGGCTCAGCCAATGGGATGGGTACACACACACTTTGTGGCTCTTTAAACCTTCACTGGGCTCATCGGGTACATCCCGACCCCTTTGCAGTTCTCAGAAGCTGCCTGCTTTTCAATCTGGGCCACGTTGGGCTTTGGAGCACAGCAGCCAGCAAGCAGGAGTGTGGCCTCTGGGGATTGAGATAAGACAGCCTGAGAAATCTGACCTAGAAACTGTTTCTGGGGGTGTATTCTGATTTGTGCGAGGGCTGACAGCCTGTCTTAGGTTCCCAGAGTCCAGGAACATCTGAAGCTGTGGATCCGATAGGATGTTCCAGGAAAATAGTACTAGATAGCTGTGTGTCGTCTGTGCGTAGCGTGACAGGAGATCAGCAGTTCCTGGGGACCAAGTAAGGGCTGTCGCAAGTTCCGTACTGATGGGGCGGGGGTCACAGTGTGTGCTGAACCAGGAGAGGGAGGAAAAGCAACAGGGTTTTGTAGATACAGCCTGGGCCTTGGGCTTTGGGGACAGTACAGGAAGGGGGCCTTTGAGAATGGAAGAGTCAGATTTCAAGGGTGTCATAAGGCCATAACAAGGTTGACCAGAGCTCAGAGTTGGAAGGAGTGTCACCTCAGCCGGTGAAGCTGGGAAGGCAGTGAGAGGACCTTCTGGGGTGCATGGCTAACAGAGACAAGCTGCAGAAGGAAAGGGGGTGGATGAGCAGGCTTCAAGAAGCTCCCTCAGGGTCCAGAGCCCTGCCTCACGACCCCTACTTCATCTCAAGTGCAGAACACAGTCTAGGAGGGAGTCTCAGCTGGAGTGTTGGATTTCCTGGATGCCCAATCTGCGTCTGGGTTTGAGCCAAACCCAGTTCCCTGCAGGTGGCATTCAGGCTGAGGGAAATGGGCCTGAGGAGTCAAGCACTGTCTTCCCAGCTGTCTCCTCTTACTGGTCAGTATCCATCAACTGGAAGCGAAAGGAACATGAAGGGTACCCTGCTGCCTAAGCACAAGAAGGCTCTAGTCCCCCTGGTATCGGGTAGCACAGGGGTACCACATGCTCAGTTTCACTATGCGACTGACCGAGTGTTCCTGGCCATTGCCCCGGGGGAGCTCTACCTATGACCTTGAACCATCTGCACACTGGAGAGCTTCCTAAACCGATGCCCCCGTGGTGGGCAAGCGAAGGGTGCAAGGATGGCCAGGGAATGCCAGGCTGTGCCAGGCTGGGGCAAGATGCGTCAACCAGCCTCCTTTTTAAATCTGAGTTCAGGTGATTTTTTATGGTGTGAAACCACTCGTGGAAGAGAGTCCTGCGTGGGTCCCTCTAGGGTAATCCCTGAGGACGTGTCCTCATTAGGCCATATGCTGGTCATTCAACAGATCACCTGGACGCCAAGAAAGCGGGGGAGCTGTCCACACTGTTTGACGTGGGCGGGATCTTTGGTGAGTTCCAGACCATTTGCTTCACTCTGTCAAGAACCTAACAAGAGGGGGCTGGAGAGATGACTGAGAGGTTAAGAGCACTGGCTGTTCTCCCAGAGGACCTGGGTTCGATTTCCAGCACGCACGTGGCTGCTCACAGCTGTCTATAACTCGAAGATCTGACACCCTCACACAGACATATGTGCGGGCAAAATGCCAATGCACATAAAATAAAAATAAATTATACACACACACACACACACATATAAAACCTAACAACAAAGCTGGGTGAGTGGCACACTCCTATCATTTAGTACCCTGAGGCTGTGGCAGCAGAAGGGCAAGTTTGAGGCTACCCTGGCCTACACAGTAAGACCCTGTCTCAAAAAACAATCTATCTATCCGTGTTCAAGTTAGTGTTGCTGTTGGGAGGGCACCGTGTGATGCAGTGATCTTGAGCCAGCTGCCCTCAGAAGTGACATGCACACACCCTGGAGGTGGTGGCATTAGTGCATGCCAGGTCAAGGGGCTTTGGGGCTGCCCTAAAGCCTGACCCTAAACCACCCTGTGACTCCATGGCCCTTACGGGATGAGTCCTGTTAGGCAGGCCCCAAGCGGCCGCTCTCTGCTGCCCAGGTGGGGACAGACTCGGAGAAGGCTGCTGCTGTTGTCCCTGTGACTTGGGTCTCCCCCAGAGAACACGTGCCAGGCATCAGCTCCTGAGGCCATGCCCTCTCTGTTCCAGGTGGGATCCTAGCAGGCGTGATCTCCGACCGCCTGGAAAAACGAGCTTCCACCTGTGGCCTGATGCTGTTGCTGGCGGCGCCCACGGTGAGCCCCGGCTCTGCCTGTCAACAGGCAGTCGCTTTTGTGTCCTCCACCAGCCGCCACTGCCCCGGGCCTGTGCGCCACATCCCTAGCAGTTCAGCTTGTCCCTGACGGGAAACACAGGGCTTCCTTCGGGCTGCCCCACCTCAACTCCTGGGCTGTGCACACAATGCTCCTCCCTCACCCTGAGTTTCTCATGGGCTGCTCATATCTTTGGGGCATCGCTCACACCCAATGCTGTCCCCCTTCCCAGTCATGCTCTTGCCTGTCCCTTAGAATCTGTGTGCCGTCCCTCCCTTCTAGGCTCAGTGAGCCCATCCTGGCAGGCTCATCCTTCTTTAAGCATTGAGAAGCTCGTGACCTTGGGCAGGTGACTTGATTCCCCATCTGGTTGGCAGTCACATCACCCTTCAGTGCGGATGTGCAGAGTTGGTGTGGTACTGACCTGCCATTGCTCTTTGTGATTGAGGGGCCATTCTGTTGCCACATTGCCTCTCTCCCCAATACTGTCTCTATCCTTGGAGCGTGACTGAATTCTGAGGCCTCAGGCTCTATAAAGCAATCCTTAAGACATTATGAACTGGGCAGTGGTGGCGTGCACCTTTAATCCCAGCACTTGGGAATGGTGGCGTGCACCTTTAATCCCAGCACTTGGGAGGCAGAAGCAGGTGGATCTCAGTGAGTTCAAGACCAGCCTGGTCTACAAAGTGAGTTCCAGGTTGGCCAGGACTGTTACACAGAGAAACCCTGTCTGAAACAAACAAACAAAAGACATTGCAAGCAGCATGGCCCCATTGCTGGGAGCACTGCCTCCCAGGGTACAGTGCTCGGACAGGTAGCTTCAGACCTCAGAGGAGGAGCTGGGAACTATTCAGTGTCCTGCCCACGAGCCCTGGTCACGCAGAGCCCCATCCTGTGAGTTCACTAAGGCCCAGAGCTAAGTGTTCAGCATGGAGGTCCCTGTTGGCTCCCTTTCTAAACCACAGGCTTCCAGCAGCCCTGCAGCTGCCCGTGCTGAGCCATCTTCTCCTCGTTCTTAATCCCTGCAGCTCTACGTCTTCTCCTCTGTCAGCAAAATGGGACTAGAAGCCACCATAGGTGAGTAACATGAGACTTTGTTACTAATTCTCTCATGTGTGTCTGTCCATATGACCTCGTGAAAGCCAATCTAGAGGCATTAAACTGAGGTGACTGAGCAGTGTGGCCCCATGGCCCTCTTGGGGAGAGGCCAGGCTCCAGTTCCTGGACATGGACCTGAACAGTTGCACATACGTGTGACAGTGTGGACACACTGGTCCAGCAGTGCTCTCTCTGCTCTGGGTGTCAAGAGGAGGAGCTGCTCAAGGGAGCCTGTTCAGCCTGGGGGTGGGGCCTTAGCCACAGCCCTGGAAGCCATGTGTAGAGCCGAGAGCCAGCCTTGGAGACTGGACGGAGTAGGGGAAGGTCCCATCGCAAGTAACCAGAAAGCACTCTGCCCATGAACGTGGGGTTTCCTTTGGACCCAGAGTCTCTTCAGGAAAATGAGCTTGTGCCATTGAAGTGAGGGGCCACGTAGTTCAGCATCCCTGTCTGTGGTGAAGAGAAGCAGTCTCCTGTGTGGCTGAGAAGGCTGTGGCATAGACCCGGCAGACAGGGCACAGGCCTGACCTTGGTCTACCCAAGCTCTTACCCCTCCCAGTACCTTCATCAGCGGCAACTGTCCATGAAGATCGGGGGAACTTGAGTCTTAGGTCCTCTGAACAGGGGGGACTCTGAGGCTCTGGGGAAGCGTGGCAACACATCCCCAGGCACGGGTGCAGGATCCGTTTGTACTGCGCCCTGGAGATTGCCCGGGCGGAGGGGGGGGTGGGGGGGGAAGGGGCCCCTGCCCTCACCAGGGGACTGCTGGGCCAGGCAGGCTCTGTTCTGAGCCCCCTCTGTTTTCCACAGCCATGCTGCTCCTCAGTGGGGCGCTAGTCAGCGGGCCCTATGCGCTGATCACCACCGCCGTCTCCGCAGACCTGGTGAGTCACCGCTGCCCGCCACTACTCAGGGCCAACACTGCCTCGGTGGGCAAAACTTCATTCACAGTTGTGCCTAGATAGCTTGCGTCTTGAGAGCTTTCTAGCGCTGCCTCTTGTCCCCCTCTCTCAGGGTTCTTCCTCCCATGAGGGGTTTAAATCCTGTCCCTGAGTGGCCCACAGAGAGTGCCCAGCGAAGAGGCCCAGGAGTGGAGCTTTGACCCTCTCTCCACCTCTCTGCACCCTGTGTCTTCTGTCCCAGCAGCAGGCTGGCCCTGCCTGGGCCCGGTCTTATGGGTGTTTCTGAATCAGCACGTAGGAAGCTTATCCCTTGGGTGGGCATGAGTGTGCAGACTCAGCTAAGTAACCGTGAAATACTCTGGAAGGATCCATACCAGACTGAACAAAATGGTTACCACACAAGGGGAAGAAGCAGAGGAAGGATTTTAACTGCATTTTTTAGACTGAATAAGAGAGTCACAAATAACTAAGCATACTCAGTTGGGTATGGTGAAGGGTTTCTCTCGTTCAAGCCCTTGAAGCTTTGCTCAGGGTGGGTAGGGTGTAGACTTCCTAAGGAGTGTTCTATGTGATGGGCACATGTATCAGGAGCGAGTTTATTTCTCACTCCTTCTCCGCGTGTGTTTCTCATCCTTTTCCTCCACTCTCCCAGGGGACTCACAACAGCCTGAAAGGGAACTCCCACGCCTTGTCCACCGTGACGGCCATCATCGACGGCACTGGGTCTGTAGGTACGCAGAGAACATCCTCTCCCTCCCCGAGACCCGCGTGGGGGAAGGAGGGAAGCCCTTGCTCCTAACTGGCGGGGACCCAAGGCTCTGATGCCAGCATCAGGACCGACTGCTCCTGGATGTCCAGGGGAGTCGGCCGTGGAGGCTGTAGCACATGACTTCAGAGGAGACAGCTGTGGGTGGCTGGATCTGTTTCCTCGGTGGGCGCGAGTGTACCGTCGGGTTCTAACTTGACCCAGCGGTTGGCAGACTTAGGCTCTGTCGTCACTGTCTCTCCAGGAAGGACAGGATCTTGTTTCGATTTATATTATGGGAAAGCACACGATTCCGGCACACCCACCTCGCTGAGGTCTCTGAAGAGACACGTTAGCACATTCTGGTGTGACAAAAGGTGGCAGTGTGTTCGACTCATCCCTGTGTTAGTCAGTTTTGCGTGACTGTGTCAAAATACCACAGATGATCAGCTTCAATAGAGGGAAGGATTGTGTTGGCTCACCGTCTAAAGATTGTATTCCTTGGCCAGTTGGCCCATTGTTTGTGCCTGTGGGAAGGAAAGCAGCATTATGGTTACACCGTACCACTCCCCCTCATGGCAGAGAGAGAGGAGGGGTGGGCATACACTCAGTGCCCCAGCTTCCTCTCACTAGCCTGTGCCCTGAATGTACCACCAACTCTTAGCAGCACCAGAGGCTGGTGACCAAGTCTTTATATCACGTGGCCCCTTTGGGAGCATTGCAGATCCTAACTGGTCCTGTTCAGGGCACAGAAAGCTAGGATCAGGTAAAACACCAAGCCTGGAGCTCCCAAGAGCCTTCTCCTTTGGACCATACCCCTGCCAAGTACACCCTGAGCCTATGGGGGGCAGAGACCCTTCGCTGCCCTACTGTAGGTGGGAGTTAAGGCTCCCGCCTAGGTGGCATCAGCACTGAGCTGCACTGACTTTGGTCCAAGGCAGCTGTAGTCACAGGCAAGGACTCAGAGGTCTCCTGCTTAGGAGGCGGGGCTTCTCAGACGTGGTTCCCCCGGGATCAGGACCGTGGCAGAGAGGTTCATCAGGGTTGGACTGCCAGCCTGAGTTACAGGAACTTCATCTCTGTTCTGTTCCCCCACTGCCACTTCCAGGGCTTCTTCCTGTGAGAGTTTGGTTTGTTCTGTGAGGCATGCGGGAGGTCACTGTTGTCAACAAAGCTAGGCTTTGGCTTAACCTGTCACCAAGATCAGACCCAGCTAGTCCTCGGCTTTGGTACCTTCATTTTGCTGGATCTGGAGGTGATACAGGTGTCTCGGGTGGCATGTGTGGTTGCTCGTCTGATGCCTTTCAGGCCCCCTCTTGGCCCCTGCAGTGAGCTTGTCTGGGACATGGGGGAGGGTGGACTGGGTTGCTGTGCCTGGTGATGGGTCTCAGAAGCAGCGCAACCCTTCCTGTGAGAATTGGTCCACCATTCTCCCAGTTCACCCAGCCCAAGAGAGACTTCACACAACTTTAGATACAGGCCTGCCCCCAAGTCTCCCCTCCTCACTCTGTCCCACAGAAGTCTGCTGTTCCCAGGACACCATGCTTAAAGCTAACATGGAGTCCTGTCAGCAGCCTGGGCACTACAGCAAAGCAGAGGATCAGAGGAGAAAGAAAAATCAGGAAGGAGGTGGAAAAACCACTTCTCTTGACGTTCACCTCAAATACTAGGCTAAGTGGAGAGAGGCTGCCTGGGCGAAGAGATGAACCTCGCCACCACACGCTGGGCCGCGGAGGAGGAATGCACCATGTTCAAAAAACAGAAGGGCAGCAGGCCAGTGAGCCTTCTCCACCCTCCGCATCGTGTGCTGCCTCTCCTCAAAGCCCGTGCCCACCTGGGCTTCTACGGCATTGCCACTGAAATTCGATGGGCTGAACTTCTGGACCCCAGCCCCCCATGCTTCCTTGCTTGCTCAAGAGCACAGGGACGCAGTAGCCAGTCACCATGGAAACAGCATGAACACTGGTCCTCCACCGAGTCCCAGCTTTGTCTCTCTCATACACGCTTCCCACAAGACGAAGCAAGAGAAGGCTCGAGGGATGGCACGCCACTTTAGCAGAAGCATTACATGGGAAGTGTTTGCCCCAAGTGCTTGTCAAGTGTTCGTGCCCATTAGTCAGTGCAGGTGTAGACAAAGTCACGGCTTAACCCATCCCAAACCAGCCAGCACCTTCTCCCATGCTGGGAGCGCTTTATGGCTCATGTATGTACGGAGTCCCGAGTGACACCACAGTGGGACCCAAGGCTGTCCTCATGAGGTGTGTACAGAACAGTCACATAGTGTCATGGGTATTTTCAAGGTCTTATTTTAGCAAAGTAATATGTAATGTAGCCCCAGGGGCTAGATAGTCTAAGAGCTCTTATGACACAATGTGACAGGCCCCGGCTCTGCCTGCCCAGGCCTTCTTCTCCCAGCTGTTGCTGGTCTCACTGTTTGTGTTAACTTCCTGCACTTATCAGTCTAGACCCGACCCCCCCCCCCCCCGCATCACACTGGCTCGGCCAAGAAGTCAGCCCTGTGGGTCCTCAGACCTGGCATCCCCTCCCTGACCTAACTGTCCCTGTTGGCTTCTTGTTTGTTTCTGTCCCGATTGTCCCTGCCCTGACGCCACCACCTTCTTAATCCCTCTCTTACTGCCATGTTCAAACACTTACCAGCCTGGTGACGGGCCACGCAGCTGCCCTCCAAGCCACATAGACTGCTTCCTCTCCGTCTCCCACACTGCCTCCTCCTCCCCTCTTACATCAAAGCCCTGTTGGCTAGATTCTTGGTCTCTGCTTCTCTGTGGGTGGGACGTCAGTAGCTTTCTAAGACTCCTGGAGCTGGCCAGGCTATGGTGTTGGGGGTCCATCTTCACTTAACACCAGGTCTCCTCCAGAACCCCAGTGTCTCTCAGGTTCCATCGCTGGCAGCAGACTCAGCTGTCACTCTCTTCTGCTCTCCACGCTGACCTGGCTTTCTTGCTCTGGATCTTCAGGTTACCATCTTATCCACCCTCCACCCACCATGCTGCCCCTGGCAGGCTTCCATGTAGAAGCAGGTCCTGCATCTTGGGGGATGGGCACCGTTGTTTCTTTGCTGAGTTTGGCTACCCTTTTCTCTCGTGTTTTCTGGAAAACATCAGTGAAGCATCAGGTTTCCAGATTGTTCCTTCTTGCTTCTTTCTCTCTACGTTTGTCCTTCCTGCCTCTCCTGTTCTCTCTCAGGTGCCCTTGACTTTATCTTTCAATCTTTGTATTCTTATTTTAGCTGTCATATTTTCAACACTCGTTATTTTTTTTTTTACAATGCCCTTTTAGTGCCGCAGACACTGTGTTAGGTGAGAATTCATTGCTGATAACTGATCTCCAGCTACAAAAATGAGAATTGTGTAAGATTCCAGTTAGTTTTCCACGTTCACTTGGACAGTATTACCCATGCCTGGGATTTTCTTTTCTCTTTTGGATGGGGTGGGGGTGGTTCAAGACAGGATTTCTCTGTGTCACAGCTCTAGCTGTCCTGAAGCTAGCTCTTGTAGACCAGGCTGGCCTTGAACTCACAGAGATCCTCCTGCCTCTGCCTCCTGAGTGCTGGGATATGAGGTGTGAGCCACCACTGCCCAGCTAAGGATTTTCTTCTGGCTTAACTGTCCCTGGGTTTCCTTCCTCACAATTTGGATGTGTTCGCAGCTGGGTCTTCCTTAGCTATGGGTCCTCTAAGCTGCTCCCTTGTATCTTGGTATTTAAGAATAAACCACTAAACTAGTGTGGTCATGGAGTCCTTTCTCTTGGAGAGCACCCCTGGCTTTTCACAGATCAGCCTAGAATCTGCAGGAATCTTCCCGTCCAGAAGGTGCTCAGTGCTGGTGTTCTGGCCATCTCTGGAGCATGGGTCACTGCTTGGAAGCTGGTCTTTACGCTGGGTCCCTGTTCTCCATACCCTTCCTGGTGTCTGCTGTCCCCAGAGGTTAAGATACTGCTCTTTTGTGGGATGCTACTGAGATGCTGATGAGAAGGGACCTGGATTCTGGGGTAGTGGAGGGAACAGATGATGGCCCTTTGCCTGCTGCAACCGCTCCCCCGTGTCAGCTTCTTGGCCAGCCTAGCTGTGGGGAGAAGTCCCCAGGTTGTACCCATTGTTGTCTTTTAAAAACAAAAGCAAAACACAACAAAAATGTGTTTTCCTCTCATCTGCCCTCGACTTTGTGGATTTACAGTTTTTGAAATCTCAGCTGTGGTCCACTCCGTGATCTTGGGGGAGTGCAGAGTAAACTCACATGAGGAGCTGGCGTTTGCCCGACCCTTTGCTGAGACGTGGAAAAGGTCTATCAGATAGCCTCCCAGGTCACAGAGTAATGTGTGTGCTCACACACCCTGGGCTAGCCTCAGGTGCTACACTGCAGACAGTAGCCCAAAGGCCATCCCCCAAGCTCCTTAGGGCGCAGCTGCTGGATAAGCCCTCTTCATGTCAGGTTCACCCACCCTCTGTGAGGGGAATACCAGACCCTGCAGCAAATGTTCTTCTGCAGATGGCTTTTGTTTGTATAGCTTTCAAAGTTTATTTAACGTAATTTTAGACTTGAAAAAAAAACCCACAAATATAATGCAAAAAGAGTTCACAGGATCTGAGTTTTCTTGATCCCACGCCTCATTTCACACATGCATGCACACACACACACTTTGCACACTGCCCTCTGCAAATAACTGGTCAGCAGCCCCTTCAAATACGGGGAGTTTCTTGACTTGTGGTGATCAAAATCAGTTGGTTGACATCAGCAGGGTCTGAGTCCTGTGTTTCTGACACATTTATTCAGTGACATTTTCTGAGCATGAGGGTGTCTGCAGTTGTATGTTGGGTTCAGGCTTCTTTCCATAAGTCCATGTACTTATTGTTTGGTTTGTTTCTTTGAGGCAAGGTCTCTATGTAGTCCTAGCACCCACTATCTCATCAGGCTAGCCTTGAACTCACAGAAATCCTCCTGCCTCTTCCTCCTGAGTGTGCCACCACACTGAGCTCATTTATAATGATGGCATGTCAGACAGAGTGGACATTTCAGACATCAATACCTACTTTTAGAATGGGTTCCAGAAGATGTTTATGGCAGTTGCTCCCTCCTCAGCACTGAGTCTGTCTCCCCTTTTGTTAGCCTTCCTTAACCAGCCTCCGTGTGCCTTATTTCAGGAGCAGCTTTGGGCCCCCTCCTGGCGGGGCTCATCTCCCCTTCCGGGTGGAGCAACGTGTTCTACATGCTGATGTTTGCAGATGCCTGTGCCTTACTGGTGAGTCACTTTGCTTCTAACCCATGTACCTTCAGTTAGCCCTGGGGCGGAGTGTCTTCCCGTGGACTCCTGCAGTCCCTAGCAATGAATGCCATGCTGCCTTCACTGAGCACACATGGACTGAGCCTTTTTCTGTCTCCAGTGGGCAGTGAGTCAGAAGCAGGGGAGGCTGGTCTTTGTAGGCTGTTGAGAGTCAAAGGCGAGGAGATCCTTGACTTTGGTTCTGTCTGGCTCGTGGCAGGTCACTGAGCCTCTCTGTGCTTGCAACATTCACATTTTAAAAGCTTTATTTATTATTGTATGTGTACGTGCATATGAATGAGTACATACATGTGCAGAGTTTGTGTATGGGTGCAGAGGCCAGAAGAGGGCATCAGACCCCCTGAAGCTCAAGTTACAGATGGTCGTGAGCCCCCTGATGTAGGTGCTTGGGACCAAACCCAGGTCCTCTGGGAGAGCAGCCAAGGCTCCTAACCACTTAACCTTCTCTCCAGCTCTCGCGCCCACATTATAAAATGGTGTGATGATAGTGATGGCGGGCCTGTTGGGGGGGCGCTAAAGCAGATGGTGACAGAGAGAACCCCACCTACTCTGCCCGCTGTGTCAGTCACTATGGCAAACACCAGACAGTCAGGGTGAAAGGTTCAGTTTGGCCCACAGCTTTGGGTATTTCAGTCCAGGAACAAAACAGAGAAACAGGAAGGAGTTGGGACCATAGTCCCTTCAGAGCCTGCCCAATAACCTACAGACCTCCCATAATTCCAGCACTCAGAAAGCATACAACTGCCACAAATTTGAGGCTAGCCCTAGTTGTATAATAACTTCCATCCCTAACCTTGACTGCAGAATGAGACCTGTCTTGAAGAAGAGCCAGAAATGATGGGGATGTAGCTCAGCTGGTAGAGTGCTTGCCTAGTGTACACAAAGCCTCGGGTTTAATCCACAGCACTATATTAAACTGGGAGTGGTGATGTACCCCTGTAATCTCAGCACTGCACATCTGTAATCCCAGCCCTGCACCCCAGCACTGCACACCTGTAATCCCAGCACTGTACCCCCTGTAACCCCAGCACTACATACCTGTAACCCCAGCACTGTACCCCTTGTAGCCCCAGCACTGCATACCTGTAGCCTCAGCACTGCACATCTGTAATCTCAGCATTGCACCCCAGCACTGCACACCTGTAACCTGTAATCCCAGCACTTGAGAGGCAGAGGCAGTAGACTCAGAAGGTCAAGGTCATCCTGACTATGTAAGACTGAGGATATGGCTTAGTAGAGAGAGCTTTGCTCTACACCCTGCCCAGCATGGCACTGAAAACTGTTAGGCTGCCTGAGAGGATTCCTCGAATTACACATACACAAATAAATGCCCTAAAGCTCGGGTAGGCCCTTCCTCTTTCCAGTGTTTTTGTTTTGTTTTGTTTTGTTTCCTTAAAATAAGCCAGTTTTACCCCCCTCCCAGTCAGGGGTCGAGGGCTCAGGGACCTGAGCTCACCTCCTCAGGGATGCTAGGGGACCACATTCCTGCTGCCTGGGTAGTGGAACAGTCAGGCTTGTGACCGTTAGTCTCCTGTTCAGCTCATGCCACTCAGGCCCCCATCATCTTGAAGGCAGATGCTGGGAGTGGGCAGTCCCCTTCCTCTTGGTCACTGCCCCTTTCGTAGGCATCTCCCCTTCATTTTCTGTCTTGTTTCCATTGAGCATCTTGTGGTTGGCTCGGTTTTGAAATCTGTGCTGCAATCCAGGTTTGGGGCAAGCATCTGAATTATTATCCCGAGGACCTAGTAAAAGGCAGCCTTCACCTCAGGCCAGATGGCGGCATGGTCTCTGCTCTGATGACAGTGTCTCCATGAGGCATGAGCCTGTGGGTGCTTCAGAGGAACCATACAGTCCAGCAAACCTCAAAAGGCCACACCTGCCCTCTGCTTCTGTCCTCACACGGTGAGAATGTCTTTTCTCTGTTTTGGGTGCAGTTCCTGATACGCCTCATCCACAAGGAACTGAGTTGTCCCAGGCCGACTGCAGGAATCCAGGCTCCGTAAGTCCACTGTGGCCTCTTTGGAGTTAAGGCAACTCCAGGCAGCCTGACAGGAAGGAAAGAGCTAACCACTTGTCCCGGTTTGGGCACACATTGTCACTGTCCTTCCTTGTCTAATAAGTGCCTCCGTGTGGGTGTGATTCCGTGAATGTCTCCTCAGACTCCCGGTGAGAGGGCTGTGAGGAAATTGCCTTCTTGGTGGCATTTGCTGAGCTGTGGCTTCACAGCCACAAGAGTTTCTCCAGGGAGTTTCTTCCCCCTTCCTCCTCGCTCCCTGCCACCAAGAAGCCGTGGGAAGGGCACGTCGTTGGCCCACCAGTTAGCAAGGCATCTCAGGAAGGGTACAGGGCTGTCCCTGCTTAGGGTCTGTGCATTTTGTGTGTGCTTGGCGTCTGCTGTGTGGCCCTCTGTCACCATATCCTTTGCATTTAGGCTGAAGGAACATTGACCACGAGCCCTCTGGAGTGCCTGGACCCATCTTACACACACTGTCCTTGGAAAAGCTGAAATGAAGGATCCTGTCCTAAGAAGGAAAATTCACCTTTGCACATGCCCCCTGGGAGCGACTCACAAGCCACCCTGGGACTTGCTGGATAGACAGACATGGAGCTCAGAATGACAGTGGGGAGCCTGCCTGGGCTGTGTCCCACTGCCTTAATGGGCCGAGGTCCAATGGCCCAGCCAGCCCCAGCCTGACAGGTGCACGATGCCCGCTAACCACTGAACTCTAGCCTGCATGGTGACAGGCAGGACTGGGCTGCGGCACCCAGACGGCCCACCCCTCTCAGGTACCTAGTGCAGAATGTTATATAGCCTGTGAGCCCAGGTCATCCTGCTCTCCTGCTTCCCAAATGTGCGGGATGAAATGACAGAACGCCACAATGTCCCATCCACGAACCAACAGCCGCAGAATAGCAGGAGAGCGCCCGGTCATGGATAGAAACTGAGATGGAGTCCCCCACCCCCAGCAGTTACAAAGACCCATTCTCAGAACCAACCAGGAAACCGTTCCTGTCAAGAAGTAAACGACTGTGAAGCAATAAGCCCCAGCAGGAAGGGGCACGAGGAAGGCCAGTCCCAAAGCACAGACCGGCATGTGCTGCCATCCCCTGCAGGATGGAGAGAGCAGAGGCTGGGGAGGGGACTTCATTGGGTACCAGGAGCAATGGGTCCCACCCATCCCTCTTACCCTAGACACCTGGGCTGTGTCTAGACCCACAGGGATTATTTATTTTAAATGTATAATGTGTTATATAGATTTTAAGAGATATAAATGGGATTTTGTTATTTATTAAGACAAACTATGATTGTTCCGTGGCCATTTGTCGTCTTGATTGTATGTATCTGCTCTTTGAAATAAATTTTTATTTAAAAAAATAAAACCAAGTACAACATAAATGATTATTTCCAGCCAAATCTCCTTTCTGCTAACAAAAGCCTCCAGACAGTCCATGTCGCTCCGGATTTCTTAGGACTGGAGACTGTATCAGTTATTTTACATGTTGCTGGGGCACAATACCTGACCAAGAACACTTCTAGGAAAGGAAGGATTCTTTCAGCTCCTGTGGCAGGGAAGGCATGCCTGCGGGAGCTTGAGGCAGCTGGATACATTGCATTGGCAATTGGCAAGCATTTGGCTCATGCCCAAATGGCCTCTCCTTTATAGATAGATGAGATGAGATGGCAGACCGTGAAATGGTGCTGCCCACATTTAAGTGGATCTTCCTACTCCAGTTAACCCAATCTAGAATATTCTTCAGTGACATGCCCAGAGGCTCGTGTCCTTGGTGACTCTAGAGTCTGTCAGGTTAAAAATATTAACCATTACAAGGACATTTTTGCTGACTTTTGTGACGGGCTCCCTATCAGAGTGTACCCCAGCTCCACACAGAAACCCCAGTAAACACCAGCTCTGGATCTTTGGTAAGTTGTGGAATATAATGAATATCCCAGCACTTGTCCTTGACGGTGAAATGGCACTCGGTGAGGGTCACACATCCAGACTCTAAAAGAAGCACTTGGCCGTTCAGTCCTCAGGACCTGCAGTGGCCCAAGTTCCCATGATGCTTGTTCTCAGAGGAGGGTGGGTGCTATGCTTTAGGCCCATTCTGCTGAGGTATCCATAGCAACAGGCCATGACACAACACAGGACCTCTGGAAGAGCAGTCAGCGTTCTTAACCTCTGAGCCATCTCTCCAGCCTCCTTTATTTACTTATTATATATACAATATTCTGTCTGCAGACCAGAAGAGGGCACCAGACCTCGTTACAAATGATTTAGAGCCACCATGTGGTTGCTGGGAATTGAACTCAGGACCTTTGGAAGAACAGGCAATGCTCTTAACCGCTGAGCCGTCTCTCCAGCCCTTGTTGGTTTATTTTTAATGTTATTTCCACATGTGTAATTTTTTTTTCCGCAAATGAAATCTCTACAAACATTGACTTGTTAGTTTCTTACACACAGAGGTTGCCAGCCCTGCTAGTGATACAGGGAATATAGGGGTCCCTTTTGAGGTTAGTCTTGTTAATAAAAGAACTTAAGGATGGATTCAAATGTTAGCACTCGGGTATTGTTATTGGAGGTTAAAGGAAAAGCCGCAAGGCACACAAGCTGTAGAACCTCAGCCCCTGCCCAGCAGAGAGAAGGGAAAAGCCATGCCTTAACCTAGCAGAAAGGGCAGACACATAGCAGGGAGAGAAACATTAGAGAAAGACCAAGGAAGCCCAAACTGTTGGGGGAATAGAGAACTCAGTGTTAGGAAAGTACTAGAAAAGAGATAGAAGAAAGGAAAAGGAAAAACAGGCAAACTGATCACAAACACACACGGCTGTGGTCTGTAAGCTGCTGTACTGGGAGCAGTCACACACAAACACACACACACACACACACACACACACACATGGTTGTGGTCTGTAAGCTGCTGTAGTGTCTCATTAAAGGGCTAATTATTCTGCCCACCCTTTCAGCATGGCTTAAGGTGAACCTGCCGCCTTTGTAGGGATAGTCTTGAAGTCAAAATGACTGAACCAGCCCAGCCAGGATGCTCAGCTCCGCCCAGGCTGGAGGTTCTGTTCTTGTGGAGCTTTTTCTCTTCCAACACTGGCCTCGTTTCCATCTCCTGGCAACTCTCTATTGCTCAAAGCTTCTCAGCTGGGGCTGGGGCTTCTCTTTGTGCCCACCTCCTGTCTTCATGACAGCATTTGGTCCGTCTTGTAGCTCTGTGCATCCTGTCACAGTCGCTGTGAGTTCATTTGTACAGCTTCCCTGCTGTGAGATTTTTATTTTCAGTGCAACCCTGTGTAACCCTGGCAATCCCGGAACTCTCTCTCACTCTCTGTAGATAGACTGGCCTTGAACTCAGAGATCTGCCTGCCTCAGCCTCCTGAGTGCTGGGATTAAAGGTGTGCACCATCACCACCCAGAGGAGATTTTTTTTTTTAAATAAGCAAACTCTTTTATAAACCCACCGTTCTCTGTCTATAGAAGGGGCCTCTGAGGACCCCCATGAGGACTCCCATGGGGCAGCGGCAGTCCCAACCCATAGCTGCCAGGCACTCAGTGTGGGAAGCCTCAAGGGGTGATGGTTCCACTCCTAGCTCAATGAACCAAAGCACTGGAAGAAAATCTTGCATGGCCCGTGAGGGAAAGCTGTCCCACATCCCTTCACCTTCCAGGCTGCGCCCTGCAGATGGGTACCTTGAGAGACCACCTGAAAACGTGCACACATCGCTGCTTTTCAGAGCGGTTTAGCAGGAACTCAATTCATGAATGAAGAAGACTTTGTCACGACTTTGAAGGGGAAAGTGTACAGTTTCAGTCTCAAAAATCGTCTTCTTCTCATCCAGCAGCAGCTGAGATCACTGGAATCTGAAAATAGCGGCTGAGACCCACGCTGCATTTACATGGAAATGTGCTGGCCTGTGACTCCCACTCGGTTCTGTAGACAGCCCCTGCAGGGCGGGACTGCAGGCAGACACAGGGCAGTCAGGGAGCCTGGGCCAGGGGAAAAGAGCCATTTATCAACATCTCCTGTCCCTTGGCCCTGAGCCAAAGGTTGTCAGTGGGCTTTTCTGTGTGAGCGTCGGATTGTCCACAGCAAGGACCACAGCCAGCCCTCCAGACACCAGCCTGTAACTCTAGTCAGAACAGAGCTATGGGTGTAGCCTAGTTGGTAGAGTGCTTGCCTAGCATCCATGAGGCCCTCGGTTGGATCCCCAGCCCCCCTTAAACAAGGTGGTATATACCTATAATCTCAGCATTCTGGAGGTAGACAGACGGTCATCTGGGCTACAAAATGAATTCAAGGACAGCCTGGGCTAAATGACAAAAAAAAAAAAGTCTAGCAAAATAAGTTCCAAAAAAATGAAAGCTTAGTGTCGTGCATGTGTGTGTCTTTGTCTCTGTGTCTGTGTGTTTGTGTGTGCCTGTGTGTGTTTCTGTGTGTGTCTTTGTCTCTTGTGTATGTGTGTTTGTGTGTGCCTGTGTGTGTGTTTCTGTGTGTGTCTTTGTCTCTGTGTCTGTGTGTTTGTGTGTGCCTGTGTGTGTGTTTCTGTGTCTTTGTCTCTTGTGTATGTGTGTTTGTGTGTGCCTGTGTGTGTGTTTCTGTGTGTGTTTTTGTCTCTCTCTGTGTCTGTATATCTCTATGTATGTGTGCTTGTGTGTATCTGTGTGTATGTGTGTGTGTGTGTAAGGATTCCAGGGGTCTGAGCAGGTACAAGTATTTTCTACCCTGACCACATATCTCTCTGTGGGGTGCCTACCCTCCATTCTTGGGTGACAATCAAATAGTCAGTTGTCCTGGGACCCCCAGAGGACACATTTGTGGTCTTATGAAGTAGACAGTAGTTGACTTCCTGCAGTCATTCTGCTCCCAGACCCCTCCTCGCTGACTGACATTCTAAGAGAAAGGGCCTATCGGGTGCTTTTCTCCTTACTCTGGCCAAAGCAATGACAAGAAGGAAAGACTTACAAACCCAACATGGCGGCATGGTAGCAGGATCCTGAGGATGCTCATATTGTCTACAGTTAGGAAGCACAGAGGGATGAAGCTGTGGCCCATGACGTAGGGTGGGCATTTCTTCTGCAGTTAAACATTTGGAAACCCCCCTAAAGATACACACAAGGGTATATTTCTGCGGTGACTCCCAATCCAGGCAAGGTGAGAGTCCGGATTAACTAACTAACATGGGGCAAGTGACAGGAATCCTTGGGGAAATGAACAGGACCACAGCCATGCCCGTCTCCTTCTACCATGGTGACTGCTGACACTGGAGAAGGTGACTGCTCATTAAGCTAGCCCAAAACACCGAATATGAAGCAGAACCCCTGGGACCTTTGCCGCAGGAGATCCGTGAGGAAAGGCAGCTCATTTAGTCCCACTGTCAGTCTGAGGGAGACTGCGATGGTACCTTCTTACTGCAGTGTCATGATAGAAGGGGTGAGCGATCCCTCTTGAGCCTCCTTTGTTGGGGTCCTAATCTTACTCGTGAGGGCTCCTGACAGGCACCCCCAACTGCACCGTTAAACAGTAACCCAGACTAGCTCACACAGTACTTCCTCGTCACTCCGTGCAGGTGACACTCCCCTTCGTGGCAGGAGCAGAATATTGACACGCAGCATGACTAGTTCTGGCTTTACCCTAGTTTTTGGACCGGCCACAGGACCACCATTAGTCTCCTCATCTGGAGGAGGGAGTCACCAATGTCTCTCAGACTCAGGGAAAACTGCCCTTGACAGCTTCCCACACACAGGAATGCCTGTGGGTGTCTCAGTTCAGCTCGGCTCTAATGACTCCCTCGCGGCATGTAACTTTCCCAGCGCATCTTGGTACAATCTTGGATATTTTCCAAAAAACGTTACCTCCTGGAAAACTTTCGCAAACAATACCGAACAACTTTAGTGGCTCCTCAGAGTGGGTTCCGGCTGTATTTGAAGAAACTTTTTTCTTTTTTCTTTTTGGTTTTTCAAGACAGAGTTTCTCTGTGTTGTTCTGGCTATCGTGAAACTCACTCTGTAGCCCACACTGGCCTCGAACTCAGAAACCAGCCTGCCTCTGCCTCCTGAGTGCTGGTACTAAAGGCGGGCACCACCACTGCCCAGCTTGAAAACGCTCTTGCTGAAGAGCCTCTCCCTTCTCATTGTGGTGCATCCAGGGTACAAGGCATTTAAATATCTAATGATATTACACTGTGTGTAAAATGCTGAAGCCTTATTCGCAGACAGGATCTAGGTGAGAATTTATGAGAGTGTACATAACATAACAAGCCTCCCCAGTCACCTTCGTGCACAGTTCTGAAATGGAAAATCTATTCATGAGCCCTACGAAGATGGAGCTCTTGAACAGTACCTGTGACCTAACGGAGCACACAATTCTCTTAGGGCAATGCTCAGACTAGAGCTGTTGCCTTAGTGAGGTGAGCTGCAAGGAGGTGGCTGTGAGGAATCTATTTTTGCTTCTTTGTTTTGTTTTGAGACAGGGTCTCTCTGTGCAGCTGTTCTGGATTAAAGATGTGGTATATTCTGCCCAACCCCCATGAGAAGTCTTAACTCAGTCACCCGGAGGGAGTGGCTTAAGCCACAGGTCACTGAGCAAAGCGCCCGCCTGAGTGGAGGTGAGCACCGCTGTTGTGTTGTGCACCGCTGAGATGCTTGAGTCAAATAACCTTTTTCTCTGGCGCAGTTTCATGTTCTACGTGATGCAGATGAAGAACTTGACATTCATCCCAGCCCAGGAAAGATGGTAAGGCAGCCTCTGGCAAAGGGAAACGAACAGAAAGAACAGACTTCCGGAAAAAAAATGTAAACACCTGCCACACAGCGGCCGTCTCCATCTGGAAGAACAGGAGTACATCCCACATTTAAAGCATCTTCTTTTGTATTAATAGCCTAATGATCACAACTCAAGGTTAAAAATAAGAGCAATACCTACCATTAGACTTCAGACATTGACAAGCATCTGTACCGTCACCGACAGAGCATGCGTGTGCTGGGGGAATGAGGTTCTTCTAGCCAGGGCCGGCTTTTAACTGAGACTTGCCACAAACTGCTGAGTTAGAAGAGGTGACGAGCTGGAATCGAACGTGGCTCCCCATCCTCAGCCAGCGCACACTGCAATTGACAGGTGCCAAGACAAACCCACTTGTTCTTGTCACACAACCCTTGGAGTCAGTGACACCCTGAGTGCTGCTGTTGGGGGTGTATGTTTAAGGCTACCTCACCATGAACTAGGACCATACATCCCTTTTGATAATCCTGTTGGGTCCTTCACACTTTCTAACCGGGTGCTTTTTTCCCTCACTCCCTAAAGTCAAGACCACTTGGCCAGACTGTGAAGTGATCCCACAATCAGAGAGCAGAAGGCTGCCCTTGCCCTGACTCTTCTGGACAGAGACGCTCCATTGTGGCTGCTCCCTCCCTCGGGCAGGGTCTGTGCATCTCCTCTGAGTCTTGGAGTTTCTCAGGTACCATCTTTTTTTTTTAAAATTATTTATTTAACTTTATTTTATGTGCATTTGGTGTGAAGGTGTCAGATTCCCTGAAATGGGAGTTACAGACAGTTGTGAAGTGCCATGTGGGTGCTGGGTCCTCTGGGAGAGCAGCCAGTGCCCTTAACCACTGGGCCATCTTTCCAGCCCCTCATGTACCATGGAGTTGGAATTTTTCACCCAAGTCTGTCTCCGTGCTGGATGGTATCCTCCACCTGGGAGGCAAGCCATGGCTGCATAGCCTTGTTCTCAACACACTACCCACCACGTGTGACATTCCAAACATTGCTGACAGATGAGGGAATCAAAGGGGCCCTGACATGTTTGCTTTCTTCCTTCGAAAAGGCTTTGCATAGAGATCTTACTTTCAAGACAGTCATGGCAACACACCTCTTCCCTTGAAGACACAGCTTCCTTCCGCGCCCTTTTTCCTAACTGCCTGAGCTCAGAAGAGGCTACCATCCTGTCTGCTCTTAACTTCTCCCTCCCATCTCCAGGAGGGATGGGAGGGGCCTCTCAGTAGGTAATGGCTCGTGCCTCTCATTAGCCTCAATGAGGCTAATGCCATGGCTGGCTTGCCTCATCTCTCCTGAAAAACCTGGCAGTTGAATCCTGATTGTGCCTTGCATCCTGCTGGGTGCTCTGGCAATCACTGGGGTGTATGGAGCCGGCACAGGATTCCAGGACCTCACAGTCCCGTGTGGGGGCAGCGGTGTCTAGACTGCTATACCAGCGGTGAGTTGCCCCGCCCCTCAGGGCTGCTGAGCCATCTAGCGGCAGCTTGCCTGGGTCAAGGCCACTTGGCTTCTTTTCCTGCCCAGACTGAGCTTCTCACGTGAGGTCTTAAAAATAATAATCCCTGGGCTATTTTACGAGCAACTTCTGTCATCTGCATTTCCATTTTGGGACAAGCTGTCAGTCACTGCTTCCCTGACATGATTATGGCTATGCACGGGCTAATTTAGGGATGGCGGGATAAGTGACTAATAGGGAGGAGGAGCCAGTTAGCAGGCGTCTGCCTTGAGATGCTATGGAGATGGGATGACCCAGTTAGTGCTCCTCAGCCTTACGACTCTCTCTACGGAAATCTGTATCGGGGTCACCAGAAGGCCTGTATCGGGGTCATCAGGAGGCCAGATTCTCCTAATCAGGAGGAAAAGGAACTTGTCGCTCCTTAGCTGAGGGGTCTGGGGGCCCATTTCTGGGAGGTTCCACTCCTTAGCAGAAGCCTCACTCCCTCCAGCCACAAAATCTTGCCATCAGTTGGACGCTGGGTTTGCACCCTAGACGAGACTTCCTTCCACGCCACACAAGTGCTCTTGATAGCTCAGGTCCCTCCACCCTCAGAATCTGATTCTTTTGGTCAAGGACCGGCCCAGGCATCTGTATATTTTCAGACGGGATCTCACTATGCACCCCTAGCTAACCTAGAACTCACTCTATAGGCTGGGCTAATCTTAACCTTGTAGAGATCCACCTGCCTCCACTACCAAGTACTTGGGTTAAAGACTTCACCACGCCCAATATCCTGAGTGTTTTTAAAGTTCCCGGGCAGACACCTGTGGGCAGAGCCTGCTGGAAGAACTGGTCTAAGGATGCAGAGCCCAGGAAGCTGCTTCTCCTAGACCCTGTCACCCCGGTCTAGAGAACAACCCTAAAAACATCTGTGATTGAATTAAAATCTTGAATCTTTGTTGTTGTTTTTCAAGACAGGGTTTTTCTGTGTAGTCCTGGCTGTCCTGGAACTTGATCTGTAGACCAGGTTGGCCTCTGCCTCCCGAGTGTTGGGATTAAAAGGTGTGAGTCGCTACTGCCCAGCTGAACTTTTTTTTTAAATCCCTCAAATAACTTCATTTATTCTACAGGAGAACTTACTCTTTTGCCCCAAACAATGTAGTAAAATGGCCATGTTCCATAGTCATCAAGTGTAATAGTTTCCTCATTGCTATAACCAAATATCCTACAAGATACACCTTGAGAAGGGGAGGCCAAGTTATCTTGACTCCTGGTCTGAAAAGATACAGGCACTCATGATGGGGAAGGCATGGTGGCAGAAGACAGCTGGTCAGTCATGTTGTATCTGCCTGCAGTCAGGAAGCAGAGGGTGCAACAGGAAGTAGGGCTGGGTCAAACCCCCAGGACCCACCCCTAGTGATTTACTTCCTCCAGCAAGGTTCTACCTTCTAAAGGTTCCAGCCTCTCAACTTCCCAGTACAGTAAGCTGGGCACCGAGTGTTCAGAGCCTGTGAGAGACAGTTTGCATTCAAGCTGTATCATAAAGTTAGAAGGCAAAGTCTTCATAAAATATACAGTGAGCTGTGTGCCATGATCCATATCTTCTGCTACCTACCTGGTTGTCTTCTTTACATCCATGCAGTGATGAGCATGCCCACGCAGTGGTAAGCATGACCATGAAGAGGTGAGCATGTCCATGCAGTGATTAGCACATGCAGTGATTAGCACATCCATGAAGAGGTAAGTATGTCCATGCAATGGTTAGCATGACCATGAAGAGGTGAGCATGTCCATGCAGTGGTAAGCATGACCATGAAGAGGCGAGCATGTCCATGCAGTGATTAGCACATCCATGAAGAGGTAAGTATGTCCATGCAATGGTTAGCATTTCCATGCAGGATGAGCGTGACCACGCAGTGATGAACATATAGATGCTCTTTTCCTCGGGAGAGGGTTCTCCAACATGGTACTTGCTTATACAACAATAATTTAAGTTCCTCAGACTCTGCAGAAACCTGGCTCAGGGATTTACATCCCCTACAAGTCTACAGTGAGGTAAAGAACAGAGCAGCACAGCAAAGAGACTGTCATGGCTTTAGCAGCAGAAGTTCCTAAACTAACTGTGCCCCTAGAACAAACATATAGCCCTACAGTGACTGTGTTTGAAGAGAGAAAGTAACAAAAGTTAAATGGGATCCTAAGAGTGAAGCTCTTATAAGGGATTAGAGCTTTCATAAGGAAAGACAGGATAGGGCCAGGGGTGTGACCTAGCCCGAGTTGACTAGCACACATGAAATCCTGGGCTAGACCACAGCGCTGCTTAAACCAAGGATTGTATGCATCTATAATCCCAGCACTCACAAGATAGAGACTGGAGGATCAAAGTTCAAGGTCACCTTCAGGCTACACCGCAAGTTCAAGGCAATATGAGCTACATGAGACTCTGATATTACTACTACTAGGAGCAATAATAATAGTAATAATTTTTCTAAAGAGTCAATGGGACAGAGCCCTCTTTCTGTCTCTTGCTTTCCTGGGGTGAAGTTGGGACCTTAGGAGAAGGAGATGTTGTTTATGTCTCCCTCAGGGAATGAATCTTTTTGCTGTGTTTCGTTTTGTTTTCCAGACAGGGTTTCACTGTGTAGCTCTGGGCGTCCTGGAACTCACTCTGTAGACCAGGCTGGCCTTGAACTCACAGAAATCTGCCTGCCTCTGTTTCTCAAGTGCTGGGATTAAAGGCTTGCGCCACCACCGCCTGACTCCAGGGAATGAATCTTAACGTTTTCAGATCCCTCCTCCTTTTGACTTTGAGTCTTCTCTCTTTAGGGACGCTTGTCAGTTGGATTTAGGTCTTATTCAAGGGCGACATAATCTCATCCCAACATCCCTCAGTTTTAAACTGTCAATTTGACCCACAGCTTTGAATCACCTGGGAAGGACGTCTCAATGAAGTTGTCTAGATCAGATTGGCCTGTGGGCAGCAAGTCAGGGGTGGGGTAAGGGGATAGTCTGAATTTATGCGGGGAAACTAGCCTGAAAGGGGGAGGCGCCATGTGGTGGTTTGAAAGAAAAGGGACCCCAAAGAGTGTGGCACTACTAGGAGGTGTGGCTTCGTTGGTGTAGGTGTCAGCTTGTTGCAAGAAGCGTGTTCCTGTGGAGGTAGGCTTTGAGGACAGTTGATTTCCTGTTGCTTGCAAGATGCACTGACTCTCATCTACTTCTCCAGCACCATGTCTGCCTGCATGCACCATGCTCCCGCCATGTTGATAATGGACTTATCCATCTCTGAAACTGGAAGCCACCAGCTCAGTTAAATGTTTTCCTTTATAAGAGTTGCCGTGGTCATGGTGTCTCCTCACAGCAATAGAAACCCTAACTAGAATACACCATTCCCTGAGTTTGGGTCCTGGACTGTATAAGAGGTGGGAAAGTGAGCGCGCTCTTCAGTCTGCTCCCTAGTGTGGATGTCACATGACCAGCAGCTTCAAGTTCCTGTCCCCTTCACTTCCCCACAAGAATGGACTGGCGCCTGAAACTGTGAGCTGAAACAAACCTTTCTCCCCTAAGTGGCATTTTTGTCCGGGTGATTTAGCACGGCAACAGAAATGAAACTAAGATACTAACCTACTACCTCCACCTCTTTCAAGACCCTTTCTCCAAATGGCTTCACAGTCACAGGCCAGATGGACACAGGAGGCTCCAATTCAACCTGCTGGCATTGGCTGTTCTCTTCCCGCAGAGTTGGCAGTGACCCCTGGGAGAGCTGAGTCCAGATGGAAGTTTGACTTTCTCTGTGGTCCAGGGGTTTCCCCAGACACCCAGGGGCCGGCTGCGTCCACAATATGTCACTGCCCTGCCTTTTCATCCTGCCATCTGGAACCCATTTATAAACTCAGAAAGGAGACGTTTAGGCCGCTTTTAAGAGACTCAGCAGGGGCCCAGCTTAAAGGTGAAAGCTATTCAGATTACAGCACTGCCCACGCTCTTACTTAAAACCTTCTGCCTCCCTTCTTCACAGCCCCAGCTACCACGGCTTGCTGTGGGGCCCACCAAGCCCCATATGGGGTCCAGTGGGCAGGTGCACCTGTCTTCCCAGCTCCCGAAGCCTCGGGCCACAGTGACGTTCTCACGCTGTTCTAAGATGCCAAGGTGGGAAGTCTTTTCCAGAAGTCCCCACGCCAAGGAAGATGGGAGAGGCTGCCAGCGCCCCAGGACTTGCAAAAACTGAATTCATCTCCAACCCAAACTCCAACTGTGGGTGGTCACCATGGCAGAGGCTCTGAACAAGCCCTTCCCTGTGTCGCCAAGGCCCACTAACCAAATGTTCTGTGGCCTGCACCTCTGTGTTGACACCTGGGCATGGCTGTGCTGACCTAGTGGGACAGGAGGAAAAAGAGGTAGGTAATTTATCCTCTGTTTGTGTCTTGAGTTTTGTCTATTTTGTTTTGACGATGCTAGGCCTAGAACCCACCCATTCCCACAGAGGCTCAACTCCACCCTGTATATTTGAAGTGTTCTTTTACCAAATCATTTAAAGTGGTTGAGAGAACACTGGGAGAAAGAAAAATCTGGGTTACTAAAACATTCTAAAAGGTTTTCATCTACTCGCCAGCGTGGTAAGTCTGACACAGCAGAGCCAAGAAATGGCTGTTTCGTGGGCTAAGGAGAGCCAGCCCACAATAAATCATAATTAGGATCTTGGACCCGCAGCATTCAAACCTCTCCACAGTCAATTTTCGTGAAATTTTAGTCGGTCGGTCAGCCTCGGCAGACACAGTTTCCTTCCAGGAATCCTTCATAACCGACCACGCTCAAGACAAGCCGTCTCCCACGGAGACCGGACCGCAGCAGGCACATGTGCAGTTTCTCTTCGCCGTCTTCCTGGCTGAATTTAGAGCCACCTGTGAGACTGGGGCGCGGCGATGGGTGTGAGAGCTTTTCCAGGGAAAACTAGTTAAGGTGCCTCATGGAAATGGAGTGGAAAGGAGAGGGCTGGCTACTAGAGGCGTTCTCTCGCTTGCTCCGTCTCTTTCTTTCTTCTCCCTTGTCACCAGGATATGAGGTCCCCTGTGCCCTACTGTGCCCTCACACAATAAGTTAGCCCTTCATCCCCCACCCAGTTGATTCTGTCAGGTTTGGTACAAAAGGCAATATACTGCTTAACTTAACTGCCTGATGATCAGAGCCCTGGGATCTTGGCACAGGGGCAGGGAAATCTGAGCAATTTACTCACACTCAAAGGTCTCTGTGTCACGCCCTGGGGTTCCACTGTCCCTCGCTACTGCCCTGACCTCGGGACTGTTGACATTTGAGTTGGTCAGTTCTGTGTGTGTGTGTGTCTGTCTGTCTGTCCTGTGCACTGGAGCGTAAGCAGCAGCACTCCACCCAGGAGTGACAACAGGCATATCCCTGATCCCACTACACGTCCCAACGGTGCTCCATCATCATCATCTGGTCCCTCAGCCTTGGCTTAGCCACACCTTCCTGGTAACTAAGCTGCCCCTTCACTCCTTAGGTGCGTGACCAGTGGGTTTCATTTTTCCTTCTCCCGTGTGTATAAACTCTCCTCAGTCACAACCATTGCCATAGCAACGCCAGCATCTTCCCAGGGCTTCACCTTCCCCTCTCCTCCTTCCATGCTGACACTAGTAATGATCTTAGTCATTGAGATGCCACTGCACCCGTGTTTCCTCACGTCCCATTGCCCTAGCAAGGAGATCCTCCTACCCTGTTCCTATAAATGACAGCCCACCCCAGTCCACACCGAGGATGTGTTTCCTGGCCAAGGTCTTGATAGACCCTCAGTCAAGGTCCCCACAGGACACAAAGCTCAAACTAAAACCACTGAGGTGTGCTATGTGGCAAGGGCTGTGATAAAGGCATGAGCAGGAGATCTGGGCTGCTCGGAGGAGGTGTGGCCACCAGGGGTCAAGTGCAGTGGATCTGGGAACCCCTGGGTAAAAGGGACTAGAGCTTGAGTGTTTAACAAGTTCTGAAAGTCTCCAGTCACAAGCAGGAGACTATTTGGGACAGTTGCCAGAGGCAACTTCCCAAGGACTTGAACTCCACCCCATCTCTTAGCTCCCGATGGAGCTTCCCGCTGGCTGAGCCCAGTCATAGTTTGGTGTTCCTGTGTGGGTCAGTCTCGGAGTATATAGAAAAGAAAGTGGGTCTGGAGGCATCTGCGTGTGTGCTGTGTCCCCGGGGCCCATGTGGACTATCACACTGTAGTTTTTACACGGTGGAATACCCTGTCTTTATCTCTCGGTGTTTCTCTCTGCGGTAACACTCTGCCTTGTGTGAAGCTGCTCCTGGCTCTGTCTCAGGCCAGATGTCACCTCCTCAGAGGTAGTGGTCTTTACCCCTTAAAAGGATGTCTCATCAAGGAATCTCAGGCCCCTAAGACCCTAAATCTGCCCCATAGTAAGAATTCAGGGCCTGTGTGTCTGCCTATCTCTGGACTTCTGTGAGTGGAGGCACTGACATTTATCTGACACAGAGCAAACATTTTTATTTTCTCAATCATCCACATACATATATGCATCTGGGCATCCATGCAAGTATACATCCATCCATTCGTAGACACACAGATCTAAGCATCATGCATGCATCCATTCAGCATTCACATGTCACCCATCCATTCATATATTCACACCTCCATCTACCCATCTGTCCATCCACCTACCTGTCCACATATCACCCATCCACTCATATGTCATGACTCAAGCCTATACATCTAACCATCTATCCATCCACTTATCTACCTGTCCACATACCATCATCATCATCATCATCACCATCATCATCACCATCATCATCACCATCATCATCATCATCATCACCATCATCATCATCACCATCATCATCACCATCATCACCATCATCATCATCATCACCATCATCATCACCATCATCATCATCATCACCATCATCATCACCATCATCACCATCATCATCATCATCACCATCATCATCACCATCATCATCATCATCATCACCATCATCATCATCATCATCACCATCATCATCATCACCATCACCATCATCGTCGTCGTCATCATCATCATTTATGCCCAGCAATGCTTAAGTGTGCATGGGCAGCTTGTTTATGGCGGTTCTCCAGTTGTTTCTATCCTGGGAAGTTCTAGATGCTTGTATTATTGTCACGCCCAAGGTCCCGCTGTCTTTTTTTATACTGTCTGTCCAGCATTTTTTGGGCTTCTTCTTCATTTTATCCCGTGCACTCCTTCAAGCAGTGCTGTCTTCAGGTATCTGGTGCCATTCATTCTCATAACATGGCCGAAGTATCTCAAGTGCTATTGCCGGAGGCTGCTTGCTCCTTCCCAGCCACCCAGACCCGAAATAGCCATACAGAAACGGTGTTAATTAAAGCACTGGTTGTCCAATTAGCTTAAGCATATTGCTAGCTAACTCTTATATCTTAATTAACCCATCTCTATTAATCTGTGTATTGCCATGTGGTTGTGGCCTACCGGTAAGGTTCTGTTCTGTGTCCGTCTCCTGAAGCAGCTGCATGGCTTCTCTCTGACTCCACCTACTCTCTCTCTATACCTTTTCCAGCCTGTTTATATTCTGTTAAGTCATTAACCAAAAGCAGCTTCTTTGTCAAAATTACTTATCAGGGTAGGGGCATGGGACTTTTAGAAATATAAGAATGTGATGATGCATAAAAAAATAACAGGATGGAAGTCATAGAAAGTATCGGGAGGGCATTTCAGTGACTAAAATCCACCTACGTTTATTTTTCCACAACTTTTATACCCAACATGAATGGGTGGGGGGAGATAACAAAAGACTTTATTAACATGATACAAAGGATAACTCACACAGCCAATCTGAGAATCATTAGCGTTCTGTTGTCTAGGTAGTGAAGGTGTTCTAGATCACACGTTCTGAAGACCGCCCATTCCCAGGTGATCCCATAGTTACAAAGAAGAAGCAGAATATACATTTGCATATTCTGACTACCTGTCAGGATGGCCTGGAGCTATCTTAATGTCAAAAGAGCCAAGGAATCACATCCTGAGTTGGGATGTGCAACTATGCTTGTCAGTCCACAAACTCTCTGACCATCAGACAAGGAGAAAATGGGCCTGCACTTTTGGGTCTCCCTGCTTCTTTATTAACCAAAGGCAATAAAACACACTTACAGCATACAGAGGAGAATCCCACATCAGTATCCTGCTATTTACTTCCTTCTGTAGATGGACATGTTTCTTAATGTCATCGTTGTGCAGCCTGTCTCTTCACGTGTCACCTAGAATCCTCCCGAGACATGCCATCTCTAATACATTCAGCCCCTGTTCTGAGGAGCATTTCCTTGTCCAGGTTTCGGAGTTGTAAGAAGGCCACTCAAGACAAGTGTCTCATACACTTGCGATTTTGTTTTGTTGTTGTTATGTCTCTGGCTGACCAAACTTTTTCTAGTGCCTGTGCACGGAATGCAGCCCTTGCTGCACATACCCCCGTCCACATATCAACATCCATTCATATATTCACAACTCCATCTTCCCATCTGTCCATCTATCCACCCACCTACCTGTCCTCAAAGTGTATCTCCCCCTTGCTTTCAGCATCAGCATCCTTCCAAACAAGCCTATGACACAGCATCAGCCTGAAAGCCTTTATCGCCTCCCCTGGCTTCTGCTTTGCATCCAGGTTGTATGTTAAAGCACACCAAATGCTGCTGAGACAGAACTGCAGGCAGAGATAACTTTGCCTTTCTTGAAAGGCAACACAGGCCGCCTGTGCTGGTTAGGTTTTTGTCAACTAGACACATGCCAGGGTCATCTGAGAAGAGGAAGACTGAGGAAATACCTCCACTAGATTGGCCCGTGAAGAAGGCACAGCCCACTGTGGGTGGTGCCACCCCTAGGCAGGTGGTCATGAGGTACAATAAGAAAACCATAGCAAACATAGAGAGCCATGCTGTAAGCAGCATTATTCCACAGTCTCTGCTTCGGTTCCTGCCCTGGTGTCTCCGGAGGACAGACTGTGACATGGAAGTGGAAGCCAGGTTGTTTTTGGTCGTGGCGTTGATCACAGCGACAGAGAGCAAACTAGAACAGCATGGCATCTCCACTGCAAAAATAACCGACAGGGTGGAGTGGACATCTCACACGCAGGAGGCAGAGGTGCTGTGTGGTTGCAGCCATGCTTCTCACCTGCCCGTCAGTTAAAACAGGATGCAGCGCGCCTTGAAGCGTGCACCCTGATGTTTAAAAGCAAAGTGTCTGGAGCAGGCACACTGATGTCATTGAGCTTGTTTAAGAACAGCACAGTTTCTGCTTCCTAAGTAGCTTTAACAGCTATGCACCAAAACTGCAGACCCTCAGGCGGGTTGGGGAGCTATTTAAATGCACTCAAATACCCAGTGCGGTACTCCAAAGTGACAGGTCCACCATCCGCCCCAAGCAAGGCAGTTTCCCTGCTCTGCAGCGCCCGCTGCTCTTCCAGGTACCACTGTGTAGCGCGTTAGTCTCGCCGCTCAAACATCTCGACTCTAAAGTTAAGGAGCTTTTCTAAAGCAAGCCTGGCCTGTGTCCCAAATTGCTTTGTGCGTCCTCACGGATGCCAGATCTTGTGTCTTTGTCCTTTCTCATTAAAGCTGGGAAGTGAGCAGGAGGCCAGAGCCTAAGCCAGCCTGGAAAACAGCAGGCTGCTGCATTCATCGGGAGCACAGGTTGTGTGAATTTCTTCCATGTACCTAGCTACACCAACTCATTCCTCTCGTAGGCTGCTCTCAAAGAGACACACAGTGTGGCAGGACGGAAGCATGTGTTCTTACTCGAAGAAATGGGAAGAGCTGGAGATGGTGGGAAAAGCACTGATCAATGCACAGGGCTTCCGTGTTCCCACATTCACATCGTGCCCTAGAAAAGTGTGATAGTGGGGACACAAATGTCCTTGTGCCCACAGGTCACTAGGGAAACCAGGAATGTCACACACATGGGGGTTTCTTATCAATGGAGGGGATAAACTATCTGTTTTCCCACCCAGAAGGATGGAAGTGGGTTTTGTTGATGACCTGCTGACCTTTGGGCTACCTGTGGAGTTAGAACTCATCTACCTTTTGCTAATAATAATCATACTCCAGAATGATTATCCCAGACTCTTCCCTCCCTAGACTGTCACCCACCCTTAGGGGAGATGTCACTTGCACATTGTGGCCTGCTGACCGACCTCTATACTATCGGTCCAAGGCCACAGTAGATTCTAGGCCTTTTATCTATAGAACCTACCCCCCATGGTCACATGTTCTTTGTAAAGGAGTTTCTATGGAGTCACGCCTTAAGCTTTATTGTGTGCTTGGAATTGGAATGGCTGTTGCCTGGAAACCTTTTCCCAAACCGACTGTGTCTTAAATACGCTGACAATGAACTGTTTGGCATTAGATCCAGGTTGATAAAGTCCATCTGAACTGGGTTTTCATTCTCGTCTCTTTGAGGGTACACTTCCTTTACCTGCAGGGTCCCCCTGAGTGTGAGGTTATCAACTATCAGTCAGTCTGATGTAAATGGAAACTGTGCGTTCATTTGGGAGCTGGGAGCACTAGTGCTTCTCCCGAACCCAGGTGTCTAGGTTTGGGTTCCAGTTCCGAGAGCTGGAATTCCAATCCCAGCTCTGGCCTGGGCTGGTGGTTAAAAGCCTCAGGCAAATGATTTTTTCATACAGTTATGGCCCAAAAGTTGGGTGCCATATGTAAACAGAGACTGCGTTCATTTCCAGGCTTCCCAGATCCAAATAATCCCACAAAAACTGTATTAATTACAGCATTGTTTGGCCAATAGTTCAGGCTTATTCCTAGATAGCTCTTACATCTTAAATTAACCCATTTCTATTAATCTATGTATTACCATAAGGCTGTGGCTTACCGGTAAGATTCCAGCATCTTTCTCCTTCAGCATCTACATGGGGTCTGCCTGACTCTGCTTTCTTTCTGCCTGCATTGTTTAGTTTTCCTGCCTACCTATATTCTGTCCTGTCATAGACCAAAGCAGCTTCTTTGTTAACTAATGGTAATAAAATGTATTCACAGCATACAGAGGAGAATCCCACATCAATCTGAGGGCCCCAAGAGAATTGTTCAGTGGTTAAGAACACTTACTGCTCTCATAAAGGGCCTGGGTTCAGTTCCCAGCACCCACATGCATGGTAGATCACAACTCTTTGTGACATAGGTCCAGAGGGCCCAACATTCTCTTTTAGCTTCCAAGAACTCTTACACATGCTGCACACATAAACCCAGCAAAGTACACACATGTAAAATTAAATCATTTTCAAAAATCTAGGGAAGCGGGCTAGAGAGATGGCTCAGCGGTTAAGAGCACTGCCTGCTCTTCCAAAGGTCCTGAGTTCAATTCCCAGCAACCACATGGTGGCTCATAACCATCTGTAATGAGACCTGGTGTACATGCAGGCAGAACACTGTATATATAATTAATAAAAAAATAGGGAAGCCTTAGAGAAAGACTGAGGAAGCCCCAAATGTTGGGGAATAAAAAGCCCAAAGTATTAGGAAAGCACTCCAAGAAAAGAGATAGAAAAGAGGAAAATCAGGCAAAGTTCACATGTATGTGTGTATGTGTGTACGTGCACACACACACACACATACACACATGCAGTTGTGGTCTGTAAACTGCTGCCCTGGGGGCAGGAATTCTCAGAAGGAAAAATCTCAGTTTCTCCTTAAAGGAATGATTGTTCTTCCCACCTCTTTAGCATAGCTTAGGGTGAGCCTTCCTTTCTAGGGGTAGTCTTTGTCTTAAGTAGGATATTTATTGCTGTGAAGAGGCACTATGACCATGACAACTCTTACAAAGAAAAGCATTTAATTGGGGCTGGCTTACAGTTAGAGATTCAGTCCATCATCACCACCATGGGACATGGTGGCATGGAGGCAGACATGGTGCTGGAGAAGTTTGAGAGTCCTATATCTTGACTCACAGGCAACAGGAAGTAAACTGCATCACTGACTGTAGCTTGAGCATAGGAAACCTCAAAGTTCACCCCCACAGTGACACACTTTTTCCAATAAGGCCACACCCACTCCAACAAAGCCACACCTCCTCATACTGCCACTCCCCGTGGAGGCCATTTTCTTTCTTTTTTTTTTTTAAGATTTATTTATTTATTTATTTATGTATACAGTATTCTCAGTATTCTGACTGCATGTATGCTTGCAGGCCAGAAGAGGGCATCAAATCTCTTTACAGATGATTGTGAACCGCCATGCGGCTGCTGGGAATTGAACTCAAGACCTTTGGAAGAGCAGGCAATGCTCTTAGCCACTGAGCCATCTCTCCAGCCCGGGCCATTTTCTTCAAACCACCACAGTCTTGAAGCCAAAATGATTAAACCAATTCACCTAGAATGTTCAGATCTGTCTGGGGCCAGAGGCTCTGTTCTCAGAACCAGGAGCTTTAACTACTCCAACCCTGGCTTCCTTTCCACTCCTTGGTTCAGTTCCCCTCTGGCCTCTGCTGAGGATGCCGTCTGTCCCCTCCACCGTCATGTAGCTCATACCTCGGATCCCGAGGGACACACTAGGCCTTCATCAACCCTGTCTTCCAGGGTGCTCAGTTTTATGATTAGCCAGGATAAACAAAGGAAGGGAGGAACGTAGAAATGTGTCACTTAGTAATGTACAGAGAAGTTTTAAAACGTTTTCATTAGTTCTCTGAGATTCTTATACAATGTATTTTGATCATATTCAGCCCCAAACTCCTCCCAGACCCACTCCAACCTCCGGACTCACCCAACTTCATGTCCTTTTCGGTTTCTAACCCCATTGAGCCCAATTTGTGCTGCCCAAATACTCTTGGGTGTGGAGCCTGACCTAGAGTGGGTCAGCCTACCAGGCAGGTGTCATGACTTTAAAGAAAACTGACTTTACTAGCAGCTCTCAGCTGCTAGAAACTCTTCAGCTAGTGCCGTATCATCTCTTTGTGCCCAAATCCTTGCTGGGATTTGGGCTGCCTTAATATTACACAGCTCTTGTGCATACTGTCACAATCACTGTGAGTTCGTATATACAACTGCCCTGCTGTGAGTTTGGTTTTCATTAGTATTTGCTGTTTGTTTGCTTGTTTGTTTTGAGATAGGGTTTCTCTGTGTAGCCCTGGCTGTCCTGACTCTCACTCTGTAGACCAGGCTGGCCTTGAACTCACAGAGATATGCCTGCCTCTGCCTCCCAAGTGCTGGGATTAAAGGTCTGTGCCACCATGCCCAGCGTGTGTGTTATTCCAGTGGCTCTGGTAGCTAATTTTGATGGTTAATGTGATTAGATTAGGGAATACCAAGGGTGTCAGTGAGCCACACTTTAGGGCATTTGCAGAGAGGATTATCACTGACTCAGCATGTCAGACCCACCTGGATGTGAGTGGCAGCGTCCTGTGGGCTGAGGTCCCAAACTAAATAAAAAGAGGAAATGCAGACAGCCGACTGAACCCCAGGACTCATCTCTCTCAGTTTCCAGATGCACCCAGAGTGAGCAGTTTCCCTCCAGCACGGGTAGAACTGTGCTGGCATTGTGATGCTGCCCCCATGATGGACTGTGATGGACTGGACCCCAAGCCTTGAACCAGAACAAACGCTTTCTCACCGAAGCAGCTTCAGAGCCAGTGTTCTGTCAAGGCAATGAGAAAGTAAGGAGGACACAGCGGTCATCTACCAATCAGCCTTCACCGGAAGACATTCTGCTCAGCTCTCACTAGTGCCGAGCCGGCTCACGGGTGGGATTTTAGTGTCGCCGCTGGGGCAGTGCCTCCTTCCCAGAACAGCTCTGAGCTCTGCTCAGCCTGAGAATTCTGATGAGAAATGACATTTCTCAGATAGGGAAGGAGCATAAAACCACGATGATATAATCAGGGGCTGAAGAGACACACAGGGGAAGAGAAGCCAGCTCCTCGGGCAGAAGAATCAGAGCTTTCTGCAGGCACACTGTACTCAGGGGTGGGGCATGGTCGTGCCTAGTCATTCCTTTCTAGGAAGGACTGGAAAAAAAGTGTGTGGGGGGGAGAAGTCTGCAGGGAGAAGCTTGACAAACAGTCCTCCAGCCAGCAGATCAAGGTCAGGGCCAAGAATAATGATCCTGATGCTCAGCCTCGCCTTTGACACAACATGAGGGACCTGTGTTTGATCTTGTCCCTAGCCTTGTAACCCCAGACTGCTCAGGAGAAAGGCATCAGGCAGATCCCAATTAAGGGACAGTCTGCAAAAGAGTTGACTGGGCCTCCTGAGAGATGTCAAGGTCATCAAACGCAGGGAGGGGCTGAGAAGCTGCCTCAGCTGAGGGGGACCTGAAAAGTGCCACACTGGATCTCGGGACACAAAAGCAGGGCAAGGCAAGCCCAAGGAGCCTGAATAAAACATGGGCTCTCGTTAGTGCTAATGTATCGATGTTGGCTCATTAGTTTAACAAATGTACCCTACTATTCTAAGATGTTAGCAGTCAAGAGAATTGCTCTGGGACATCTGGGAACTGTGTGTTCTGGATTAGCCACTTTTTCTATAAGTCTAAAATAGTTCCAGCATAAAAATTCTATTTAAAAATATAATTAACAAAGCAACCTGTGACTCATGGCTATGACATTAAAATGTGGCCCACTGTACCTAGTTACTCCCCAGGACATTCCTCTTAGATTTTTCAGAAAGTCCCTCTTCTCTGTTGTGTGACTCAACCAGTTAGATGTGGGGCTGGGCAATTAACCAGTGGACTGTGACGCCGGCCACATGGGAAAGCCCACAGGGTGGAGAGGAAGATACAGACAGACAGACAGACAGACAGACAGACAGACACAGTGTACCCTTGGGTCCTGCTGCATCTAAAGTCAGTTCACCCCGGGCCTTTTTAAAAGTAAGGTTGCCTGTGCACGTGTTTATAAAATTGGGGTGTTGGTTACTGGTGGTGGTATTCGACAACACCTCAGATAAAGCAGAGTTCGTCTGGTCCTCTGACTCAGAAAAAAAAAAAAGAAATGTGGAGATCACAGAAACATATCACTGAATCAGCTGAAGCATGCTGGGGATCCTCCCAGAGGAATGACTCCAACCTATTTTCTTTCAAAGCATCACACTTCGCTGCAAGCAGTAGCTGGACATGCCAGGTCTGTGTCCTTGCTCTGTGCCCTCAGGTGGCCATTTAAGTGGTCACCTGCTGGCCATCATAGTCGCTCCTGCCATGGGTTTTGAGGAGGACTGGAGATTTCTATTTCAGTGACAATGGGGCCGACACATCACTGAGCTTCCCGGAGCAGCTCCTGTACAAGCATCCTGGGTCTCCAGGGAGACAGCCTTGGGAAACTGGCTGTTGCACACACGGCTTCCCAGCCTCCACTGGCTGCTGGTCATCAGCCTGCTTCCTGCCTAGTTGGCGGCAGACTTGGTTGAGGAGGATGCCCCGGGCCTCTGGAGATACTCAGTAAAGATGAAAGTCATCCTGCGGCCCCTCAGGATGCTGGTGCCAGAATGTGGAAAAGTCTTGGGGCAGGCAAAGGGCGGGGGGAGGGGGGGGGGACAGCTGAGATCTCTGGGTCTAGGGCCAGTTTTCTTGTCATTCGCTTGCTCTAAAGGAGTCTCTTCAGCAATCTTTAAACCTATGCTCCAAGGGGAAACTGCATACACCATGGCTACAGTGATTGAGTGCTTTTGTGGGGAAACAGTATCCCAGGACGGCACTAGGCAGGAAGGACAGGGCCTGCATGGACTCATCACTGTGAGCAGCCTTCATAGACCTTTCAAGTCCTTCAGAGACTCAATGGTCCCACTGTACAGACAAGAATACTGAGGCTTAGGGTTGTGGAACATTCTATTAAATGCCACTCAGCAGGTAAGCACTGGCTTCAGAACCTGCCCCAACCTCGTTCCTAAGTCTGCTGCCCTCCCCATGGGCCTTCTGTGTGCATGTCCTCTGTGGCATATCAGATCAAGTCACCTCCTAGATTCCCACCCCCCTGCGGCTCTTGTCACATCTAGAACAGAATCCCAAGTGCTGTGAACACCATTCTACCTGCCTTTTGACTGTTTTTCGTTCCTATCCCCCATCACCTGGCCCAACTCTGGCTGCCTCTGGCCTTTTCTGCCCTGACTCACTGCCTCCATTGACAGCCGTCCTTTCAAAGACTCCTCTCCAGATGCCAGTATCCCACTGTCTAAAACATTTATGCCAAAGAGACTTTCTGAGCAGAATACCGATAACACAGACACTAAGACCAACAATTAATAAATGGTACTTCATGAAGCTGAAAAGCTGGCAAAGATCACCTTCGGGCAGAGTGGCAACCTATAGAACAGGAAAAGATCTTTACCAATTATACACCCGATAGAGAGTTGTTATCTATAACATATAAAGAACTTTTTAAAAACTAGACATCAAGAAAACAACCCAATTTAAAATGGGGTACAGAACTAGATAGAGCGTTCTCATAAGATGAAACACAAATGGCTGAGAAACACTTAAAGAACTGTTCAACATCCTTAGTCATCGTGGAAATGAAAATTAAAGCTACTTGGAGATTTCTTACCCCAGTCACAATGGCCAAGATGAATAAAACAAATGACAGCTCATGCTGGCAAGGATGTAGAGTAAGGGGAACATTTATTCACTGCTGGTGGGAGTGCAAACTCAGACAGTCACTATGGAAATCAGCGTGGCAGCTCCTCAGGAAGTTGGGAATCGATCGACCTCAAGAACCGGTTGTACCACTCTTGGGCACCTACCCAAAGGACTCCACATCCTACTACAGAGATGCTTGCTCATCCGTGTTCATAACTGCTCTATTCATAATAGCCAAAAATCGGAAACAGCCTAGATGTCCATCAACTGACGAATGCTAAAGAAAGCATGGCACATTTGCACGGTGAAATATCAGCCATCTGTTAAAAAAGGAAATTAAGAAAATTGTTGATAAATGAGTAGATCCGGAAAACAAATCATCCTGAGTGAGATAACCCAGACCCCAAAAGATAAATATTTTATGTTTTTTCTTATACAGAGATATTAGTCTTTAAGTTTTCACTATGTGTGCTACAATCCAAATAACCACAGAGGTTGTATACTCAGTAAGGGACAGTGGTGAGGACAGGACCTCCCAAGAAAGAGGAAATAGGATACAGAGTTGTAGAGAGCTAAGGGGGAAAGTTGAATACAGGGATTAAACAGAAAGGGGGATGGGAGAGAAGGGTAAAGGAGGGACAATGGGGAGGGAAAACTAACACTAAAGGCTACTTTGAAAAGCATATGGAAGCTGGGCGGTGGTGGCACACACCTTTAATCCCAGCACTCAGGAGGCAGAGGCAGGCGGTTCTCTGTGAGTTCGAGGCCAGCCTGGTCTACAGAGCAAGTTCCAGGACAGTCTCCAAAGCTACACAGAGGAACCCTGTCTCAAAAAACAAACAAACAAGAAATGATATGGAAACCTACTACTATAGAAGCTTCCTAAAATATAAACATAGAATGGGATCTAAATGAAGCGTCCCCATAATAGGGGAGAAAGTACCCCAACAAGAGATCTTACACAGCCAAACAAAACCTCCAGTGCCAGAAACGGGCTTGGTGAGTTGGCCACACAGGTCCCAAGGATCACTTCCCACACACCTTGAAGTATCACAAGCTATTGCTGAGTCTTTGGTTGCTCTCAACAACCTGATGGTAAGAACCTGCTGCTGAAGGCTACACTTGCTTACGTCATCAAACATGGAGAAGCCAAGCTAAACAGGAAGCTTCACCCCTACTCACCAGTGTTCATGGTGCTAGAAGGTACTCTTCATGCTAGTGAAGAAAGGTCATCATCAGTGTCACCCAGCAACAATAGTGATCGGCCTACAAGAAATATGGTGCAAAGGTGGTGCCAATGTTATGGGAGTAACCAACCACTTTTCTTTTAGTATGATGAAATAATCATACTTTACTAATTTGTTCTCTGAGGAGTTGGGGGATGTTAGCGAACTTAATTATACAATAAGTTACTTATGCTTAGAAATTCCTTGAACTTTTGGGAGCATCTGTTAGTCCTGAAGGATACTCCACATGCCAAACATTTGTGGGACATTTTTAACTTATTGTAATTTAGAACAGAAAAAAAACCAATTTAATAAAATTGACTGTATTGAGTGCAAAGCCCAAGTCTCTTCAGAGTACTGTGGAAAGATATTGAGCTGTTTCTTCCACTCATGTGGAAGTTATAGTGAATTAGCCCAAGAGGTAATATTTTCCTCTGTTTCAAATTGAAATTTTAATATGATAATTAGCATACAAAATTAATATAGGAACACAACTTTCCAAAGTCAAACAATATAAAATAGCAAAAGTGGCCTCCATATTTGCTCTGAATGTTCTCAGTAACTGGGACTAATTGTGGTTACCTAAAAATGAAATTATGGGAGAACTCCTTACCCAACCCCTGTTTTAAAAAATGAAACTTAAGGCCCACTCCATGAGATAGAACCCATACCTACCACTCCCAAAATGGCCAAGAACCTGAGACTGGACTGGTCATGGGCAGAAAACCTATTCCTATTATTCTGCTAAAGGGACATAGCAATAAAATGACCCCGAGTGGCATATATGCTCAGCCCATATCAGAGACCCTTCTTCTGGCAGTAGATGAGACTTAACATAGAGACAACATACAGAGAATGAGAGGCTTTGTAGCACCCAGTCCTACATGGGATACCCTCATCGAACCCCTGTCATCAGGGCTCGGGGGTCTCTGCAGAAGAGGAGCGGAAAGACTGTAAGAGTCAGGGCGATGGAAGACGCCAAGCAAACAGTGTCTTCCAGACATAACAGGACTGATGCACATATGAACTCACAGAGACTCTGGCAGCACACATAAGACCTGCACGGGTTTAAGCCAGATGGCGTCTCAGCACCGAGATGGAGAGGTGGACATGGGCTGCCACCCCTAACCAAGAAGCTATATGTAATTAGTACCACTAGCAACAGGAAATCAACTTTCCCTAATGGAATCTCACTGGGTCACACTGGCCCCATGCCCAGGAGAAGCTGGCCAGTACAAAAGGAACTCAATAGTTGTCCTCTGTCTATTGTATTTAGTGGCAGAATTCCTTGCACACAGCTGTTAGAGACAATGCCTGTCACATTGTGTATATCAGTCTGGGGTAAATGAATATGCTCTCAGTCCTGGAGGATATTGCCCAAGACTCACATGCCAGGGACCATAAAATAGTAACAACTTTAAATTTACCATGTTTTTTTTCCCTATACATACTCACCCACAACAAAGATTAACTTAATTAGGACCAGGAAGAAATTCAAACCTACAAGTAATAATAAAATAAAATAAAATAACTATAGCAATGTATCATAATAAAAGTTATTCTAAACTTTATGAATTTGTAAATTGTGTATTTCTGGAAATCTCCGTTTAATATTTTTGGACTGTGGCTTACCTGGGGTCTCTGGAACCCCAGTCGGTGACAATGCGAGTAGAGGAAGTGGCCTTGCCTGCTCCTTGCTCACCTGTCTTGCCTGCCTGCCTGCCAGCCCTGGGTCTTTGCCTGGCTGGTTCCTGCCCCTGATTCTGGTCCAGCGCCTGGCTCTCTCTGTCAGCATTTGCGATTGTCCGGATGGGGCAGGCATAGGCCTTGCAAGCCCTATCATCCACCTTCAAGTTGGCCCTATCATTTTGTAGCACAATTCGGTGGGGGGGGGGACCCAAATGAGAGTTCCACAGGTGATATGGCTTCTGGGTGAAAGGTCAGCAGAGGAGGGAGACAGTTCTTAGCGTTGCACTTAGGATCAGTGGCTTTGGTTACAACTTGATGATGGAAGACACCCAATGGGGATGGTCCACAGAGAGTCTGTCTGCTCAGGGGCCTTGCTGTGTAGGCCCTGGTGACCCCTGCCCTGTGTGATTCTCACTTGTAGTGAGGGGCTGCGGGCAGGCCTGCTTTTCATCCTGCCTGGCTCCCGCACAGCTAGCTTAGCCCCAGAAATAATAACACACAAGTTATATTCATTTAAACACTGCCTGGCCCATTATCTCTAGAGAGTTAGTTACTGACTAACTCTCATATCTTGATATTAACCCATTTCTAATATTCTCGTGGTAGCACCACGAGGTAGTGGCTTACCGGGAGAGATTTAGCATGTCTGACTTGGTGGCTGGCTCCATGGCGTCTGCCTCATTGCCCTCTTCCCAGCATTCTGTTCTGTTTACCCCGCCTACCTAATTTTCTGTCCTATCAAAGGGCCAAGGCAGTTTCTTTATTGACCAATGAAAATAACACAGTAGACAGATAACCCTCCTCCATCACTCACTTTTTTTTAATATTTATTTATTTATTATGTATACAATATTCTGTCTGTGTGTGTGCCTGCAGGCCAGAAGAGGGCACCAGACCTCATTACAGGTGGTTGTGAACCACCATGTGGTTGCTGGGAATTGAACTCAGGACCTTTGGAAGAGCAGGCGGTGCTTTTAACCTCTGAGCCATCTCTCCAGCCCCTGATTCTCACTTTTTAATGATTTGCATGAGCAACTAGCAGGAGAGAGAGAGAGAGAGAGAGAGAGAGAGAGAGAGAGCCAGCCAGAGAGTTGTAACTATAGCCTGTATTTTCCATCATGCTATAGCCTGTGAAGTCCAGGAGTGCCTACCATCCTTGGCAGGCACGTATTTGGCCTCTTTGCTTGTTTCATGGGAAGTGAGGGATGAAGTTAACAGACAGCTCCCACTGGAAAGGGTCAGAGGTTCTGCCTTATGTTTCGCACAAACTCCTGGGGAGCCTGGGAGGACCAGGGACCCCATCATGATTCCTTCAGAACCCATGGACAGGATTAGAAATGAAACACTCAGGTCCAAGACACATGGCTAAGAGTTTCTCACTCTAAAACACACACAATCTGTGGCCCCTAAAACTAGAATAGATGATATTTTGACACATTCTGGCAGACCAGAAGTCAGCCAGACAAAGGAGGCTTGCCTTCCTCTTGACGATGTCATGGTTAAACTGGAGCAGCAGGAAGCATTGGCAGTGTTGCTGTCGGAGGGAATGAGGCCTCCAACCTACTTTTGTAAATGAGATCGCTTGCCTGCTGGTCCCACTGTGATGGCTGCCTGGGGCTTCTTCTGAATCCTGAGTTCGTCTTGACACATACCTGGATCAGAATCATCTTCAGAAGTAGGATGCTGAGGATGCTAGGAATGGAGCATTCAGTGTCACACCTTCCAGGACCAGCTGAAGGCCCACACAGGATGGTAGCCCCGGCAGCAGCTCATCATAGGCTACTCCAGTGAGAGTCAGGGTTACCTGCTGCTAAAGGCCCTGAGGTGCCTCCAGGATAGCTGTCAATCACTCTCTAGTGGAGCCAGTGATCTCAGGCCCTGGGCAGAGGGATCTATCATCTCTCTTCCCCATCACTCAGAACATCCTGGACCACTTGTCTTTCCCACTGACAAAAGAGGGCTGAGGACCAGGAGGGGCAGGATCCTGGAGACCAGGAAAGGATGCCTTACCCCGCCCCAGAGAACTGGGAATGCCTGATTATGTTGAGAGTGCTTTTAAAAAATGCATTTTAATTATTTGAAATCATAATATAATTACATTATTTCTACTCTTTCTTTCCTTCCACCAACCCCTCCTATGCACTCCTTGGTCTCTCTAAAATTCATGGCTTCTTTTTCTTTAGTTGTTGTTGTTACACACTCACACACACACACACACACACACACACACACACACACACACACACTACACACATACACTCCTAAGTACATAAATGCAGCCTGCTCAGTCCATATAATGTTATCTGTATGTACACTATATCAGTAGGGGATGACCACTTGGTATTGGGGGGTAACCAGTTGGGGGGGATTTTCCTCAGGGGAAAGGCCATTTCTCTTGTTGCCCTTAGTTCTTTGTCTAGGGTTAACACTCTGAGATCACTGCCGCCGCCCCCCATTCCTGGGTGGTGCTTTAATGGAGAGTAGAGAATGAAGCAATGGGGGAGAAAAGGACAATCTGCTAAAACAAAACGATGTCTAAAGTCAAGATGTGAGAGTGGGGCATAGGAGAGAGGCAGGAAGCTGGAAGGACCATGGGATAGAAGCCAAGGGAGTTGCCATAGGAAGTGATGGGAAGTCAGGTCACAGGGATGCAGGGCAGACTACAGCAAAAGGCAGAACCCTGGGGATGTGTTGCTTGAGGACCAGTGAGCAAGGGAAGAAGGTCCAGAGAAAGAGATCCCTAGCCTGGTTCCATCCCACCCGCCCCCCAGACACACAGATCAAGTGTCTAAGGCTGGCCATAAGCATCACAGCTCCACAGTTGTGCAAGGATGGAATACTCATCTTGACCTCCAGGGGGCACTAGGCTTCTCTTTAACAACCTGGTCCTGCTCGTTCCCATCAGCCACTTCTAAGGTGGAAGCCAAGGCCTTAACTTGATTTTGTTACAGCACCCCCACTGCACTAAACAGCGATTCCGAAATATTTTTTAAAAAGGAGATCCTTAACTCTCTAAACTCAAACATTTTGCCTCCACTGCAAGCCGGTTCACCTCTGCTGGGTCTTTAAAAGCCTGGTGGACTCGGTTGGGCTGGATGAATAGCTGGCCCGATGTAGCCTGCTGTGTCCCACAGGCATCCCCCGTTTATCCCGAGCACTCAGCATAATTATCGCCCTTGACATTGCTTCTGCAGAGCTGCCAGATTCATTAGCCAAGTGCGTTGGAAATGTGGGTCATTTCTTTCTTTTCTTTTTCAATTTCCTACTCTAAAGGGCACTGCCTTTTCAAGCTGACGGGAAAGCCAGAAGGACTTCAGGATGGGTGGTTTGCTGGCTCAAATATGCACCGCCACTTTGTGCACAGAATGTAAAGTTAACAGACAATGATGCTCAGAAGCGTTTGCAAAATATCTAACAGTTCAAAAGCCATGGTCTCCTCTACATGAGGAGTGAGTAAAATCAATAGCACAGGGGCCTTAAGGCAGAATGCATAGCAATGGGTATTAATTCACTAGATAAACACCAGAGGCCCGAAGAACAGGGCTAGTCTCTGTCTTTCCCTGGCAAGGTTGAAAAGGAGCAATGAGCGCATTTAATTTTGCTGAAAGTGTGTCAAAGGATACCTGATATTATATGCTCATAAGATGATAAGTTTAATCGTTTCTGAGGGTTATTTGGCAAAAAAAAAAATTAAATTAAGTGTGTCACGCTAGGTGGTAGTGGCTCACACCTTTAATCTCAGCCTTGGGAGGCAGAGGCAGGCGGATCCCTGTGAGTTCGAGGTCAGCCTGGTCTACCCAGCAAGTTCCAGGACAGCCAGGATTGTTATACAGAGAAACCCTGTCCTGAAAAACATAATAAATAAATAAATGAATAAAATAAACAAGTCTGTCTTCATACAGAAAACACAGAAAAGTATAAAAAGCAGAGTTGTGGTTACAATCCAGTTGGTAAAGTGTCTGCCACCAAAGCATGAATTCCTGAGTTTGACATCCAGTACCCATGTGAAAGCCAGGCATGATACTAGGTGCCTGTATTCTACCACTAGGGAGTGGAGACAAGAGGATCCCGGGGACTCACTGGCTGGTTGGCCCAGCTCAGTGAACTCTGGCTTAATAAAGACCTGTCCACAATAAGGTGGAAAGCAACTAAGGAAGATGTGATGTGGCTCTCTGGCTTCCACAGTCATACATATCTCCACAGGAGTACCTACAAACACATACATGTGCCACACACACACTCACATATGCTCTTGCACACATACAAAGTGTAAAAAGTATACATTCACTACAAATCTCATTTTCTTTTCTTTTTTTTAAATTTTTGGATTTTGTTAGTTTGTTTTTGTTTTTGTTTTTTTTTTTCAAGACAGGGTTTCTCTGTGTAGCCCTGGCTGCTCTAGAACTTGCTCTGTAGACTACCAGGCTGACCTTGAACTCAGAGATCTGCCTCTGAAATATAATGCATGCACCACACCGCCTGGCTTACAAATCTCATGTATGAATAGCAACGGAAGCCAGGCCTATAATTCCATCTTGGACAGGAAGCAACTGAGATTTGAGGTCAGTTTGGACAACACCAAGACCAGGATAGAGAAGGAGAGGGAGGAGGGAGGAGGAGGAAGAGGAAGAGGAGGAGGAAGAGGAGGAGGAAGAGGAGTACAGCAAGACAACAGAAGTAGCACAGGGCATGGGCATTCACAAGCAAATCACCATAGTGAGGGAATCCAAGTTGCATAGACAAGAGCCCAAGCTATCCCGGACCCACAGGGAGCAACTGGGGCAGGACCATCTTCCTGCGTGGGAGGGATGGTGTCTTTTCTGAAGGGTTTATGGCTGGCCATGATTTATGGCCTGGAGGCCGTAAAGAGCAGACACTGAGTGTGTAAATCAAGCCCAAGGTTTGCACAGGTCTTTCCACACAGCTTCACTGTTTAAGGCAAATCAGGTCAAAGGGCATACCCTTCCCTAGTGCCCTCTGTGTGCGTGCAGGTGTGTGCCTGGGTGTGTGGACCTAAACAGCACATGACAATCGTGAGTGTCATTCTTTGGGCGCTGTCTGCCTTAGTGTTTTGAAAGTTTTTTTATTGCCCCCCTCTCCCCTTGCCCCCCATTAGGAACCTCTGGCCCTGACAAAATGCACCTGGCTCATGCACACTGGGAAAGCCCTGTAGATCGTTCCTAAATGTTCAATTCTTCCTTCCCATTCTCCCAACTTCAAGAATGATGCTGTCACTGTGAAGCCCGCTGTCTTGCCTCGCTTTGGCTTTGCTTCTTGCTGAAGACAAGAACTGATCTGAGCCAGGAAACCGGAGGCCGGATACCTCCTCCCCCACCCCTGTCTTGGCTCCTCCCTCTTTAGCTGCCTTTCGAAGCCTTAATATGAAAAAGGTCTAATGGATCATTTTGACAGTGACAGAGTGATCTCTGCTGAAGGACATCAGAAGCTACTAGGAAGAAATGACAACTTCTACAAGGGCTTGGGAAGGAGGTCAGCCCCACCCTGACTCCCAGGCTTCTATTCCCTACAACCTTCCTCGAGGCTGACTTACGCTCAGGATCCCACACACCTGAGAAAGCCCCTCTCTTTAACACCCCTTCTGACTGAGTTCAGTCGCTGTCCCTGGTAGTTTTCAACTTGACACAAGCTGGAGTCATCTGAGAGGCAGGAGCCTCCATTGAGAAGACGCCGTCCTGTGACTGGGCTATAGGCAAGCCTGTGAGGCATTTTCTTAATTAATGATTGCTGGGGGAAGGCCAAGTCCATTGTGGGGGATGCCACCTGTGGGCTGGTGGTCCTGGGTGCTTTGAGAAAGCAGACTGAGCAAACCATGAAGAGCAAGCCAGCAAGCAACATTCCTTCATGGCCTCTGTGTCAGCTGCTGACTCCAGAATCCTGCCCTGTGTGAGTTCATGACTTCCTGTACTGATGGTCTGTGATATGGAAGCGGAAACAAATAAGCCCTTTCCTCCCATGATGCTCTTGGTCATGGTGTTTCCGCACAGCAACATTAACCCTAACTAAAACAGTTACCGACTTCCCGAAAGAGTCAAGGCCAACTCAAGACACAGGTGGGCAGGTCCTGGCTTCTACCTGGTCCGGGATCCTCAGGCCACCTCGCAGGGGCAGATGGTTTCTTCCATTTTTGTTTTGGTTCTAAGGCTCTCACATGGGCTGCATGCCCAGGAGCAAGTCAGGCCACGAGGAGGCCCCAGGCTGCCATGAACAGTGAAAAGGAGGCCAGCCCTTACCTCAACCAAAGGATGCCTAGGCCTGAGCTCTGGTACAGGCAAAACAAAGAGAAAGGATAGCAGAAAGGAGAAATAATGGCCACCCATGAAGCCAGTTGTCATGGAGACGTCGGACACGGACACAAATTGTTTTCTACCCCAGGAGGGTCAATTCTATGGGTGCGTCTGCTGGGGCTCCATGTCGTATCCTGGATGTCTCACGGGGGGTCTGGGTGAGATTAAATTTGGTGAGTGTCCAACCTCTACTTGCTGGGCTTCATCAAGTGACTTCAAGGCACAGAGAACTGGGGACAGAAGGATTTTGTTCTCCCTGCCTGCTTAAGCCAGGCATTGGTCTGCCCTTGAACTTGGGATGCACGCCAGCCAGCAGCTCCCTGGGCTTTCAAGCTTCAGATTTAGACTAGAAACAGACACCAGCACTGGCCCTCCTGGGTCTCCGGCCTCTGCCAATCGCTTGAGCCAATGCCTGTTGTCGGGAGTAATGGTCCTGCGCTTAGATGAGAGTTCAACTTGGGCATTTTCTTTTACTACGGTGACAAAGCCACATGTCCTTCAGATCTTTCCCTGTGCTGGTGACAGGCTGCATGAGTCAGTCTCTGTCTCTGCCACCCCACTCAAAGCTAGGGAGAAATTGTAACCACAGGGCCCCAAGAGCTTCAAGGGGAAAATCTCAGTGCTACAAAGTATATGTTCAGTAAATGACAGGCATGTTTAATTTAAAATACTTCCAATTAATTATAAGCTTATCAGGCACATCATATGTTGAGATATATATGCACATGTATATCTCAACTATATACTATATAGGTATAGCATATATAGTATACAGAATCTTCTACTGACCCCATTTCTCTGTAGAGCCCTGCTCCCTTACCATGGTCCAAATAGTCACCATGCTTTGTGAAGATGATGTCACTGCCTCCCTCCGACTGTGTAACCCTGCTTGACAGCCTTCACTATCCACTCAAGAGCCAGCGTAGACCTGGTAAAACCATTATTAATCAGACACATCCTTCCTCTGCCCAACTTCCCATGAGGCTGCTCCCGATAGATAGACACACAGCAGCCTGAAGTCAGCTGCGTGACTCCCCGGGGCTGCCTCTTGAGCCTGTCTGAACCACCTGAGTCTGTCTTGAACCACTGCTGTGCCTCCATTCCAGCCCTCCTGGCCTCCTAAGCAAGATCTTGGAATGTGGCCACGGCTGGCTGGAAGGTTTGTCACTCAGATCACCAGCTCACAAAGTGACCTTTTAAGCCCAGTTCCCGTGTCCCACATTTTATCCCTGTCCCCCGCTGACTTATCTCCTTGACAGTAGGTATTACTCAACACTCCATGTTCATATTCATTCATCTGCCTCTAGTCTTACTCTGAAAAAGGCCGGCCCTTCCCATTGAGGGATTTGAGTAATTTTGTTCACTCCTATACCTCGTACCCCCAGTGCCTGGACCAGTTCTGAATACCGCAGAAGTTGTTGGCGAAGGACAGACCATAGCTCCAAAGGGAACAGGGGAGGGGGGCATTGTTCCCCTTAGGGTAACAGTTGCTGCCTCAGTGATTGTCTGTTCAGAGGTCTGGTGTGTCTCCTGAGAGGAAAGCCGCACAATGCAAAATAAGATTAGGTGTGATTGTTATTCTGACTACAGAGCCAGCCAGGCCTTGGAAAGGCCTGCGTGCCTGGTGCCCAACACTCGCAGGAGCGGACATGCAGAGACACCCTCCAGGATGCAGGTTAGCTGCACTGGGGACAAACACCTGGTCTTGAAGGAACCCATTCCAGGAGACTAGGTCATCTGTGGCAAAGTTTGGGGGACAAGAAAGCTATCTGCCATGTGGGGAGTTAGTTCTCCATGCCAGGCTGCACGGTAGCACACAGTGGCCCTAACAGCAGGCTGCCCATCAGTTCAAATAGTGTTGGCTCATTTGACAACAAACACCAGCTGATTTTTCTGATCTTAACTGTAAATCAGCAAATCGGGTGACTAGCTGTAACTACCCAGTAGTGTCAGCCCCCACCTTAAAGCCCTTCATACTTGTCACCAGTAATTCTCAAGATGTCAAGCTCTGTCTATGGGCTCTGAATTGCACCAGGGGAGTGGGCAGAGGCTGCCAGACAGTCTGGGTGGATTGGAACCATCGAGGTGATGTGGGGGCTGGACCGTCTGTAGGTGGAAGGTGACTACTTCCTTTATCTCATGACAGTTACTGGAGTATGCACAGCTAGCTTTCTGGCCCTCCTCCACCCTCTGGGCTAGGGAGTCACGGTTTCTGAGGCTCTCTCAGTGGTAATAGCTGAGGGAGGGCGAGTGAGGGTAACTGTGTGCTGCTTTTGGAAGCCCTTGACTTCATTCCTGGTCTGGACTCCAATGGCCATCCACCAGGTAGAAACCAGAAGAGGCAAAGTAAGGGGGTAAAAAGGTCCTTATCTGGCTGGTTGATTTGACTGGTTCTTCTTAGGCCCATAGGACAGGGAGCCCCAGGCATTCTCAGCAAGCACAACCCAGACACCAGCAGATGGACGGTGGGGCTGGAAATCCACTTAAGATGAACAATAAGGGCCTTCTCCAGCGGTTTGACAGTGGCTTCCAAGAGCAACAAACTCCTCCAGCTGTTCCCACAGGGAAAGCCCCTGAGAATTGTATCCAGAGGGGAAGGAGATCTGAAATCCCCCCTCCCCCGGGCTTACCATGGGCCCTCAACCCCTATGGAAAAATAGCAAAACTGTGTGTGTGTGTGTGTGTGTGTGTGTGTAGTGGGTGGGTGGGTAAGGAAGTGCTGCACCCAACAGACAGTGGACTGGGCAATCTTCCCTCAGCTTAAAGAGCAGAAATTAGGCTCCCGCTTCAGCTCCAGGTGCCAGGGAAGCAGCCTTCCCCGCCCTTCCAGGAAGGCACAGCCAACAGGGGAAAGGAACTTTCTCCACTTCCGATTCCAATTAAGTGAGGGTGGCCTTTGCTGCAGGGCAAGGAGGCTGGTTTCCCAGCACTGTGGGTCACAGTCACAGCTCTCAGCCCAAGGACTGTTGGTGACTGAGTGGGCGTGTATGTAGGGGTGATCTCTGCTCAAGCTAAAGGGCACCGTGGACACGGACAAGGAGGCTACCAAGGTGACAGGAATCAAAGGGATGAGGGAGTTACATTAAGGTGGGGCAGGAGAAGAAGGGAAGGGGGAAGAGGAGGAGCAAGAGAAGATGGGGGAGGGGAGAGGAGGAGAGCGACAGAGAGCAGAGGTGAGAGGAGATAGGATGGGGCGAACCGGAACAGAAGGTGGAGTGGGGAGAAGAGGGAGAGGGAAAAGAAGTGACAGGAATGAGTGAAGAGAAAAGAGGAGGAAAGGGGAGGGCTAGAGATGAAAGAGAGGGAGGGAAGAGAGGTGGGGGAGTGAGAAGAGACGGGTGAGTAAGGAGGAGGGGAAGCTAGGTGAGGCAGAGATGAGGAGGAGGGAAGGAGAGAGGGGGAAGGAAAGAGAGGGGAGGTAGGGTTTGGGAAAAAGAAGGGTGAGAAAGGGTGGGCAGGGAGCAGGAGAAAGTGGGAGGGAGAAAGAGGAGAGGGGACAGGAATCATGGGGAGGGTAGGCTGGGAGGGAGGAGGCAGGAAAGGGGGGGGGAAGGAGACTAGGGGCGGGGGAGAGGCCGGAGGGAGGAGCCCTGGTGAGAAAGGAGGAGGATGGAGAAGGGGAGGGGTTGAAGAAGGGAAGGGAGGAGAGGGAATGGAAGGGCGGGGCGGGCCGGCGCCGTGGGAGGAGGGGCGTGCGGAGGCCGCGAGCTGCCGGCTCTGGTTGGCTGGCCGCCCCCGTCCCTCCCCCGCCCCTCCCCCCGCCCCCGCCCTCCCGGCGCGGTGGCCGCGGAGAGAAAGTAAGGTGAAAAAGTCCAAGTGCTGCTGCGGGCGCGATGGGGGCCGGCTCCTCAAGCTACCGGCCCAAGGCCATCTACCTGGACATCGATGGACGCATCCAGAAGGTACCCCGCCCCTCCTCTGCGGCCTCTGTGAGCCCCAGTAAGAGCAGGTGTCCCCACTGCAGGCACCGAGCCCTCGGACGGAGCTGATCCTGGCGGCCCGCCGTGCGCGCAGGGCCCGGGGAGGCGCGGCTGCCGGGGGTGCAGACCAGGTGAACGGCGACAGTCGCGGGAGGGGGGCGGAACCTGCCGCTGCGTCCTGTGACCTCGTGGGGACTGAGAGACCCGCTTTAGGCTCTGCTGTACACTGCCTTCCCAACCAACTTGAGCCACGTAGGAGAGGGGTTCGCCCCGGACCCCTTTTGTTCGCGGTCCCTCCCCTTCTAAAGACCCTTCCCTAGACACTTAGTGTCCTTGACTTCTGTTGATATTGACAAAGGGACAATGGGTAAGCTGGCGGGGGTGGGGGTGGGTGAGGGTCTCATTAGCTCCCCCTAAAGTGAGTGCTTATGGAAAAGCCCATTGTGGGAAAATTGCTCCCGGACCTCCGCTGGACCTCTCAGAGAAGCCGGGCAGCTTGCTGTAGACCCAGCAAACGAAGCCAAGGAGGGATGCCTGATGGACATGGGCCTCCGTTCTCAAGTGTGTCCTCTTGTCTGGCTGGCTTCATCAGTAAGAGAAACCAACCCTCCACTATCAGCCTGATCCTGGAAAAATGGGAAGTACCGTCCCTCCTCGGGCTTGGTTACTTGGGAGGGGCTGGGAAGTACCTTCCAGCAACGGTGGTCAGCCTCTTACTTGAGCATCATGGGCAGGTACAGGTTCAGATGCAGGACCAGATCCCAGCTCCCCACTCCTGGAGCACAGCTACTGAGATGTAACAGCCTCCTCTTCCTCCCAGAGGAAGGAAGGACTTCACTGCGTGTCTTCCTGCCTCTGCCCGTTTGAGCACACAACACGTGCACGAATGCATGTGAAGGCATCAACAGACATGCCAGATGTGTGCCTGCATGTGTATACAATGTGACTACAAAGCACATATCTGTACCCATGCATTTTCCCCTAGCCCACCAAATGAGAATTTATTAAAGATCTGCTTTTGTTTTGTTTTTTTTAAATTTTGGTGCAAGGGATGAAACCGTGGGCTTCATGCATGCAAGGCAGACACTGTTGTGCTACATTGTTGGCCCTCTTTTATCCCCTTAAAGAGGAAAGATGAAGTGTCACCTGGCCGAAAGTGGCAGGTTCTTCCTAAAATCTCCTCAAAGATCCTCATATAGCTGCTTGGCAACCAGTGGAAAGTAGAAGAAAGGTTTAGGAGGACCCGAGTAAGTTCTGGGTCTGGTAGGCTGGTCTGAGACTGTGGGTAAGGTGGGCTTTCCCAGTGGATATACCTGAAGTTGAGTGACCTCTCAGAAAGGCCACCTACAGGCCAACCCTGGGGTGGGTCGGGGCAGGCACCTGCACTAGGCTAGAAGGTCATGGCTTTGGGTGGAGGCAAGACTGGATGTTGAGTGCTGGCTCTGCCACTCTGGGCTCCTCTGGCTGGCATCCTCGTCTGTGAAGGGATCATTATATCTGCTTTATAGACCGTAATGAGAAGTAAATGAGAGGTATAAACAGTGCCTGGACCATCGCAGAACACAAGAGGCATTATTCTCGGTCTTTGTCTGCTCATAAACATTCTTGCCTTCACACCACAGAGTAGAGGCTGGTGGAGCAAGAGAGCCTCCACCTTGCCACTGTGGTCAGTCTCTCACTGATCCTGGGCACCCTGTCATCAGCACTAGCTGTTGAGGTGAACCTTTAGCCTGGTGAGAACCAGATCTCTGGGTTTCCTGGTGTGCATGTTCACATCTCAGGCTCCATGCCTGCAACCCTGCACCTGTCCACACTGCAGAGACCTTCTACACCAGCCCAGAGTGTTTCCTCTTCCTAGGCACTGGGCGTATCTGAAAGTTCCTAGCATGCAATCATTTCTGGCTTTCATTTACTCACTCCATCTCTTCTTCATGGGAGGCCAAGGAATAAACCACTAGTATGCCCAGGGAAAGGTTTGGGCCCTGGGGATGAGGTAAGGCATGTGTCGCTTTCTGCCAAGACATCAGTCTTGGTGAAGGACTTGCCCATGACTCCTGCATTCTGTCAGCCCTTTGTCCATCTTGCTACCAACTCCTGGCCATCTCAGCTTCAGGCAGACATGGGAGGGGACCGCATTGCTAACACTGCCTTTTGTTGGTATTACCTGCCCAGCAAAGTTCAGGGAGAAGACCTTGGGCCCTCTTGATTGTACCAGGGTGGGACCCAAAGGAACTAGTGAAGTAGTTTGGCCTCTGTTTGGTGCTGCTTTTTGTGTATGGGGACAATTCTGGGTGCACACAGTACCCAGCTTTCTTTAATGAGAATGGCAATGAGAATTTTGGGGATTCTGGCTTCTATCTTTAGGCCATTTCATGTAGAAGAGAAGAGGGCCCAGAGGGGCTTGTCCTCCCAAACTCTATGTAAAGTCTGCAGGGCCCCTGGGTGGGACCCAATGTGTCCCCAAGGCCCCACTCCTCAGGACCTTCACTTCCCATCTCTGCTTTGGTTAGCAGCGTCAACCTGTGTCTGTTTTCTCAGCTCTTAAATGGGGTAGGCGTGGGCTTGCTGTTGTAGGTGTAGACCGATGAGGCAGATCAGGTATCCAGTGAGCCACACACGCCCTAACGTTGGCTGCTGGAGGCTAGGGTCCAGCATGACTGAGATACTCAGGGTACTGTGTTAGCCTGTGTGAGCAATCACAGCTCCTCTGGCCTGGGGATGGGAAGCTCACAGTTGGTAGGTACCCTAGGTTATTTCCAGCTGGCTGAGATGTGACAGAGGGACATGGTGGGGTCTGTGCTGTGGGTGGAGCCTCATGAATTGACTTCCTTCCTCTGTGAGAGGAGGGAAGGCTCCCATCCTGCAGACCTAGAAGCCTTTAGAACATACTGAGTTAGAATTTTCACAATGGCCAAGGGGCAGTGTTGCTTGTCCAGCCACGTCTCTACATTCCTGTCCCTTGGTTCCTTGGCTTGCCGGGATGCACAGATGGGGACCAGGAGGCCCTCAAGTAGGCCATTAAAGAAGCAGGGAGCTGGGAGCTCGATCTGCTCTCTAGAAACTAGGCCCCCTCCATCCTTGCTCCGAGGACTCTCTTGTGTCCTTTCTTAGCTTCCGTACTGGGAGGAGGGGGTCGTGCCCCCAGACCTCAGTACTTGGTCCCTTATCTAATCTACAGGGGAGGAAAGCTCTGAACTTACCCACTTAGGGATGTCAAGCATGAAGCATTTTGCATCAGAGAGCCAGAGGGCCCCTGCCTGGGTTTGCAGACCGGTAAGGAAAGCAGAGCCCTTCAGGGCCTCAGCCCAACCAGCCTTGGGTTGGTTGAAAAGCCAGTAGCTGAGCAAGGGGGAAGCCTGGGAGCCTTTGTTCGAGCCTGGCCCTGGTGTGGTAAGCGCCCCTCCTCAGCCACTCTAAGCTGCCTGTGGCTTTGTCCCGGCCCATCTCCGCAGCTGGAACCTGGGTCTTACTATGGAAACAGCCACTTGAGCTTTGCTGAGCTGTTTGTGCTCTAAATGAGAAAAGCCACAGGGCGCAGCAGCACGAGGACGCTGGTCAGTGTCCCCGTCTGAAATGTTTTGCCTCCGTGAATGTGGCTGCCTGGCCTTGGTCCTGCTGGAACCCAGAGCTCAAGGTACCCAGTTCTGCTTGGGGCTTCTCGGCACACTCCTGGGTTCCACCCAACCTGGTCCTGTTGTGCCTCTGTGGACCTGCCAGACTCCGACCTACTGTCTCCACACTGAAGATGTCCTCTTTGGTGCAGCTCCTCTGCACTGAGAGTCCTCAGCCTTGCATGCCCTGCCGGGTTGGTCACTGGGACTGTGGCTCCATGCTCTCTCCTCCTCTGGCATCCTCTGCCCTGCCTATGCCTTTTACAGCTGCCCAAGGCCCTCAAGAGCTAAGCCTTCTTTCCTAGCCTGTGCCTCCGCCTCTTCAGTGATTCCACCTTTGACTGTTTAAAGAATGCACCTGCCTTGTCCTGTGATGGGCGTGGTGCCACCTATAGTGTCCCCTGGTTTGACTGCCTTATCCTCCCTTAGAATAGTCTTGCCCTTTCACTTTGGAACAGATGGGCCTGCCCATCCAGGCACACGGCGGCTATTCTGCCACTGTATGGGCTCCTCCCACTCATATCCCCATGCTTCTTGCGACCGGGATGAACTGGCTCAGTCCTGTGGGTCCTGGCTCCACTGCCCTCTCCCTCATCAAACCAGGTCCAGCAGTTCCTCTTGGCTGCCTTCAGCAGTTCTAGACCAATCCATTTGCCTTCCTCTGATATGTTTATAACTTAAGACTCTTTAAACAAATATGGGCATGGCACCCTGAGTGCAGTGAGCTAGAAGAAGAGGGGTGTCCTCATCCTCCAGGGGCTCAGTGTGGAGCTAGGGAGGAAGGAATGGGGAGCAGGGGCCGTTTGAATGGGCAACTCTATGTCCAGTCTGACCACTGGCCTGAGATGGCCCCTGGGTCTCTGCCAGGATCAGAGCTAGTTGTGAAGATAAATAAGATCACCTCAGCTTTCAGTTTCTTTTGCAACAAGCAAACCACTGTTAAGTGCCTGATGGAACACTACAGTATTAGTATCCTAGGAGGACCTCGGGAGGTCACTAGGAAATCAGAGAGCAGGCCCTGGTCCCTCCTCCTGTGCCCAGCTTTGATCCGAGGTTCCTGGAAGCCAAGCATTCCCAGTGACCTTTGACCTGGAAAGGATGCTATAGGCTTAAACCCAGCTTGATGCTGTCATGAAGTGACTGCTGAAGGCCTGCAGTCCTTTGGAAACACTGGTGTTGCCCAGAGGTGCAAGGAGACTGCTCTGCTCTTGGTGGATATAGGGCAGTGTCCCCGGTCCCCTGCGGCGTTTGATTCTGTCCTTGATGACTGGAAGATGGTGGCCTGCTTTATTTTCTGTTGCTGTAATGAGCACCACAACCAAAAGCAACTTGGGGAGGAAAGGATTCATGCGGTTTATACTTTAGGTCAGAGTCCATCCCTGAGGGAAGTCATGGCAGGGGCAGAAGCAGGAAACCAGCAATAAGTGCAGCTTACTGGTCTACCTTCCCTGGCTCATGTTCTGCCTTCCGAGTGCTGGGATTAAAAGCATCCACCATCACACACAGCTCTGTCCTCTTTCTTATACAGTCCAGGCCTATCTGTCACTGTCCACGGTGGGCTGAGTTCTCCCACGTCAATCAACAATCAAGGTCATTCCCCATAGCTGTGACTACTTGAGACTCCCTCTTCCCAGGTGACTCTTGGCTGTACCAGGTGGATGGTAAAAACTAACCAGGACAGATGTGAAAGTCACTTCAGTGAGAAGGTGGTGACATTCCCACAGAGGGACCGAGCAGAGACTGGTGACTTCAGGGGGCAGGTAGACACTTAGGAAACTTGTTGATGCCCAGCTGCTCCTCGGGCCTGGGTGGCCTTATGTCTCAATACCTTTCACAGCCCCCAGACCCGACAATCTTGAGGACCCAGAAGAAGCTGTGGCAGGTACCCCCTCGTAATTCTCCCAGATCCAGTGAGTCTGACCCAAAGCATGAACGGACCAGACCGACAGAACTAAAGACCCCCTTCTTCCATTTCTGACTTACAGAAGCCATACCTGTTGGGACCAACTTATGCCCAGAGCCAAGGGGCCATAGACCTCCCCAGAGCACATTGTGAGTGAAGCTCATCTGGCCTCGAAAATGCTCTAGTCAAGAGCATGGGAAGGGCATGGAGTCCTGGCGGCTCAGTGGGACTGACATGCAAATGAGAGATGATGCGGGTACGGTATCCGTGCCAGCAATGGGAGCATCTCGGGGCATCCCAGCTAGACTCTGCTTACTGCCTGAGTGGCAGGCATGCCCCCACGGCCTCTTGCACCCCCAAAAAGCCCCCTCCTGTCTAGTCACCAGGCTGCTAGTAACCCAGAAAGCCACACCCCTGATAGATGTGGGGGCACAACATGTCTTTGATAAGGAGAACTGACTGAGTCACCAGGGAAGCACCTCCTTGCGGGGTCCTTGTCCAGACAGACTGTTGCGTATTGCATCATTTCAAGACCTGCCCTGAGCAGAGCACAGAGCTCCAGCCTCACAGGAGTCCGGCTGCAGTCTGGTAATTCCATTCACAGAAAGCAGAGCCTGTGACTTGACTGATACTTGGACCTAGGATGTGACCATGATCTCTGACGACCCACAGCATCATGTCTTGTCGGTGTGCATCTGCATCCCCTACGTGCTGCATGCCCAGGCAGCTGGTTCTCATAGGGAGTGGAGTATGCAGTAGGGTGTCGCCCCTCCACCTCACCCTGCACACCTTTCTCTCTACACCTCTTCTCTAGTCTCACAGTGGAAACATTTGTCCCAGACAGAAACTTCCTGTAGCTTTATTTTTTGCCCCCTTAGACTGACTGTATGATTTTTAAAATCGTGGTAAACTCTATATAACATTGTTAAATGCACAGCTCAGCAGCCCTAAGTTAGCTCACAGTGCTAGGTAGCCAGCACTTCCGTTCACCACTAGTACTTTCTCTAGCAGAAAGGAAGCTTGGTCTCTGTTAAACCTGGGATCTCCACCCTCCCTAGGCCCTGACTCTCTCTCTCTCTCTCTACATCCAGTCTTCATGAATTTAGCCATAGTTGGGTCTCATCCAAGTGAATCTTGCGGTACCTATCCTTTTCCTGGCTTCTTTCACTTGGCACAGTGTCCTGCCATGTTATGGTGGGAGTCAAGACAGCCTTCCTCTTTAGGACTAGCTGCGTGGCAAGACCACAGTGTGCCATTGTCCCCATCGGAGCAGACAGTCAGGGACCCTGCCTGGTGTTCTTCAGCCTCTTGTCAGCTCCGCGTTTGTTTCCTAGTATACACGGGGTCAATCTGGGACCTACATATGGAGAAGGCCCTGCAGTGTGTCTGATGGGAAGACAGATGAGGCTCTGACCACATGCAGAACATCCCCTGGCACTCTGACGTCATAGTTGAGGCCCAGATGGAGATCTTCCTTTACCTTTTTTGCTGGACACTATTTACCCTCTCCACATCTTAGGATCTCCATCAACGAGGAAATGGGCAAGAAAGGACCGTCTGCCCGTGCTTTGGGGAGATTAAATGTGTTTGTTTGTGTTGAGTGTCCTCATGGCTGGCTCTCGGAATGTGTGACTAAGTGTCCCTGTTTTTGTTTATTGTTTGCTAATCTATGCCATACATTTAAAGCTATCTAGTCTCTGTGCCTAGTGAGCGCAACCCCCATCCTATCTGGGTTGTTGAGTGGCCCCCGGTATCCCTTTCTCTCCCATAACAGGCCACGTGTCCAGACTCACTCGGGGAATGAAGGATCAATGCTGCTCCTGCCAGACACTTCTGGTTTAGTAACACCTGTCCTGGCTTAGCCACCAGTCCACCCTCCTCTGCTCAATTGGTGGCTGTGTCACCATACGGGTCTCTCAAGGGAGGACCGCTCAGCAATAGGCGTGGGTGGAACAAAACACACAGACCTCATGTGGCTGACTGTGAGCTTCAGGTTCATTTCTTTGTGTGGCAGGCTGAAAGCATTGCCCAGGGATGAGTGGCAGCTCTGAAGGCAAAGCCAGCCTGGCGGTGAAAGAGGCTATGTGGAAGGCTTGGGAATGCAAGAGTCCCTCTGTGGAGTGGTGGAGGTTGGGAGGGCTCTTTAGCACAGGACTGGCTTGTGGACAGGCTGCTGGCTCCTCCAAGAACTGACAATCTAGAAGTTACCAGAAGTGTCCAAGCATAGCCACCTGGGCCTGTGTGTAGTCAGGTAGCCAGTTACATATGGCTGGTTTGTATTTATTTGTTTATTTACTTTTTTTTTGATAAAGAGGTCATTGATGTGACCAATCACTCAAGCCCCCTCCCATGAGTCTTTTCAGACTTCTCTAGCCTCACACCCAGCCCGAGAGGTGGCCTTTGGCATGACTGCACAGGCGACTTCAGCATCGCTCTGCCTGGAACTCTCAGTCCTATGAGTCCAGGGTTTCAGGACCCAGCCCCAGCCTGCTGCCTGGAGCAGTGTCATGCAGATCCTGCAGGGCTGAGTTAAGCCTAAGCTGTGATTAAAGGCTCAAGTCAGTGATGGTGTTTGCTCAGACATATCCAGACTGGCTGTGAGAGCGGAGGGTGTCACCATGGCTAACTGACAGGAAAGCCGCAGCTTAGAGCCGGTGACTGTGGCGACAGCCGATGACCACACTGCCGCTGGGCGTCTGTGTGAATGACTTTCTCTTGTTGTGATAGAACACCAAGGCGACTCCTACAAAGAAGGGTTTCTTTGACTTAGAGTTCCAAAGAGCTAGGAGTCCATTACGGAGGAGATGCATGACGGCACACAGCAGGCGTGGTAGCAGGAACTAGACGCTGAGAGCGCACACCTTGAACTGGGAGCCGGAAGGAGAGAGAGAGAGACGCAAGCTAGTATAGTGTGGGATCATAAACTCTAAAAGACACTGTTGACACACTTCCTCCAGCAAGGCCATACTCCCTAAGTCTCCCCACATGGCTCCACTAACTGGGAACCCCGTGTTCAAACACCCAAGACTATTCATGACATCTTATTCCAACCATCACAGAGTCTATGGGACAAGTTCTCCCCTGGGCCCCTGTGTCTAGGCTGAGCCCCACGCAGTCAGTGTGGGAGGTGATGTCTGTGCCATCACGGCAAGGGCAGAGATGGAGTGGTCTGGGGACTCGGGTGCAGGGAAGAGCTCCCAGAGGCAGCCCAGGTAGATCGGTTGCTTCTCCAATGCTGTAACCATGACCAAAAGCAGCTTAGAGAAGAAGCCTGCTTGTCTTAGCTCACGGTTTCAGAGGGGACACGGTCCATCATGCTGGGGAAGCCTTGAGGCTGGCTTGGAACAGAGAGCACATTTCATCCACACACAAGAAGCAGAGAGAGAACAGGAAATGGGGCCCAGCCACAAAACCTTAAAGCCCACCCCAGTGATACACTTCTACCAGCAAAGTTCTACCTTCTAAAGGTCGATAACTCCCCCAAACAGCACTGCCCACCAAGGACCAAGTGTTCACATACATGAGACTATGGGGGCTGTTTCTCATTCAGACCACTACAGCAGCGTATTGGGGGGCAGCCCAGGCACGTGGGAGTAGGTAGACATGGTGGGCAGAGGCTCAGTATGGATGACAGTCACAGCATGGGGAGCAGAGGCCAGCCCCTCATGTATAAGTGCACTCACACAGGGCACACCACATGCCCCTCACATCACATGAACATGTTACACATTCATACCTCATACATGCCACACATCACATAAATGCACCTTTTCACATATATACATCACATACTATGAATACATACCATATATACCTACCACCACATATTGTGCACACACATAGGTCTCATACACATTCATGCACGACACAATACACATGTCACATACATTGTATATGCTATATGCTACATATGACATGAACACAGACCTCATCTTAATACCTCATACAAACTAATACCTCACACAAGTCACACATTACATGTACACACATACATATACATACTTACACACATATATGCAGGCTCATATTACATACATCCACATACAAATCCCTCACACACATATACATACACTATACATATACACACTTCCTCTCTGAGTGTCAGGCTTCGCTTCTGGAAGCAAGCATGGTGGGTCCATGGCTCCGAGTGGGTGATACAAGCTCTCTGCATGAGCTGGGTTAGCACCTCCTCAGGGACATCTTTGTGCTCAGCACAGCCATGTGATGTGGGTGGCCATGTCAGTGATAATGACATCAGCATGGCACAGGGCCATACCTGCAGGGGACAGTGCACCACTGAGTAGAAACCCTCCCTGGGCAAGCATTGAGTCACAACAGCAAACCCAGAGTGGGCATGGACCAATTGTCTGAGTGAAGCCAGACCCAGCAGCTGGCTTTCCTTGGCAGGCCCTTCCCAGGCCCATGCACTCGGTCCACACCCCTCTTCTGCTCCACCCCAGGGCCCCTGTCCTGGGTGCTTTCTCCAGCCGTGATCCTACTCCAGGGCCCTTCCCTAGGCAGCCCTGTGGGTGGAAATAGGCACACCCCGTGCTATAACCAGGCACCAGGTGCCACACTGGCTACGTCGCCCCGCCCTTGTTTGTGGTTCTCACTCGTTCCCAAACCCACAGCTGTCCGAGCTGGACACAAGCAGACCCAGTGATGTCTGCTGGATTGTTTCAGCTCACCTTTGAGAAAGCCGTTCTCTTGGCAAGTGATGAGAATTCTCCAACAGCCACGAGCCATCACACACCGCCCTGGGCTCCCTGCGAGCTGTCACACACTGCCATGGGCTCCCCAGAGCCATCACACACTGCCATGGGCTCTTCTTTCTATTGAGGGGAGGCAGTATGGATCTTATGAAAATGAGTCCCCAGTTCTGGGTGGTGCACACGGTCCCAGTGACGTTCAAATAGCTTCCACAGGGTCTTCAGGCTCTGATGTCTAGGCCATGTCTTCCCAAAGTGGAAGGAGAGAGAGAGAGGAGGGGAGACAGTGCTGCTTTGGTTCCCACAAGTGTGCTAACCACTCCTCTCATCGGAGTGCCATTTTCCCACCAGAATCCCGGTGGCACACAAGGCCCACAGAGCTTCTGACCACTCCTCATATGGGGGCGGTGAGGGACCACAGGCTGGTTTCCCGAGAGCCCACCCATCTCACAGACTGTAGAGGGGAACATGCAGTACTGGCCCAGCAGGACTGTAAAGCAAGTTCCAGGAAGCACACGGATTGGCCTAGTTTGTCTTTAGTCTCCAGAGCCCATTATCCCTATACTTAAAGTGTGTTGCCATGACAACGTGTCTCCAACAGGGGGCTTCAGCATAGAAACTGAGTCCTGGAGGTTGAAAGCCCAAGGTCATAGTGTCTCAGAGCTGGTTCCTCCTGAGGCCTCTTTCCTTGGCTTGTGGGCAGTATGTCCTGTGTCCTTACATGGGCATCCCTCTCTGTGTGCGTCCGTGTCCTGTTTGCTTCAGATAAGGGTACTTACCAGCTGCTTTGGATCTCCCCAACATTCTCACCATGACAGTTTTAGTTCCGTCACCTGTCTCTGGGTCATCAGTCTAAAGTACTGGGAGCGCAAGGATTTGGGGGGGACATAATTCAGCCCCCAGAGTCTCTTTAGAGAAGTAGAAACAAGCATTTCTTCCCTTCTTCCAGAGGCTGGTATCATAAGTGACGAAGAGGAAGGAAAGGGCACAGGTCACCAAAGCCACGATGGTCTGAGAGGTTCATGGTGTCTCTAAGGCCCCTGTTTGTGATGGCTTCCCTGCTCTCCTGTGGCCCATGTCTGTTTCTCCCCATATCGGGACCTATACTGTCCTACGCAGGACCTCTCCCTCTCTCGATCCTCTTGGCACTGATGAAGATGCAAATAGCTAGAATGTTTTGCAGCCAAGACAGGTCAAGAAAGTTCTAGAGAGCCCCCACCCCCTAGATGCATACTATCTATTCAGATGCAAAATCTCTAGCGAAGGGGGACCATCCTCTGGTGTCCAAAGGGAGAGACGGCATAGCTCCTGGTGAGTGAGTGGAATGGGAAAGGGGGGACCTGCGTGGACACAGTCCTTAGCTGGACAGGTAGGTAGAACACTTTAAGGAGGGTTTAAATTACACTGAAAGCAATACAGAGTAACACAAGCTGTATGGCCATGGGGTTGCATGAGAGGGACCCACTCCATCATAACCATGACCAGCCCCTCACTGGAAGGAAAGCTCTGCCTGCCCCTCAGATACGTCGTGGTACCTCTGATCATGGGAGTTCCTGGTTTGGGGTCCTAGGCCCTCAGCTCCCAGCAAATGTGCCATAGCAGCCACACAGCAGCCTTCTTCAGAGCCTCGATGGCACCACCTCCTTGAATCCTCCTGGTTCCCCTCCCCTGGCCATCTTCCATGCAATTTGGCCTTCCCTCAACCCCAAGGGGATCATAAAGACTGTCTGCCTCTGCTCCAGGGGCTCATTGTATTAATAGCCTTTCCCACTGTGTCTTGGATGGCATTTCTCTCCTACATCATTCCCACTGGAGCTGGTAATGACAGAATCCATTGCTTCCCATCATCCCCAGCCTCTATCATGGTGACAAAATGCCTGAGATCAGCTTCTAAGGAGGAACATCTCCAGATTTTTCCATTGAGATCACTGAGCCCCATCACTTCGAGTCTTTGGAGAGGCAGGGCACCGTGGTGGGGAGCGTGGTGGCAGGACAGGGCTGCTCGCCTCCTGGAGGGCAGGAATTAGAGAGCAGACAGAGAAGAAGCTGGAGTCCCAGTGTCCCTATCACGGGCTACCTCCAGTGACCTTCCACCAATGAGGCCACATCTGCTGAAGGTCCTGCCACCTCCCGATGCCTCCATCAGTTAAGGACAAGCCTTCAGCTGCAAGCCACAGCATGGCCCGAGGTCTTGAAGTTCTCTGTTGAGTGTTGGAGGAGGCTGCACAGGGAGTCTCCACCCTTGTCAGAACGTCCGCTTTCCGTCCTCAGGTTGCTCAGCGCACCTCACCTGTCCTCATCTTCACACCGCTCCATTCTTGGGTGTGGTCTGAATTCAGGATTATAGGGGCTGCCTGGTGGGAGAAGGCCACCAGATTGTTATCAGAGGAGCCCCAGAAATGTCCTCCACGTTCCTCTGCCCTGAGCTCTGCATAGCAATTTTTAAAAAGAGTCATTTGGTCTCTCTTTTTTTTTTCTCTCCACTTAACTCCTATGATCCATTATTTATAGCAGTGACATTGGCTTCAGACACGAGAAGAGTCTTTAAAAAAAATAAAAGCAAAGTGACCCAGAGCTTTGACAAGAAAGATAAGTGTATCGAACTTGACAGACAGACCCACATAGGTGGAGCCTGAGACCAGCATGGACCCAAGCAGGCACACAGATCCTGGAGTCTGCCAGCAGTCAGGCAACCTAGGGAGCTGGAGGAGGTTCGGGGGACCAGAGTGGCCTTGCCCTGCTGCCCAACGATGGGTTCCCATAGAAGCCAGGCTCTTCTACCTCCTGCCTCTCACCCTATTCCCACCAGACTCCTAGCATCCTCAGAGGGAGTGGCCACGTCCGGCTCCTGAGCCTCCGGAGGCTCCCTCTGTGTCTGCCTTATTGCCTCTTGTCTTTAGTACTGTCCTGTCTCTGCTTATCCTCAGAACTTTGTCACCTGCTGAACGGATTCTGACCTCCTTGGCGTCGGGACTTGAATCCATGTGGTCCTGGTCATGATCCCCTGGCTTTAACACAACGGAAATTCTCAGTCTCCCTAGGCCTGAGCCAGGGGATCACCAGGGCTGTGTTCCCTCTGAAAGCTCTGCAAAAGCCTTTCCTCCCTTGCCAGCTCATGGACGCTACCGGTGTCCCTCTGCAATAGCTCCATGCCTCCCATCTTCACACCAGCTCCTGCTTACATCATCATCTTCTCGTGTGTCAAGCTCCGCCTCCCTCTCTGTATAAGGATCACATTTAGAAATTACCCCCAAGTAATCCAGGACTGCCTCATTTCAAAAGTACATCTGCAGAGACTTGGTCATGGTAGGAACATAGTTGGCTGCCGGGATTAGGAGGAAAACACTAGTATAGATGGAAGTGTGGCTCTTGCCTTGGGCATGTGGTTGTGAACTTTAACCTCTGCTTGGCATCTACCACTTCTAGTGAATCCAAGGGTTCCCAGAGTAGCCATGCAGATTCAAGCACCCAAGCCTGAGGGCTACCCTGAGGTACCCTGAGAGGGCCATGGTAGGCACCTCTAGCCCGGCTCTGCTCCTCGAACCTGTCCGCCCTAGCTTCCGTCCTCTCACGGGCCACCTTTGGTTTTGTATTGACTGTCACCCATCTCCTCCCATGATCCTGGGTCTTTAGTGTCCCCCTACTTAATTTTACTCCACACTGTGGTAGAGCTTCTCCGGGTCAGGCTAGGCAGCTGTGCCTCTCAATCCTTTCCCCTGGGCATTTGTCAAAAGCCCCTTAAATGCTAGATCTGAGAGAGGGTGTGTGAGGAAGACCTGCGTCAGGGAGGCCTTGGTGGGCTTCAGTACCAGTTTCAGGTGTTCTCCCTGTTCACCTGGGGCCTTGTGTCAGCAATAGGGCTGGAGTCCAGCCGGGCTAATGAATGGTGAGAGTTTGGAAAGTTTTGTGTCCCATGAGAGAGGCGGGTACAGCTTCTGCCAGTTGGCATTACCCAATGCTTCCAACTTCCATGTCTTCCTCGGTGTTTGAGATATCATAATATATACCTTGAGGGGTGAAAGAATCAGACCATTCTCCCAAGCTGAGGGCATGGGACAGGAACCCTGATACTAGGCTCCTTTTGTAGTATAATTGGGTCTTTTTAGGGTGAAGTGTTCCCTCTGGGTCAGGTGGGAACCCAACATCCTGGGCTCAGGGAGGAACTTGGAAGCAGGTGGGACTGGTGTTGCTCCCATCCTGAGGACAGAAAGTCTTGGGACGCCACCTCAGAACTACATCTTCCATCAGCTAGGTTGGTGGGTCTTGCAGTTTGGAAATGGGTCCTCAAAGACCCATATGTTGGAGGCCTGGTCCTCAGCATGGGACACCCTTGGGAGGCAGAGGGGTCATCAAGAGGTAGAGACTAATGGGGGGTATTTAGGTCATTGGGTGTGTGTGTGCTCTCAAAGGAGATGTTGAGAACCTGGCACCCTCGTCTTTTTCTCTTTCCCGTCATGTCCATAAGGTGAGCAGTGATATGCCTGTCTGCCCTGCACGCATGCTGCCTCACTGCTGGCTAGCTGCAGGCTAGACCCTCTAAGCCATGAGCCAAAGCGTTTGTCCCCTTTGTAAGCTGGCTCATACAATTGCCTTGCTGAATCTCTCATCTCGCAGCCTCTCCAGGGATGGGGGTTTCCAGGGCAGGATGGGGCGCTACTCTTCATGTGTGCGAAACATCAGCTCCTAACGCAGGCAGCTCTGGACTTCGTTGCTCCCACAGTGCACCATGGACTTGCTTAGCTCATAGCCATCGTTGCAGGAGCCACCCAATGCCATCCCTGCAGGACATCACTCTGTCTTGTAGACTGCCCTATGTTTCTTTCCCCAGCCCTTGCTGTATGGCTTTGGGGACATTACTTAACTCTCTGAGCCTTAAAGTCTGCAAAATAGGAGTATCTAGCCTGGAGAGGTGCTTTGGGATCAGAAGTACCGTGTGTTTTAGTAAATGGTAAGAAGAGGGTGCCCCCACCGCCCCCACCCATGATACATCTGTTTCCACACTGGGACCTGACCAGGGGATTGTCATTAATTTTCTTCTGTGCACTCATCACATGGTGTCTGTCTTAAGAAGCAGTCTTTATGTTTAGAAACGTACTGTGAAAGACAGGTGAGACAGAGTGTCATCCGTGAGCTTGGAAGTCAGGCCAGTGGGGAGCTGGGGAGCGGCCTGAGCCGTGGTGGGGCTAAGGCTGCAGCTCACCTTCCATCCACCTCAGCACGTGTGTGCTCATGCCCCTAGAACCAAGGTCCCCCCCCTTCTTAAAGATAATTTCAGTAATAGGTCTAGATCACAGTAATAAATGGAAATTTCTGTTATTATTTTATATTCTTTTTCAAATGCAATGACCAGAAAAACATCTCCTACATTAGAAAGGGAAATGAGGACTAATACAGATTTTATTTTAGCAAACAAAACAGCATGATTGCCTGCTGGTTCGCTGTAACCATCTTGAACTTGACGTCATTGCTAAGCACTCCGAAGCAAGAGACAGCCCAGAATGAGCAGTGTGCTCAAATGTATATGTAAAATCTATAAATTGGGGGTGAAATCAGATGTGGATGGGTGGGGGTAGATAGATGGGTGAGTGGGAAGATGGATGGGTGGATGGATAGATGTAAGGTGGCTGATGGGTGGGTGAATAGATAGGTAGATGTTAGGCTAGGTGATGGATGGGTGGGTAGACAGATGTGTGGATAGCTGGGTGATGGCCAAGTGGGTGGGAGATAGATAAGATGGGTGGTGGGTGGAGATTCAGGTGTTAGTATAGACAGCAGTGGGTAGGTGGATGGGTGATAGAGTGGATGCTGGGGCAGATGAACGGATAAGGGGATGGATGGAGAGGAAGGTAAGATGGGTGATGGACAGATAGGTAGGTATCAGGATAGATAATTGATAGAGGGATTGATGCTTATGTGGGTGGGCAGGTGGATGATGAGTGAGTAGATTATGGAGAGGTAGGTGTTAAGGCAGATAGCAGGTGGGCGGGTGGATAGGCACACAATATGTAGGTAGCTTGGCAAGTTTTCTTTGGTGAACATGTCTTTATGCGTTTTGGTCCTGGTCTCTTTCATATTAAACATTTTCATATTAAACACTTGTTTCTCAGACACTGAAAAGACAGTAGAAGTCCCCCCACACCTTTTAACCCCTCCAAAAATTGTGAAGGCAGTGCCCCTGTTCTGGAGTTGGCTGTGCAGGAAAGTGGTCCAGCTGGTTTTCACTCACCCGGCAGCCAGCCTGAAAGGCTCTGGCAGCTTTGGTTATGGGCAGAGCCTGACAAACCCACGGAGGCTTATGTAAAAGCTTAATAGCTGGCAAAAGCTTTAAAAAATGAATCAGTCTGTGATGGACAAAGTAAAAGAACCATGAATTGGTTTATTCTCCTTGGAAGGAGCTAAATCAATACTCACTTCGAGGATGCAGCATTGGATACCAGACCTGAACTGTGCATCCATCATGGGTGGGACAACACAGCACAGATCTGGGAGACCCTCTCTTCCCCGTGGAGAGCAGCTAAGCCAGCTTTAGTCACAGCCTGTGATCTGGCATCCTGGACTCCGGCCCATGCCAGTTGAGTTTGCATCAGGACCATCATTCTGTGCCTATATCTGTGGGACTAATGATGACACCAGGCTCCTAAGGTCCACTTGCTCTGTCTCTGACCTGAGAATTGTCTCTGCCCCGGTAACTGTTGACAATGATGGTGGTGGTGATATTGACACTACATAAAACCATGGGACACAAAATGTGCCCTAGTGGTCCTCACTGGGGTTTGGGGGGGTTCCTGGGCCCTATTCCCGGTGCATGTGCCTATGGGCTGGCTGCTCAGAGGAGCTGATCCAGGCCTGTGGAAAGGCCCTCCCTATCTAGAGACTGATTGCTGAACTAGAGGAGATCTCAACCCTCCTGGAGGGAGCTCACACTGGTCTCTCACCTGCCACAGTTGGGATATTGCTGATTCTGCATGATGGTTCTTATTAAAGAGCCCTTCTGTCCTCCAGTATCTGCTGTCCTTGTGACACACCAGGACACAGTGACTTGCCAGTAGAGGTCAGTGGGCCACTTAGAGCAAGCACAGCCTTGTTGACAGAATTCTGGAGCTGGCCTCCGTTTGTCCCACACTAATGGAAACCCCCCAGAAATGCTGGCTGGCATACCGAGACTGCATATCATGGGTGTCTCTTGCCCGTGAAATGGTCTTTGAAGGGATAAGACCCCTGGGTTTAAATGACCCATCCTGTAATCACAATTGCCAATCGGCCAAGAAGTTGATACGAAAAGCTCACACTTGCCAGGGTGAATCATCACGTCTGTAGCCAGTGTAGGGCTGTCCTCACTTGTCACGTGGTGAAACGGAGCCTCAGAAGGGCTCAGAAACCTGTGCTGGTCAAGCCAACCTGGATTCAGGGCCTCAATTTCCCTGTACCTACTTCTTTGTCATACATGTGCGTGGGCCAGTGTACAACCCAGCCTCTGGGCAGAGTGGTTGTAGAAATAGACAGTCCAAAGAGTAAAGGTGTGGCCGGCCAGTCCTGGGCCTTCTGCGGTGGGGCACAGTCAGCCACATACTCGGTTCCAGATGTCTCTACTCGCAGACCACCTTGGCTTCCAGGCCCTCACTCTTCTCAGCCCTAGTGGCTGGGCAGTGTAAGGCAAAGCTTGCACAGGCTCCGTAACCGACCTGTTTCTTCTCACAGATGTGTACACCACCTTAATGTTTAAAGCAGATATAGACCATTAGGCACCGTGTGTGTAATACCACGTGGTTTTACACACTCAGTACAGTATTAATGGCAACAAGGAAGGGCATGTGCGGCCCTTGTGTTTGGAATTGGGGGCCCAGGTGGCCACTGCAGGTTCCTGTTGGCCTCAGGGTCACTTTGCCTCAGAGTATCATGGCCGCTCTCAAAAAGCTCAATAAAGCCGTACTAAGAGGATCCTGGCTGCTTAGCTCTTCTGGCCTCGACAGGCCTAACTGCCCGGGCACTATGGCCTGTGACTTGCTAGGAGTCTCGCCTGGGACACTTGAGTCTCCAGAACATGAGCATGCGTGGATACCCTGCAGAGTACTAGTGAGCACCTGGGGCATGGATCCACCTGGTTCCCGCTCTGAATTCAGCATCCACTAGAGACATCTCTTTCCCTTTTGTCTGCACACCCTTGGGGTCATGAGGCATGTGGCTCTCTCTAGGCCAGTGGTCTTTGTAAAATTGCTCAGCCCCTGCTTGCCTTCCGGGGGAGCTGCCGTTCCTGCTTGATGCTCTGCCTTCTACCCCAGAGCCTCTGCAAGGCTCCTCTTCCCTTCTGAGTTTCTCCTCCTCATACAGCCCCCACCCCACCCCAGCCATATGCTATTTAAATTCCGACTTCTATCCTCTGGTTAACTGTTTACTTTTCTTTTGTTCTTGGCTTTATGCCGAAGAGTTTTCTTTCCAAATCAAAATGGAGAAGACCTTTTCTCCTGTCTTGAGACTTTTCTGTGTGCGGCGCCACTTGCTCACACCTGGTCCTTTATCAGAGACGAACCTTAGCTTGGGGAGTGAGGAAAGTTTTTCCTTGGTTATAAAAGCCCCACATATGCATTGGAGAAGACTGGGAAAATGCAGTGTGACATCAGGAAGAAATAAAGGATCCATTATTCTACCCAAGGAGCTGCTGTTGACACCCCAGGGCCTCGGTTTGCTGGGTTCTCATGCAAGTGTGCGTGTGTGTGCCCATGCATGCCTGCCTGTGTGTTTGCTTACGTGCATGTGTGTGTGTGCATGGGTGCATGTGTGTGCGCGTGCGCTCGCGTGCATGCATGCCTGTGTGTCTTTCTCGCCCACAGTTGTGCCTGATGGTTCTCACACAGCCCCCACCCATGGCGTTCCCGCTGTTTGCATTAAGTGGTCTTCAGAGGCGCAGACTATGTCAGCGCTCTGTCGGGGGAGGACACACTCGCTGTAACCATCTCATTGTTTATGAGACCCAGGGTTTCATTCCTTGTTTTCCAAGTAAACTATACGAGAGGAGCTTCCCCAGCTGTGAAGCTGATGGTGGGCTGCTGTGCCGAGCAGTGGGGTGGGTGTGAACCCGGGAGGTGACCCCATTTGCTGTGACAGTCGGATGAGCTAATCCACAGGCTGCACCCGAATGGTGTCTGTTGCTGTTACTTCCAAAGAGCGACCCCTGAAAATGGGATTCCAAGTCAAGGGCGTACACCTTATCAAACTGCTCTCTTCTGTGGCTGTGTGGAGACCCATTCCTTAGCCAGCATCCTCCACACCACCTCAGAACCCACACCTAGTGTCACCTCCATTCTTGAGGACAATGGTGGCTTTGTAGGAAACTGTAAAGAGAGAACAATGAGATCAGAATTCCCTGAACCCAGTTCCCCAGCCTGGTGTCTTACTTACACCACCCATAGTAACACATCCTAGGCACCAACAGTGGCATGATTCGCCTAGTGGATTCAGGCTCTCACCATTCCTGGACCGATGTTGTTCTACACATATTCTCTCACAAGCAGGCTCTTTTCACAGTTACTATAGCATCCCATCACTTCAGGGGATCCCCATCCTAACCACACCCACGCCTTGCTGTCCTCTCCCCACCCATTGGCACCCAAGTCCTAAACAAATGTCCGCTCCCCCTAAGATAGACACTGATGACAGACAAAAGAATGACTCCTTCCAAGTCCAGCCTGTGAATCAGTTACTGGGCTTACTCACATAGCTTGGGTGGGTATCACTATAGGCATGTGGGTGACCCCAAAGCAGCCACATAACTGAAAGTCTCACCCAGCGTGGATATGGCAGCTTCCCCTTAGCTGCACGGATGGAGTCCCCACCTCTGTTAACCTTCCACCTCTGTATACAGCTGGCCTCCGGGGCAGGAGGGGCAGGCTGATCGCTCAGTCAGAGGACCATCTCTCTTCTGCCTTTCTATAAGAGTCTTAATAGTCCCCATCTGGAGGGTTCCTGGTGTCTACAGTTGCCCTGATTTCATTCTTGGAGAACAGTGCTCTACAGCATGGGGGTGTGGTGGTGACAACTCATAGTCGCCCCAGAAAGCACAGGGCTGTTCTCACTTGAGGACGCCGTTTGCCTTTCCTCGTTCCCACTTTGGCTAACATTGGTATTTGCTTTGATTCCTTGGAGCCATTGCCCCTCATCTTAGATAGGAGGTTCCTAGTGCTAGATTGACAGATGCTTACTGGATGCCGTCATCAAGTTAAGAGAGTAAACAAAGACTCCTGTTGGTTAATCTGAGATACAAGAGCCTGGGGGGGGGCTGAGGTAGAGGATTGTGGGGGTCCAGCAGCAGGGGGAAGGGAACACTGCAGGGTTTCAGAACTCTGGACTCTTCCTTCTCAACAGTAGCTGGGAAACTGCTGGAGAGGGTGGGGCAAAGACTGTAGGATTCCTCGGAGGGAGATCTTACTGAGTTCAAAGAGACTCCGTGAAAATTGTTGCTAAGGCAGTTGACTAAAAGATTCTACCGTCAGGGTAGCACGGTGGCTGTGAGACACGAAGATCTGGGTGTTTTACAACAGCTCACTCCTCAGTGGGATTTTCCCAACATGGATTTTTAAAAAAAAAAAAAAAAAAAAAAGAATGGTTTTGAAAGGTAATGTGGGCTTTCAGAAATGTGGAGAGGGAGCTCCTGCCATGCTGGTTCCCAGCCTTGCGGGATGGTGTGTCTTGATGGAGTGGAGCTGGACCACAGGAAGTTCCCAGGCACTGCATTTCCCCCGGGGGGTGCTTGCTGGGATGCGGCTAAAACTAAGTTTGGTTTGGTTTTTTTCCCAGCCTATCAACTCATCCCAAACCTCAATTGCTGTTTGATTATCGTATTTGCCCAAGCCTGGGAGAATTTTGTAACTGTAGAACCTCACGGGTCTGTGTTAGAGACCCACGGTTTCTGGTGGTCACTGGCTTAAGGCCAATCTGTATTAAATGACCACATGACAGCTCCGTGGTATGGCTAAGGGGAAGAGAGAGAGAGAGAGAGAGAGAGAGAGAGAGAGAGAGAGAGAGAGAACATAGCATCCAGGGCATCTGGAAGAGTCCAAGGCAGAGAGAAAAAGTAGACTGGGCATGGCCAGGGCTGTCTGTGAGAGGGGGAGGAAGAGTGAGGATGGAGGGAATAGAGGATAGAGAAAGCGTAGTGAGGCGAGCAGGAGCAGAGACTGGTGAGAGTAGCTGAGGGGAGGGCAGGGCCAGAGGACCTGTGTGGGGGCATAAGATGTATAACAAGTACTTGCCAGTAGGGACTGAGGGAGCCTGGAGACCAGCATGGACCTTGGTGTGCTGATGGGCACCACAGGTTAGATGTTAATTGGAGAGTCCCTTTTGCTGGAAGTAAGGGAAATGACTCCTTTGGGTAGATGGGAACGAATTTTACAAGTTCCTGAGGCGTGCTGGCCTTTATCTAACTGCCAGAAAGCCCCCTATAGGGGTTGAGCTCATTGCTGGATTTTTGGACTGCCTTTCGAGGTGTGGGAAATTACAGTTTCCATTGGACCCGACACAGTTCAAAGGAGAGTCTTATAACCCCAGCAAGAAAGGTGCCTGAACTATGCACAGAGGCTGCAGAGAATCACTTCAGACACAAGAGATGAGCGGGTTGGTGCTCCCTCGGTGTGCAGGGCCAGAGGCTGGACACTATGCCCCAGCCCCCGCCCTGTGGGATTCTGACTCTTCTATACAAGCTCCTAATTGCCAAGAAGAAGGAAGAATCATGCCTGCCATTGCCAGCCATTTTTGGAATGAACAGAACTTGGATATCAAGGGTAAATGGGATAGAGACCGCAAGAATTCACTTTGTGTCTAGAACCTAAATCCAGGGATACGATACTATAAGCTTCCTCGTGTGCCTGTGTGGCCGTCTTCCTATCAGTGGCCCAAACAGTTATCTGTGAGCAGTCCTCGGAAGCCAGGCTGAGTTCCAGAAGTCTCAGCTTAGGGCAGATCTCTGTCTAGCACTTACTGGTCAAAAAGGCAGGTTAAAAGGTCCAGTTTGGGCTGCATAGTGAGTTCCAGGCCAACTAGAACGTACATAGCAAGACCTTGTTTCAGAAATGGAAGGGCGGAGGAGATTGAAACCAGTGTTTCACAAATCTTTTTTAAATGGTTTGTCACATATGTGAAATTGTAGTGTGTATGGAAGAAGATGTATCTTTACATGCATGCTCTAGAAATCCACACTGAGCCAGGGCAAAATGATACAGCACCCCTCCTGCCCAGCCAGCACCTTCCCAGCATATACCCTAGAACAAGGCTTGGCCTTCCAACCGGACCACTGTGGGCAGGGCACTGAGTCTAATCGTAGGTGCTTTGGACCGGGACACAGGTGAAGGCTGAGAGTGGGGTCTGGGAGCTCTCCCAGTGGGGTGAGGACTGGGAGGGTCAGAGTTTGAGCCTGACTCCGATCCTTGGAGCCTAGGCCTGTTGAGTCCTCCAGTCCCCCTGGTGTGACATCCTGCTTAGCTGAAGGATGGCATCCTAGTAACCTCACTGGATCAGCCCCTTCCGGGCTCCAAATGAGTCTTCACTGCCTCTCCAGATCCCTGCGATACCGCAGAGGTGAGCTGAGGGCAGAGTCGTGCATGACCTTAGAGGCCAGGTTAGAAGACAGTCCAGCCCTGATTGGGGTACGGACACCAGCATAAGCCCTAGCTGTTCCCATGGAAGCTGAAAGAACCCTCCAGCCCAGGTCCCCACTGTGCTGGGGGCGAGGGCAGCCACTGCCCAGCACCCACACCAGGATGCAGCTGTGGCTGCGTGGCCTCAGCCGTGTTTCCCACCTGGGAGATGAACCGACCAATGTCGTCAGTTCCGCTCCAGAACCTCCCAGCTCCCACCATTCACTGCCTCCTCCTCAGCGTCCCTCCAAGCCCTGCTGTGTCTTGTACTGAAATTCACAGCTGCATTAATGGGGCGTGAACCCGGATGAGATGCCCTCCTGGGTACTGGGAAGTTCTTTCATTCTGTGCTTTGGTTTCTAGAAGGTAGGAAGGTCCCACCACCACGTGCAGCCAGGGTCAGTGTTACTCTGTTGGGTCCCACAGGGTAGCTGGTCATCTGGGAATCACTCTTGGCATCTAAAATGCTCTCCTGACTTGGAGAGACAGCACAATGTGGGGTTTGAACCAGGTGCCTGGGAAAACCCTTTTTCTTCCTTCATCTCAGAGTGGGATATTGAGGGACAGGGAAATCCTTATTATTCTGACACATTATAGACAGAGCCACATCCTCAGAAGGAGACCTCTGGACTCAAAACCCAAAATGGCTCTTTCCAACTTCAGAAACTACCCTATCCTTTCTCTGGCCCAAAAATCACTTGAGCCTAGCATGGCCGCTCTCACCTCTGCACCCCAATCTTCTGACTTGTTCCTTCTGGATGTGCCATCTACCATACTTCAGGTACCAAACATAGCTTTTCTATGTCCTTTCATGAGACTGAGCTCTGTGGAGACCTTGGGTGTGTGTGTGACTGTTGTGAAAACATCTGAGTCCCCATTGGATGCCCGTGTGGCTCACTCTTCTGTCTCCAGTCCCTTGCCTCCACAGCACCCCACAGCCCTGTGTACCAGCTCCTGATACATCCCTCTGGTGGTCCTGTGATCCCGCTGAATTCACCGTCTGTCGCTGTAGGCTGCTTGCCACCTCCTGGAGAGGCCAGCGGTGTTCTGGTATAATCGACCGGTTTTCATGAAGTGGGGTGATGGGGCCCCTGGCTCAGTTCCATCACCATGAGGACAGACAGGGAGCATTCTAGAGAGTGCTTGCTGGAGGTGCCCCATGTCTCATAGCTTCAGGCTGATTACTGTGATACTCTAAATCTTACTCCTTGAAGTTTTAGGAAGAAGGAGTACAGCGGGATGTTTATCAGGAAAATCTCTACCCAACCAAGCTGGCAGGGACCATTGATTGCCAATTAGCCAGAACTCTGCTCCTACTACCCCACCTTGCCTTCCTACACCCCTGACAGAAGCCATCCAGCCCAAGAATCACTGAGCTGGACCAGAACAGCTCTTCAAAACCATGGATGCTCCACCACACACAACTCTTTTTCCATCCTTGAATGACAGTTTACCAGATCAAGGGCAGCCACCCACCACCCCCAGAAAGCCATGGGCACATAAAGAGCCGCATCCATTTTTATTTTTCCTGAACCCCTGGAAGTCTTTCAGGGTGTGTACTCCAGTCTTGCTAAAATACAGCTGGTGCTGCACAGGTTGTGGCTGGAAGATACTCTGGTTGCATTTGGGCAACTCAGGGACCCTTGAAGATGTGTGTCAGCATCCTGATAGGATCACGAGTCTCATGGTGACCAACACGGCACGGCATTCAACCTGATATTCAGCCAGCCATGCTTCGGCGGTTCCTTTGCAGTAATTTCCTCTGCTTGTTGCTCACTGCCCCCTGGAGAGGCCAGTGGTGCTCTGGCCTTATTGGCCCATTTACAGAATGGTAAGCTGAGGCTCCTGTGGCTACAGTCTTGCTTACAGAGTACAAGAGGATCTTGCACAGAGAAAGGGTGAAGGACGGACGATTCCGTCCCTAGATCCAGTCCCATGTCTAACAAGGTCCGAAGCAGGAGGCTGATTCAAATACAGACTAAGTAACCAGGGTCAGTAGTTGCCAGGGTGACTACCCTCATGGTCGGGTGGCCTGAGATGAAACCTCAGCTCTGGCTGGGCCCATGGGAGCTCACATACGTCCGAGTGTCTCTGTTTCTTTGAATTGTGCTTGGCTTCCGCCAACTCTTGGCAAGTGTCTGTATTCTTTTCCGTGGGCGGCATGGAGACAGCATGGGGACGGGCTCCCGGACAAAGCTGCTCAGTGACATTCCCAGGTCCCAGCTGGGAAAGAGAAGGACAAATACCCGGTGAAGAGAAGCCTTCTACTTTCTTTGTTTATGTCTCTTGCCAGTGTTCTAATATCCCAGTGCTAGTCAAGCCACATCAAAGATTTGGGGGCGATTTTCCATGAAATGGAGAATCTTGCTTGCTTATGAGCCCCAGCCCTGATCTGCCTCCAAAAGCTGGATGGCAGGCTGAAAACTCCCATGAATCTGCCTGCCTTGGCATCCTGTTTAAATTTCCACTTCTTTTTTCTTTCGCTGTTTCTGGGTAACAAACAAAGGACCTACAGAATCGTGTAGACAGACAGCCCCGCATCCTTCCTGATGAGGCTGCCTGAGGGTCTCATGGGCACGGACTGCAGCCATTCGGTTTCTGCAGTCAGTGACAGTTGGTTCAAGCTGGGTGTTTCCTGGCTCCAGCCATCCCAGCAGCACCCTGCCCTCTGGCATCTTGGACTCTCCTGGCGTTGGCCCTGCTGGAGACTAATTAGCAACAAAAAGTCGTGACTTTCCTGCTCATGAGATGTCCGTGTGTCAGGAGGCTTTTGCTCAACTAATGTTGCAGCCAGCTCAAAAGAGGCCTCGGAAAAGCTGGCAGAGCCGCAGAGTGGAGGAATGTGGGTTCACAGTGCTTTCTGCTGAGGCACCCCATGTAGTCTTTCTTCTCATTTCAAGGTTCTGTACAGCCTCCCTAGGCCCTTTGTCAGAAATGCTATCAGGAGGTGGTTCTTGATCCCAGAACAAAGGCGTCACCCTAGCTCCAGCTCAGCTGTTTGCACCGGAGCAGCAAGGGTGTCAGGTGCCACAGGGCCTTCCATTTGATTGACTGGAAGGCTTACCTTTTCTATTATTATTATTATTGTTGTTGTTGTTATTATTATTATTTTATTATATTTGTTTTACATCCAAGCCGCAGCCTCCCCCACCTCCCCTTCCAGTTCCTCTCTCCCGTCTCCCCTCACCCACTAACCCCCTTCTCTTCTGTCTCCATCCAGAAAAGAGCAGGTCTCCTGTGAGTATCAATAAAACATTTACCTATCCTTTTTTTCTTTTTTCTTTTCTTTTTTTTCTTTTGAGACCAGGTCTTACCTAGCCCAGGCAAGTACCAGACTCACCATGTAGCCCAGGTTGACCTCAAATTCGTGCTCCTCCTGCCTCTGCCTCTCAAATGCCACTGTCCCTGATAAAGACCCTACCCTTCAGATTTGAAAAATGTCAGCTCTTTGCCATCCTATCTTTGGAAGCCCAAGCATCAAAATATTTCTCTTTCCTTCACACATCATCAACAGTCCTTATAAATCTAGGTGAACCCCTCTTTTCAAAGTCTCCAGAACCTACCAGAACCCAAGGCTTTTCTTTTCACTGGGTCGACTGTGACCCCACGAAGCAGGCCACTCCCCAACCCCTGGAGGATCTCAAAGCTTTGACCCCATGATGGCAGCTCTCGTTCTTCAGGTGCTGCCCACTGCTCTGGAGAAACCTCTGCAGATAACCCCGTTGCCATGGAAAGGAAGACTATTTAATACAACTTCCTGAATCTGGGAGGAGGCGGAGATGGCAGGAAAAACCAGATATTATTTTAAAATGTTTCATTTCAGTTTTAAAAAATTACCAGTTTGTTTAAATGCTTAGGAAGAAGCGAAAGGGATTCTTCATGGAGCTCGGGACGCACAATGTCCTCGGGGCTCACTCTGTCCTCTGCGGTGGATCCTGCTGGGTGTGCTCAGCAGCCTGGGCATGCTCGGCAGCCTCGCCATGCTGCTCCTCAGCGAACAGTTCTGGGTGGAGGTGGGCATGGAGACTTGTCTGGTCTCGACTCTTTGAGTCTGCAGTTTGGTGTGGTCCTTTACTGTGGCCTCGGAACATCTTCAGAATCACACACGTTTGACCATAGAACCTTAAGGAATGTCACTCAGGGCTAAGCCATCGCTAGGTGACAGCCGATGCCTTTGTGGGCCCATTCCACAGGACTGAAAACTGAGTCACAAAGAAGTGGGTGAGGCCCAGAGAGATGGCTCAGCAGGCAAAGGGCCTTAACTGGCAACCATGGCATACATGTATTAACACAACTAAGTGTAACATAAGAACAAAAGTCAGGGAATTTTCTCCAACTTCCAGAAGCAAGAACTCGGAGGACAGAAAGCCCCACTGAACACCACGTGACCCCTAAGAGGCTTGGGGTCAGTCACTCTTGGCTGCACAGAGGATGCACTGTTAGGATCTGTTCTAGGGGTTCTGCGGAGCTGGAGCAGCCCCTCCCAGCCACATGACACCCTTAGCATTTGTGTAGGGGAGAGCGAGAGGGATAGCTGGCCCACAACACCATAGCCCACATCTTGTAGCCTGCCCCACCCTCAGGACCCCTCTGAGCCTAGTTAAAGCAAAGGATAGATTCCTCCTGCCCAGATCCTCTGCATGGTGTCCCTGAGATGGCCCAGGGACCACTGCGTCTCTGACTGCGGGCACACTCTGAAAAGCCTCTTGCCTGCCCCTCTTTTTAGAAGTCTCCCAGCACCGTTACAGAAAGGGTCTTCATGCTTCCCTCCTCCAGCTCACACGAGCGTGAGACCTCCAAGACCAAACTGAACAGGCAGAGTGAGCTTCAAAAAAGACTCCAAATGCCTTGATGGCTGACTGGCTAGACCCCCAGGCTGACTCCGGGACTCCAGGTTGGCTACGCCAGAAAATTTGCATCATAAACCATGGCTCAGAGGCTAGTGCCAGGAGTGGTCATGGAAGAAACAAGGCTGGTCCTGGGTAAAGGTGCATTCTGCTGACAGTAGAGACCAAAGATGCTGCCTGCTGCTGTATGTAAGCAGTGGGATAAAGAGAGAACAAGAGGGCTGGGAGAAGGGCGTTCATGGTCAGAGACCACAGTGGGACACTTAGCCAGGGCACAGGCTGGGAGGGGACAAACCCTGGAACCTTGCGTGCCCAGCAAAGAGTCAGATCTCTCCTGCGGGTGACAGGAGCTCACAGGGACCCTGCAAAGAGAAGTATGGCGTGGATGGGATGAGACAGGAATGGAACCAGGGAGGAAGCTACTGCTGGAATCAGGATGTGACCAGAGATGAGCTGGAATGGCATCCTCAGCAGGGAGCTGAAGACATCAGGGACAGTGCAGAGGGAAAATGCGGTCACAGCTAACACGGTCACCCCTGGTGCTGGTACACAGGGCGGAATCATCAAGGCATGAACAAATGCTCTGTTTCTGTATCATTGCTGGCCTGGCAGCATGCAGGAAGTGGCCTTAGTCCCAGAAAGGCCAGGTTCATGGGAGAGAGTCCTCTGTTTGCTACATTCCACCATCTCTAAGTAAGCAAGAAGCAACTCAGCTTTAAAAAAAAATTAAAAAATTAAAAAATAAAAACAACCCTGCCGGGCCTCAAAAGGTAATTTTCAGCCTGGGTCCTCCTCCACATACAGCACATACAGGGACTTGGGCAGAGTACTGAAGGGCATTTGCTGCAGTAAGCCCGGAAGAAGCATCCAAGGGCAGCATCTATTGAATGAAAGTGGGGCCTAGGGGTGCCTGTGACCCCAGTAGTCCAGAGCTGGAGATGGGGGGTTTCAATTCAATTCCAGGCCACATAGTGCGACACTGTCTCAGAAAGGGGCTGGGGCTCCAGCTCAGTGCAAACCATTCTCCTTTGACGTGCAAGGCCCTTGGTTGGATGCCCAGGACAAGAGAGGAAGGAAGGGGAAAAAGAAAGCTATGATAAAGTTTGAACTATTAATTATGGGATTATTATTATATGTAATATGTTAATATATTGTTATAAGGGATATTATTAACAAGAAGGGATGGCAATAATAATAGGATGGTTACCAGTGAAGAAGAGCTGAGACCTGCTCACGTCCAGGCTCTTGTGCAGACCATGCTGATGCAAGACAAGCCCTCACTGTCCCGCAGGGCCGGGGCCGGATGCAGAGGTGCAGTGCCTGCAGTTTATATGTTGCTGTGACACTCGTGGTCCACAGCTGTTCTCTTGTCATTTTGAGGCCCCCTTTAATGTAGTCATTCGGCCCCAGATCCTCATTCCCCAAAGGCTAAAAGGCAATCATTTTTTTAATCAACAAACTTAAATTTGCCTTTCCCACGACAACTCTGTGAAGTGCTGAAGACGGGCTGTGCTGCCATACGCTGGAACTTCATCCTCACCTTTGTGCCGCACACTGCCGCGGGCACTGCAGGCACGGGGAAGCAGGCGAGCGATTTATTTTCACCTAACAAAGGAATGAAGCTTTTCCACAATCCCATACATGCTGATCAAATGAAGAGATGCCCACGTGACATCAGCGAGCCCACGGTTTTGAAAAGTAAACAGCGGTTCCGCAGGGCAAGGGAGTACCTGGTACCTGGAACCCAGCATCTCCATGGAAACCAGCCGCTGCTCTGCTACCTCACTGCCTGTGATTTGTGCTTTTTTGTTTAAATGCATGTGTGCACATGTGTGTTTGTGTGTATTAGATGCACATGTGGACACATGCATGTGGGAAACCAGAGGTCAGCCTTAAGCGGTACTCCTCAGTATCCATGAGTCTCATTTTTCAAGGCAGCGTCTTCACTAGCCTGGTGCTCACCACATAGGTTAGGCTGGCTAACCAGTGAACCCTAGGGATGCTCCTGTCTCTGCCTCCCCGGTGTCAGAAGCATGTGACTTTTGGCTACGTACATGAGTTCTAGGGCTCGAACCCGGATCCTTGGGCTTGAAGAGTAGGCACATGACTCACTGAGCCAACTCCCCAGCCTACCTTCTGTGTTTTGCAGGTGGTTTTCAGCAAGTACTGCAACTCCAGCGACATCATGGACCTGTTCTGTATCGCCACCGGCCTGCCTCGGTGAGTGTCCCCTGTGTGCTCCATCCCCACAGTGGACCAGAGGTGGGTGAAGCTGCAAGTGGGGGTCAGATCAGTGAGACAAACCCCACAGAAAGCTCAGTCGGCTCTGCACCTCCTCAGAGGCAGTGTCCAGCCCCCCAGGTTGAACTCAGCAGGGCCCCCTCTTCAGAGCTGGGCTTTTCTCTCCACTCACGTGTTCACTCCCTGTTGAGGAAGGAAGATGGCTGTGTTCGGAGTTGCTCCGGCCTCACATAGCTGTAAATGCCCTTGCTCTCAGGGGTGTCGTCATCAGTGTTCGACACAGGCTGGCTTTAGAGATGAGCTAAAAGCCGTTGCCTATCCTACAGAACCCTCCAAATCCCCCCGCAGTTTCTTTTCTAAATCCAGTCTGTACTAGCATGGGGATTTTCTAATTACAGGCTGAGCCTCGCTAGTCCCCAAACCCCAAATTCTCCAAAATCTGAAACAGTTTTAGCGCTGACCTGACATCGGAAGTGGAGAATGCCGTGCTTGACCTCGTGGGATGTCAATCAAAACCCAGCGTGAAAGACATGGGTTGTGTTTACACACGGGTCTGCTCCCTGTAGTAGCCTAAAATCTGAAGAAAAAAACATCCCAAACTCTCTGACCCTGAGCATTTTGGCTAAGGCACACGTGATTCATTTTAACACCTGATTTTCCATTAGAAAAGACAACCAAAAGCCAGGTGTGATGGCATATGCCTGTAATGCTGGTATTTGGGAGGTTGAGGCAGGAGGATTGCGAGTTAGAGGTCAGCCTGGACGACACAGTGAGACTCTGTCGCAGAGACAACTAAAGAAAGAAGCAGGGGAAAAGAGAGGTGGTTGGGCATGACGCTGGATGGCGAGAACCTTAAAGCTGGGGTCAGCGTCAGTGGAGGCAAAAGGGACGGAAGGATGACCACAGGTTTTCGCAGACCAGCAGGAAGGGACTGGGGTGATGAAGCCGTGTCCTGGAAGCGACAGCAGGTGATCTAGTGCAGTAAAAGCAGCCACCACGTGGGCAGCTTCCCTACCCTGTGAGAGTGGGGTCTCATTTCCATGGTACTGATCTGAAGAATTCATAGGCCGCTGGGGAGCTGGCTCTATGGATAAAGTGCTTGCTGTGCAAGCGTGAGGACCCAAGTTAACACTCACATCAAAACCGGGGGTGGCGGCACACACTTGTAATCCCAGTCCTTAGGAGGCAGGGACAGGCAGGTGCGAGCAGGGGGGTTCACTAGCTTGGTAGGCTAGCTGAATTGCAAGCCCCAGTCCCACTAAGAGACCCTGTCTCAAAATTCGAGGTGAATGCTGCCCGAGGAATGCGTGGAGGTTGACCTCTGGCCTCACGCACCCACACAAGCGTGCACTCATCCTTATTCACACAAATTAAAATACAGTAGTAATCATTCACAGTTGAGGATCAGAGGGCTTAGTTCACTTGGCAGAGGTAACAGCTCTTCAGAAACCCCAGGGGTGAGAAGCTGCGGAGGAAACCGGTTTTGGCCATTTAAGTCCACTTTGTGGGAGAAAATTGGGACCTGCGCATTGGGCTCTGCCAGGGTCCAGAAGCAGCCGGATAAGCAAGCGATGATTCTTGTCTCTGATTTATGTTAGTTTTTGGGCACCACAGCTTCCTCCATCTCCCAACTCAATAAATTAGCCTTGCTCCAATTCCCACTTTAAATTATTTAAAAATTGGCAGGCTCTCAGAATACACTTACCCTTTTCACTTGGTTTGCTAAGGGAGGGTGGGGTACAACCCACTGCCCTTAGTCAAGGACACCTGGTCCCCAGTTCTCAGGGCGAGCCTGGTTCCTCTGGGCTCTGTCACATGAGACCTGGGTACACATATGTGTACAGGGGGCAGTACTTACTTGAGTCTTTTGCAGGAACACCACCATCTCCCTTCTGACCACCGATGACGCCATGGTCTCCATCGATCCCACCATGCCTGCGAACTCAGAGCGGTAAGCAAGCATCTCTTCCTGGGGTGCCTTACGCTTTCATGCCATGTGCCCGGGGAGTTTGCAATTTGGTTTTGTTTACTACTGCTGAGAAGTGTGAAGTTTCAGCAGAGAAGGGATGAGGCAGATGGGAAGCAGGAGGAGGAGGCTCGGTTCACTCCTGCCTTCTTGGGAAGCCGTGCTCCGTTCTCAGTAGGGGCCCTAAGAGGAGGCCGGCCGTGTGTAGACACAGGGAACTAGTCTAACCAGACTAGGAGCATAGCTCCAGCCTGGGGGATCCTCTGGGAGGACTGGGACTTCCTGGGGACTTTGTCTCCCCATTTAAGCCCTTGCTGGAACATTCTGTGCATAAGGATGAAGGAGACTGAGGCACAGAAGAAGGTCAAGGGTAGCATAGCCAGTAGCTACTGTTGAAAATGAGTAGATAGCTGGAGCCAGTTATCTGTACCCTCAGGGAGGGCATGGGACAAACAGATCCTGTATGTCAGTGATGCCACTTTCCCAGGTGGTCTGGAAAGTCCTAGGCGTCTCCATGTCATATGCGCAGTTCAGCTAAATAGAACTCAAAATGCAACGTCTGGGGCTGGCAGGATGATCCAGCTGGCAAAACGTTTGTACAAAAGTGTAATGGCATGAGTTCGAGCCCAGGACCCATATGAAGATGGAAGGTCCTCTGACTTCCACATCACACACATGCACATATGCACACACACACGCACGCACACATGCATACATGCACACATGCATTCACATGCACACACACACACACACACACACACACGCCCAAATGTTGAGAAGGAACACTGCTTTGTGGGAGCCGGAAACCACCTCTCAGATGCAGACAGGTGTCTGGTGCTGTGTCTGGTTACAGTGGTGTGGATGTGGAGACAGAGTGAGGTATCTAGAAGGCTGGGTGAGGCAGGGACATGGACAACATGGCTTAGACTAAATGACCAAATGACCTAGGCCTGGGGGAACCACATTGCTGTGGGTTGGGTATCAGTGTGTTTCCTGTGTGGGTGCATGGAGATGGGGAAGTGACAGACACAGGCATGGTGGACAGCACCTGCTGAGGTGTGAGCGTGCTGTCTCCTGGGCCTCCACGTTCTCCTGCACGTGTCCCCTCCCGCATCTCTTCTTCGCTCTTCTCCCCCAGAACAGACTCAGTATCTTGACCTGAGCCTCTGTGCTGGGAAGAGATTGCCAGAGTCGGGAGTGGTTGCTGAAGACTCCATGTGCATCGTGACATGTGTGGTTTGGCAATGCCCCATCCTGGTCTCCATGGGGGTGCCTGACCTCGAGGCATGGCTGCTGGTGCTTGCCGTGCCTGTCTGACATAAAGACATGCATCCACTCACCCACACTGGTGGCTCAGTATGAACGAGGTCAACTGAGCAGTGGCTTTCTGCTCTTGCTGGCATTGACACTAGCAACATCTTTTAAAGGGATCTGCTTGACTCATGGGCTCCTTTATGATTTACTGATCTTTGTAAAGCTCTGCAGAGGGTTCTCGAGTGCGGCCTGGGGTGAGGACCACCCACAAAGGGGAACCTCTGAAACTCCTCTGGACCTCGGTATAGGCCTGTGACCAGAAAGTTCTGTCCTCTGACCCCAGCCGGTACCATTCTCGGGGTACAGGATAGACTCCCTGGTCTCTGTGACCCCTCTACACACTCCCCAAAAATCATGGGCCCACCCCTTACCCACCCTTTCATGGGGCCGCCTCTGCTGCATGCCTGACCGCTTGTGTCTATGTTTTTACCTTCCCCACCTCTGAAGACCACAGAGCTGTTCAGCGTGGACATGGTCAGCTCCTGCTGTCCCAGCCTTTTGTTGTTGGAAGGGACTCAACTGTGGGTGCCAGTCTCATCCACACACTTGGAGCCTCCCTCCCTGTTTCCTGTTCACTGGATGGGTTTTCCATGACTCCCCAAGACTTGGAGGTTTCTAAGCATCCACCTCCATCCTGGTCCAATGGGCAGCTGTCTGCATCTCTCACGGCTTAGTGCTTGCCTGCTGGTTTTTCTGCACCTGTTTCAAACCCCAAATCACAGCGGCAAGATGGAAAGCCAATCGGCTTCCGCTCTCCTTTGGAGCTGGCAAGACTTGATGAGTGAGCAGCCTGTTCCTCAGGACCAATAAGTGAGAACGGGCATCTTGGAGCCTGGCCAAATTGGAGCTACAGGTTTGCCCTCAGAGGACCTATTCCCATCTGGCTCCTCTCTCTGACCAAGAAATGTTCTAGATTTGGTGGTGTCCCGCTCTCACCGCTGCCTCTTGGACCCTGCTCTTGCTCTCTTGCTGGGGAAGGGGAACAGATGCTTAAGTGGTGTGAGGAGAGGGGGCATATGGCGTAGCATATGGAGAGAGGAGAAGCCCAGAACTGACACCGCGCATTCCTGACATAACACAAACACATCTTTGGTTTCCGATTTTAGCCAAGTTGTGAGACGTGCAGCTCTCTGCTGGGTAAAGCAACCAGGCCCCAACAAGGAGGGCTGGACAGCCATCCCTCTGCTCAGCACACATGCCCCGTGGGTGCCCAGCTGGCGCCAGGCTGCTGCCTCCCCAAGCGTCCTAGAAGACCAGTGGCCAGGCAGTTAGATTGCAGAACAGATACACAGTGAAAGTCCAAGGCCATTTATCACCTCTAAAGGGAAGGAGTTATTTCATTTACATTATATTAACAGAGTCGAGGAAGAGAAGCAAGGAAGCCATAACTCAGTTCAGATGGAGCCAAGGGTTTATTCAGTCCCAGAAGACGCGGCACTGGCTCTACTGAGCTGAAAACCCAGAGTGAAGGCTAAGCAAGAGGCTGTGGAATGTAGCCAGGAAGTTCTGCCTGTGGTCCGAGTGTTTTACAGTCTCTGTCCAGGCCCTCCTCGTTTCTGCTTGCATTCAGACCAAAACATTCTGGGTAACAAATGGGTAGCCCATCCTAAAGACAGACACTGTAACTCTGTAACAGAATAATGTCTCGCACTTGAAGGTGGGAGATCATTGCCCATTACTGCCCACTCCTACCACACTGGGCTCTCAGAACAGCACAGGTGAATGAGCAAGACAGGTCTGAGGGTCCCTGGGCTCCCATGGCTCATCTTGAAACATGACTTCCAAATTTCATCTGCGAGACCTAGGATCAGGTGTTCGAACTTTACCTGTGTCGCTAACGCACAGCCAGCCAGCAACACCTCTGAGGGCTGTCTCTCGAGCCTTCTAGTGTTCTTGCTATCAGGTTATAACTTCTGCCAAACTGCTGGGGTTAAAAAAAAAACAAAAGAACAAAACAAAACAAAACAAACAAACAAACAAACAAAAAAACAGCCAACCCACCAGTCTGTCCTGAGGATAGCTGTGAGCCCTGGATATGCCTACCTTCTGCTGGTCTCAGAAGCCTGCCCGTGCCCTAGCTAGAGGTCCTTACATCCATGGAGAGCCTTCCCCTGCTGTCCCAATAGCCAGTGTCCTCTGCAGGACTTCAAACAGGCTGGTGAATAATGGCATGTGTTTCTGACAGGGTCGGTGACCCCAGTACGGTCCTCCGAGCTTCAACAGAAATGAGAGGGAGCCGGTTTGTACTGGCTTGGGATAGAATTAGGCAAAAGAGTCTTCTCTTCCCACCCGATACTGTATCTTTGGGTCTTAGTTAATCGATGACAGAAGTTTGCTTCATTAGTCAAATATAAAGGCCATTATAAAGGAACTTGTTAAACGATATGATTTTTAAAATTAGATGTCCCTGAGTGAGAGAACTCAGAACAGCCAGATTTGGGGAAGGGGCCTTAGGATGCAGCTCAGTGGCCAAGCGTGAGCTTGGAACGTGCAGGGCCTGGAGTTCTAGCTCCAGCGCCGCAGCAGGAAAAGAAAACAAATCACCAAGCTGGATTGTAACGCTCCCCAGGGATCGCTTATCGCTGGCAGCCACCGGCGCCTCTGGCAGCCACTCATGGTGCCTTCTCTTCTCTTGCAGAACTCCTTACAAGGTGAGACCTGTGGCTGTCAAGCAACTATCTGGTAAGGCCCTGTTATTACGTTTTAAATTATATATATAATTTAATTATAATTTAAATTATATATATAAATATAATTTATATATAGAGAGAGAGAGAGAGAAAGAGAAAGAGAGAGAGAGAGAGAGAGAGAGAGAGAAGGTTCTAGCCTTTCCCTGTGATGAAATGAATGTATAAGTGTTCAGTTCTACAGCTTGCTCCCACTACAGAATCTGAAGCCTCATGTTCTTGTCCAGGTGCCCTCCCCTCGAATTCCCACCCTGACCCAGGGAACATGCTAGATACTGGGTGTCATCCCACCTCGTTCTACCTCAGTTCCCAGGCATACACCCATCTCTGTTCCTGTGAGCCGCCCACCCAGACCCCCAGCCCACCAGGATTCCCAAGGTGCTTCAGTCAGGCGTAGGATTTTGTAGGAAACCTATTTCCTTTTGGATTTTTTTTAAGACTGCGTCTGTTTGCATGTGATTTGTGCACAGTAAAATGCCCCTGTTTAAGTGTGCACCTGGATGTGATTTGAAGAAGCTGTACACTGCTGTCACCAGCTATGAAACCGAGGTTCCCGTGAACATTCTCTCACGTCGCTTGACAGCTGGCTTAGTTTTGGAGACGATCCAGTAGATGTGTTTCCCAGAGTTTGTGTGAAGCGTTGGGTGGGGGGATGTAAGTGTTTCTTATTCATGACTGTGTACATTCATATAGAAACCAGACATCACTCTCCTGTCATGTCCTTCCTCGGGAGCATCCATCTTGCTCTTTGAGACAGGATCTCTTATTCTCCTGGGTCTTGCATACTGACTAGGCTAGGCTGGCCAGCCAGTGAACCCCATGGGATCTTCCTGTGTCTACCTTTCCAGCTCTGGATTACATGCATGTGCCACCGTGTGCAGCTCTTTATGTGGGGTCTGGGAATGTGATGCAGGTCCTCACGCTTCACAGCAAACCATCTCCCCAGCCCTTTCCATAGTTCCCGGAAAAAAAAAAATGACCCAGGAAGTGACTCGACATGATGCTTCTGAGAACCACTGGTGTCGTGAGAACCGGCCATGGCGCCTGTTAGCCGTTAACGGTCATCCGCACCCTGTACTTCTCATTCATTTCTGAATGGACTTTTGGGTCACTGTTTTATGAGTCAAACTGCTGTGAAAGACTAGGGGTGGGGCTGGAGTGAAACTGTGAGGTCATGAGGTAAAGTGTACGTTTGGCTCCATCAAAGCCTGCTACACAGCTGACACAACTGTGCCATCTTGGGCTCCATGGGACCCTATCCCGGCTGGCTGTCTTCTCAGCGCTATGAGCTGTTACAGTCACTCTGATGGCTGTGGAAGTGGAGTGGGCCATGGTTTTAATTGTGGATTCCCTAACAGTTACTGGCCGTGAGTGTCTGTTCTATATTTATTTTGCAACCCTCTTTGCCGCTCCTGCACACTTAGCGTCTGTTCCCACTGACGTGATAAACCACTCTGATGAAAGCTTTTGCAGGAGAAAGGGTTTATTTCAGCTTACAGTTCAAGGTCACACAGTCTTGTGGGGACATCAAGGCAGCGGGAGCTTGAAGTAGCTGCTCATGTAACATCCATGACTAGGATAGCGTGAGTGATGTATGCATGTTTGCCAGTGCGGCTCAGTTTCTCCAGAGCGCAGAATCTCCTCCCCAGGGAATGGTCCTGCCCACAATTAAAATGAGTCTTTCTATCTTAATTCATGTAATTAAGAGACCCGTCTCCCTGGTGATCCTAGATTCTGTCAGCTTGGCAGTTAACACACCATCACACACATACACCCTTTGTCAGAAACACAATAAATGTTTCCTTTGTCCAGAGCATCCTGTTCATCTCCTGATTGGTGGATTTCAAGGATCAGATGGGCTTGGTTAGTTGTTTTGATTTTGTTGTTGGTGCCGGGAGTCGAACTCAGGGATTCATACAGGCTAAGCCAGCACCCTACAACTGAACCACATTTCTGGATCTTCGTCTTTTGACTCCGGCTCTTACTATGTCATCCACAAGGCCTTGAACTCAGAGACTTGCTTTCTTCATGTCCCCAGTCATAGGCTGGAGTCACAGGCTTGCACCACCTAAAAGCTTTACATTTTGAAAAAGTCCAGTTTAATTCTTTTTTTTAGATTTTTATTCTATAATGTGTATATGTGTGGTTGTCTTGCCTACATGTATGTATGTGTACCCTATGCATGCAGTGCCCTCAGATGCCAAAAGAGTGCATCAGATCCCCTGAAACTGGAGTTACAGACAGTGAGAGCCGCCATGTGGGTTCTGGGAATTGAACCAGGATCCATTTAGCTATAGAACTCTCCCCACTGCACCTGGCTTTACCTCCTGGCTGGGAGTTTGCTAATATACTTTTTTCTAGGGATTTATAGTTTTACTTTGTATCTTTAGCTCCATATGGATTTCCTTCCTCGCTTCTTTTGTTGTTGTTGTTGTTGTTGTTTGCAGCGTAGTCTGAAACCCAGGGCCTTGTGCATGCTAGGCAAACATCCTGCCACCAAGCTGCATCCAAGCCCACGTGGCAGATTTGGAGTTGATCTTTGTGTATGCATGAGATAGAGTTGAAATTGGCTTGCCTTTGTGAAATTCAGTTTGGGTCTTGGGGAGATGGTGCGACAGGGTGAACTTTGAAGTGCCCTCAGAGAGCCAGCGATGTGTGCGGCCGGCCGTGTGTCCAGATCTCCTTCTTGTCTGCAGTGTGACATCATGGGACATCAGTGGCTTCAGCCTGTTCTCTGTTTGAGGTGCTTCTTATATAAACTGTCATACAGTTCTCTTGACAGTAGATATGAGTCTAACTTCTTGTAGCATAAATATTTTTATTGTAAGAAGCTTTCCTGGCTTCCTCTGAGCAGAAAGCTATTTTATTTTTATATTACTAACTAAATCCAGTTCTCTGTATAGATTTCAACATGGCTTCCCCTAGTCCTTTATCTATGCCAGGATCTAACCATTGTCCCACACTGCACTGAGGCCTGGGGTTCCCAGTTCTCAGACTTTCATGGTTGTGAATTTCAAGATTGTGAATCATCGGTTTAGTGTCCCCTACCTGATTAGTCTGCCTGACTGCCTATCTGTCTCTCTGTCTTTCTCTCCTCTCTCTCAGTGTGTGTGTGTGTGTGTGTGTGTGATGTATCGTGATGTGTCTTGCCTTTTTATTTATTTTTGTTTGTTTGAGACAGAGTCTTTATAGCCCAGGCTAGCCTGGAGCTCACTGTGGAGCACCAGACTGGCCTAGAACACATGGCAATGCTCCAGTCTCAGCTTCCCAAGTGCTAGGATTGCAGGTAGGAGCCAGCTTGCCTGACTGTCTCGTATCTTTCTCATCATCAGCTGTAGCTGTGGGTTAGGAAGTGGATCGTGTCCTCATGGCTCCTCCACCACACCACACTGTTCCTCCTGTTTTTCTCCTTAGGCTGGGGTTGCTTCGTCTAGTCTGCCAAGTAGAGGAGAGAACTGAGGCATGTTTTTTCCATATGGAGATTCATTTGCTCCAGCTCCGTGAGATGAAAAGACGGCCCCATGCAGTCACCATTGCCCCTTTGTGCGAAATCAGCTGGCCACACCTGTGTGAGTCTTTACCTGGGCCCAGCCTCCTGGTCCATTAGCACACACATCTGTCCTGACCATGAACGTAGACCAATGACTATGGACCGATGGCTAGTCTTGCAAATGGGTGGCAAAGCCTCTCTCTCTTTTTTTCTTTCTTCATGTTTTCCAAAATTGACACTGAGTTTATTTTTAAATAATTTTTGGAGTAAGTCTGTCGATGGCTGACAGAAAAAAAAAAAACTGCTCAAAATTTTAGTGAAATCCCATTGAATACACTGAATAATTTGGGGGAGAATTACGTTACTAATATTTCATGGTCTCTTTCATGCCTGAATTTCTGCACTTGTTGGGGTGTCTTCCTCTCGGGGTTGTAGTTGCTGGTGAAAAGCTTTTGGATGTTGCTTGGTAACCTCACCAGTTTCCTCTTAGTGCTACAGAAATGGATTTGCATGTGAGAGGTTATAGTGTAATGCATAGCACACATAAATTGAATGGGTTCAATTCCTACAATGACAAACATTTTTAAATTTCCATTTCTAGGATCTTTTAGTTTGTAAAACTATTAATAGTTTGTGTGTTGGAAAAGCCAGTCCTGATACTGACTCAAAAAAAAAAATGAAGTTTTGTGTGACTTTGGAGCCAGACCAGGACTGGTGGGAGTTGGGTTCTGACTCATTACCACAAGCTAGAACTGAGTGTGAGCAGAGTCCTGGGGATGTAAGAGCTGAGCTCCCTGGAGGGTTTGTGGAAGGCTGGTGTAGAGGGCACGTGTGAGCAGCTGGGCCAATGCTATAAAGTTCTTCCCACGTCTGGGGTCACAAGCATGGCAAATGACTTGGAGAGATAGTACTGCAGAGGACCAAGGCCTGTGTGTGTGTGCATCCCAGCTTCATGATGGCAGCCTGAACGCACAGCGGAGGGATGCTTCCTCTCCATGGGCCAGAACCAGACAGAACCAGAAAATACCTGCTGTACACCATGAGTGTGAGCGCTCTTTAAGTGAGGGAGCAACCTGGAAGTGTGGCTTCCCCGAGAATGCCAACAGGGTGAGGGTGGCCAACAGCCAGGGTGCAACTGCAGGGCCTTGCATAAATGTCTGCTTAGCACAAAAGGACAGGTCTCTGCTCTTTGGCAGAAGTAACCTGGGCAAATCTGGGCCATGTTTGGGTCTGCTCTGCCCCTCAGAGCAGCATGGGAGTGCAGTGTGAACTCTGCAGGAAGAAGGTACTGGCTCTAAAGCAGGTCTATCCCTTCTCCGCAGAGACCAGCATCTCCCATGTTGGTCAGCATCCTCTCCTCATTGATGTTCCTGGTCAGGCTAACAGACTCTGGTTGCTAGGCATCCATTCTCTTCTAATGTACCCTTTTCCTCCGCTTTCCCTTTATGTGTGTGTGTGTGTGTGTGTGTGTGTGTCCCTATATATATCTCTGCTTTCCATATATATATATCCACTTTCCATATATACATCTCCAAACAGTGTACTTGTATATATGTGCGTGTGTACACACACACACACACACACACACACACACACACACATCCAGTTGCAGTTGACAGCCCATTGCAGCATGCCTGCCTGAGAGAGACGTGCGTGTCTGAATAATAGCCACATGGTAGTCCTGAGATCTCAGATCCATAGAGAAGAACCACTATGTTGTCTCATGAAAAGCAGTTCCCCCCAAGTGTGGCTGCCACATCCACCGCCCAGATACAAAGCAAAATGTGTCTGGCTTTTTCAAGTGGATGGGTCCTGCAGTGGCCATGTGTCCCATGGAAGAGCTGTGTGCCCATGACTTTCTCAAGACACAGCAACCTTTGGCCATGGAGTCACACTGAACCTGGGAATGGCACCTTCAGTTTCTGAATCAGAAACGGCCCTGTAGAGTGCCTGTGGGTTCTGCATGCCCTTCTTCATGTCCCATCATTCCCCTGGAGCCCAGGACAGGCCTGTAGCCACGCCCTTCCAACCTGGAGTCCCGTGGAGTCCTTCACATCATGGTGCACAGGCCACCAACTCCACTGCGTATGGATGAAATGTTCTGCCTCCAAGATGGAGTACAGGAGAGGTCCAGGACTTTATTTGCTGCAACTTTGTTGCCACCACTGTTTGCAAAGGACAGAGGGCAGAGCACAGGTGACAGGTGGCCAGCAGTAGACAATGCTCAGAATTCCCACTGGGGGCAGGCAGCCTGTCCATGGCACACACCTGCCCCCTTCGTTGTGGAGAGTAGAAGTGGACCTTTGCCGGAGACCCGGGGAGACCAGGTCAGAGGGTCCCTGTGTGCCTTGCCACATGTGCTACTGGTGTCCATGAGACTTCACCCTGCACCTGCTCCCACGTGCTGCCAGTGTCTGAACTCACAGAGACCTCAGCGCCCCAGGAGGTCCTGCTGAGGTTCCAGGAGTGTCCGTGGAACTCCAGGCATGGCCAGACCAAGCATTCTGCTGGGTCCACGTGAACCAAACGAAGCAACCCTGCCAGCTCAGTGTGCAAGCCAGTCTCAGGAGACAAAGGATGAGGGAGCTCCCTCGGGAATTTGCATTCAGCTTGGCTTTCCTGTTTGCTGGAGGTGTAATTTGCATGCTATTTCATCCAGAGTTCAGCGTGTGGCGGAGCGGTTTTGTCTGCATGTGTTTCACTGTGCATTGCCACTGTTTATCCCCAAATGTTTCTATCACCCCAGATGGAAGCCCCACACCTGTGGGCCTGGAATCTCCATTTCCTCTCCCCTCCCTTCCCAAGGCCCTGGTAGCATCTGGTCTGCATCGCATCTATAGATTTGCCTATTCCTATTTCAAATATGTCACTGTGGCCTTAGGGGGCCATGTCCTGCAGTTAGCTTGGGGTCCACACAGGTAGTGTGGCATGAAGCTGCTCTCCTTCCTTTTAGGCAAGGGTGACACTACCTCGTGTGGATGGGCCACATTTTGACCCCAACCTGAGGGGTGTATCTATTGTGAGCGATACTGCTATGGATTTTCATGTCTATTTTTGCGTGGTTACTGCACTGAAGTGTTTTGAGATACAGCGAGTAAACCAGTCAGTCCTTTTAGACGGCTGATCACTGGAGGGGAAGGGTCAGGGAGCGGTACTAAAGGTTCAGAGCAAAGCAGAGGAGATTCTGTTGGTGCAACAGGCTGGTATCTCACTGGGCTGTTCTCAAACCTGTCCGTGGCACCCTTCTCCAGCCCCTGTCCCCCTGCTGCCTGAGGACTTCCTCTGTTCAGGGAAGCCCAGGAGTGATGGAAAAGCCACCACCTCAGACAGCTGTCTGTCTCAAAGAGGACAATCTTCTGATGTTACCAGTGCAGTTTCCCAAAGGGACCCCTGTCCGCCACGATCACTTCCTCATGAATATGCCTCAGTGCCCGCCCCACACACACACACCTTGGAGGACCTCCTGTATAACCTCCCTAAGTGATCACTTCTGTGGGGCCCAGACTTAGAGCTTTGGACTCGCAAATAGGAATCCAAGAATAATCGGCCCATCTGAAGCTGTATCATCTGCCAGCTGGGTGAAGTGGCTTTAGGAAAGCTACCTCATGCTCCTCCCAGACAGAGTTTCCATTTCCTGTGCGGAATAGGAATTAAAATAGACACCTCAGCAGGGTTCTTCAGAGGGTAAATGGTGTAATTTATGCAAAATGCTTAGTGAGGGCCTGCCACTTAGCGATGCTCAATAAACGGTAGCTATCATTTTAAGTAACCCCAAGGGCATTGTCCAATGGGCAAAACCTTGTCTCAACAAAACTGCAGGATTTTAATGGAGCAGGGGCGCTCCCTCAGGGCCAAACTGACACACGTTGTGTGGGCTCTTGATTTTGCCCGGAAGCCAAGTTACAGCTCAGAATTTGAGCGCAGATGTGTTGTTTGTGAGCAGTAATAATGCCTCTTAATAATATTTTCTATATTTAGTGCAGTTTCAGCCCAAAGCATTAAGGCTTTTAAGCTTCATAAACAGAATCTTAGTCATCCATGCCTGCATTATTTTTAAAAACAAATAGGGTGCAGTGTATGAAATACAAAATAGCTGTTTCTAGAACGGCAGGCTCACACTTCGCCTTGGGGCAGCCTAGCCAGCTAGGGCAGCATCATGCCACTGCCAGAGACGTGGGTGGCAAGCAGCGGGGCAGAGGCCTCCAGAATGTGTGCCCTGGCCACAGGGTTTCCTTTGGTTGAGAATGGCACTGGCATCTGAACACTGCTCAGTGCTTCAGGGCCATGCATAGTCCAACTGCCCTCTGTACCAAGACATCCTGGGGGCCAGCAGAACCCAGTGCTCAGCAAGATCTAACCAGAATGTGCAGTTTCAGAGAGCGCTGTTCGAGGAATTAGATGAAGACCAGACAGATAGCTATCACCCAGTCAAAATGGATGTCTCCATCAACCTCGGAAACTCCCTGGGTGCTGCCTCCAGGCTACTCCCCACACCTAAGAGTACGCCGTCTCTGCCTCTGTCACCAGATTGCATTGCCAGCTCCCTAGAGCCACTAGGATAGACTCCTACTGTGTGCCGGCCACCTCGATGTGAGGACTCTGGCTTGGTGTCACAGTTACCGATTCACAGGCCTTTGACTGCTTCTGTGCCTCTGAGCATGCGTGTGCTCTAGGCCCCTGTGGGTTGACACGGTGGTCACTATGGTAGTATATTATCTGTCTCTTAATCAATAAAGCTTGCCTGAAGATCATAGGGCAAAGTAGTCATACTAGTCAGCCATATAGGCCAGGGAGTGGTGGCACATACCTTCAATCCCAGCAGGGAGACAGAGGCAAACGGATCTCTGTGAGTTCAAGGCCACCCTGGGCTACACAAGATTGAATCTGTCTGAAAGAGAAACAGAACTCACACAGAGGTGACCCCAGCACTTGGGATCACACCTTTAATCCCAGCACTAGGGAGGTGGAGACAGGAGCAACTATGGCTGGGTCAAGAGAGGGATATAAAGGGGGAGAGACAGGAGCTCAGGTGAGCGTGGAGTCTGAGGTTGGTGGAAAGCATTGCCGGATCTCCCCTTTGTCTGAGCCTTGGTAGTGGTAAGATCTCTCTAGCGGTTTGGTTGCTTTGTTTTTCTGGTCTTCAACTTGAACCCAAGTATCTGTCTCTAGAATTTTAGTATTCATAGTTCACTTCTGGTTTGGGGCCCAGCTGCTGTGATCACTGTGAAAGTCTCACTGTGGACTCGCTTGCCGATGTTGCTTCCTGGGTACGGCCTGGGAGCAAGTGTGCCACATAAGTGGGTTAACTTCCCATGTGTCTGAAGATGGAACTAGGCTTCATGGCATTATTTGAAGTGATCTCAGAAAGCCCTTGGAGGGAGGAGAAACTGAGGCAAAGAAGGGTGGCGCGTGCATGAGGAAGTGACCGCTGCACTCACGAGATGCAGCTCAGTTGCTGATTACCACAAGGGCACCACGATCAGCCTGCTGCTTTCACAGTTGGCGGAATGTGGGTACCCCTTGCATCTCAGCACAGCTTCCGTGTGTATTTCCCAGGCTATTTGGTGATACATATAGGCGTTGTATATATCTACTGGCCATTTGAAATGTGTTCTAAACATTTTGGCTGCTTTTTAAACCGGCTTTTGTTGTTGCTCTTTGTGACTTGCCGTAGGAAACAGTGATCTTGGTGGTTCTCATTAGTCACACGTGACTCTTTCTCAGATCCTGGCTTCTCTTTTCCACCCCCCACCACTGTCACCACCTTTTTCATGTTCTTAATGAGGTCATCAGAGGAGCAGAGGTGGTGAATTGGATGACACCGGGAGTAACGTATTTTCTTTTATCTTTGCTACCTCCTTCATCTTCTCTCAAGAGGCATTTTCAGAAAGGGTCGTCTCAGCTTTTGCTTTAAAGCTGTGATCCATTTCAAATCGATTTACACAGGGCTCACTGCCCAACCGTCTCCCTCAGCACACCTGGGCTGTCACGGCCAGACTGGCTAAGAGGCGGCCCTTGCTCTGGACCCACTGGCGCTTCTATGGAGACAGACTTTCACTGGGCACAAATCTCCTCCTAGAACCTGTGCTCGCTTTGTCCATCTGTCTGCTCTGACCGTTAGCTAGCTCATGGACTCAGGTGTGGCATCACCCCCATCCCTTGTGAGAAAGTCCTGGCAAGCCCCTGCTGGCAATGGTTAGAGCACTCTGGTGTTAGTAGGAGAAACAAGCCCAGCCCCTCTTCCCTTGCAACTGTAAGATAAGTTTACAGTCCTGCCTCCTCGTGCCTGCCCCTGCCCCTCGGCATGGTGGCCAGGTCAGGTTACATCGCAGGTAGGGAATTTCCTGCCACCCCCCTGAAAACCTGCAAAAGTAAAGAGTTGTTCTTGTTTCTGGGAAATTTAAGATTACATTGCTCCCTTCAGGGCCTCCACCATGCTGTGATTGACAGCTGTCTCTCCTAATGCAGTCCCTCTCGGGCTTTGAAAGGAAGTTTTTTTCTTCTCCCCCAGAGCCCCATCATCATACCGCCTCACCTGTGCTCCCACATTACTCTCCTACCCTAGGACTGCAGATCCTGCCCCTCCTCCATGATCATGAGTCAGCCCCCCCCCCCACAACGTGGCATACTTCTGAAGCGTCTGCTTCTTTCCCAAACTGTCCTTCCTGTGTGCACCCCTGGTTCCTAGCATCAACATCGGTACCAAGCTAGCTACATGGTATGGGGCTCTTGATACCAGGCAGGGTGAATCTCATGCATTTGTCTTCCTTTTGGGTTGATTTAGGTAACTGAAATATTTTCTCCATTATCAGTTTCAAAAAGAAAAAAATGTAAGAAAGGCACTATGTCATTGATTATGAATACTTCCAACATAAGGATTGGTAGATTTGGGGACAATGATGTCTCTACCATATTGAGGTTTCCCACCCAGGAATATGAGACAGCCCTCCCCTTGGGCAGTCTCAGCAAGTTGTTTTCAAGACAGACATTCTGCATATCTTTTTTTAAAAAAAAAAAACCCAAACATTTATTCCTAAATATTTTTTTGTTCCCAGGTTTTCCTGTAAATGGGATTTTTAGATTTCTAACTGGTTGCACACCCAATCAGAACATATGTACGTTGACAGTATCTTGTGAACACTGCTTGATTCTTTAGTAATTGCTTCATAGTAAGAGTCTAGGATAGACGGAGACAGTCATATGTTGGGAGATACTCTTTTAGGTCCTGCATCCCAATCATTTTGACCTCTTAATACCTGTCTAGTTGGGGCTGGAGAGACAACTCAGTGGTTAAGAGCACTGACTGCTCTTCTAGATGACTTGGATACAATTCCCAGCACCCACATGGCAGCTCACAACTGCCGGTAACTTCAGCCCCATAGGAGCTGGTATCCTCTTCTGACCTCTGAACGTACATGCATTTGGTGCGTAGTTATACATGCAGGTAAAACACCCACCCATGCAAAATAATAAAGTAAGTTTTAAGAATATACACTGGGAAGATTACTTTGCTGACTGACTGCCTGGTTGTCTGGCTGTCTGAGGGTCTCAGTGTAGCCCTGGTTGGCCTGGAACTCACTTTGTAGACCGGGCTAGGGTTGACTTTGTCAGGTCAAAGGAAACTCCATTTCCCTACGTTTCTGCAGTTAGACGAAAGCCACCATTCCCCAGGAGCTTGTGAAGCCCTTCCCCTCTACCAGAGGAGCCAGTTCCTTATTACTGGAAGGAACAAATGGCTTCTGTGGCTTTCTTATTAGCATCCCAAAGCGCATGCTGACTCCAGACACCATCAGAATAGAAGACCCTGATACGTATTTCAGAGTCCATGCTGGCTCCTCTCAGTTCTTCTTACCCTGCCTTTGCCGGCCATGTTTGGTCTACTGCTTTCTCCCCCTGCTCTGGACCCTTCCAGATGCCGCTGACAGTTCTCTTCATATTTCTAATCAAAACCTTCCCATCACTGTTAAACAGCCTTGGGCTTGAGGGTGCTTGGTTTTTGCTGATCTCAGGTTTTTCCTTTTCTGCTGGTGTTCGTGTTGGCTGGGTAGATGTCCACGTTCTGTTTTGTTCCTGCTCCCTGCCCTTCAGCGTGGCTCTTAGCCACTGCTCTAAGCATCGCGATTTCCACCTTCAACTTATGTGAAACGTAGGGACTTGGTGTTTTTAGATTGATAGCGAAGTTGAATGAAAACCACGGAGTTCCTACCCAGTCTCTCCCTACACCCTCAGTGATGGACGTGTGGTACTCCCTAGAGTCCACAGTTCACTATGGGGGACACTCTTGGCTTTACACGCTCTTCAGCTTTGTAAATGTGTAGTGTCATGTGTCCCTCCAGAGCAGCCTCATAAAGAAAACCTTCAACCTCCTGGGCTTCCCGAAGTGTGGCGGCACCTGTGCTCCCAGCTACTCAGGAAGCAGAGGGTGAAGGATCATTGAGACTAGCAGGAGATTCAAAGTCAGCCTGGCCAGTAGGGTGTTGGGGGCGGGAGCACAGGTAAAGGGGAGGGAGATCTGTTTCCATGACTCCTTGCTCCCTCCCACAGCCCTCTTTCCTGTCTTCATAGTTTTTCCTTTTCCAGAGTGTCCTGTAGTTGGAACCACACAGGGCACAGCCTTTCAGACCAGTTCTTTTCTCTTGCTGCCCTGCCAGTTGGGGCCCCTTCTCTGCCTTTCCCTGGCTCTCCAGCATCATCCAATATCCACGTGTATCAATGTGTATTCCTTAGTGACCTGCTGCAAGCAGCTTGGAGACTTCCAGCAATGGCAGTTACGAATGCCTACGCTGGGTATCCTTATGCACAGGTTCTTAAGGAAGCGGGCAGGGAAAGAAAAAGAAATCAGGCAGACCAGACAGAGCGTGACAGACCCTCCCCACCCCCAACCCCCAACCCCAAGAACAGAACTCTGTACACACCCCATGCCTGTGGATCTGAGCCACCAAGACAGTTGCCAGAGACAGCAGTTTGGCTCACCAGGACAGCAGAGTCCTTGGCGCCTTTTGCTTACTTATTACTGAAATGCCCTATACCAATCCTTCAACTGTTGAGAGAGTTTGTGATTTCCCAGCAGGGCGACCCAGAGAACCTGCGACTTTAAGAAGCGCTAGGCAAGGTCACTGTTAATCATATAACTTTATTGTCCTCCTGGGTCATAAAGGAAGTGTGTCTTGTCCCCCCCCTCCCCCTCCTTCTGAATGTCAGTTTTATGGGGCCCATAAACAATGAGTGCCCAGTGACCCTTCCAGCCTTAGACCGTTCCCACACACTGTTTTGAAGAAAGACTGGTTGGAGGGCTGCAGCAGGGGCTTGGAGAGAGCAGAAGTGGGACCGGAGGTGAGTCTGGTTCCTCTGTTTCCCAGGGCAAAGGGTGGAATGTTGTTTGTCAGAACTCTGTTGGGGGCTGCGTGCTGAGAGAGAGATGAGCTGACTGTACCTTCCCTTGTCTCCGGGGCCTCTGGGAGAGTGGCCTCTTTGAGTCTAGGGAATGGGGCTCATTTTATCCCTAACGTCGTGGTGACGGTGGCATTGGCGGTGGCGATAATGATGATGCCACCACCCGAAGGAGTAGACATTTTCATTGTTGTTTAGGTATTGCTTGGTTTTGGTTTCGGTTTTTCGGAATTTGGGGAGGTTTCTGTTGATCCGGTGCAGCTGGGAGAATGCTCAGAACCCCATCTGCTGCCTCGAGTTGAGGCAATGGCCCGGGGCTCCATCTGAGTAGAGTAGCGTGGCAAGCCCCGGGGAGTCGTGAGCCATTGCTCTCTGCCAGGTGAGAGGCTCGGCGTTGTGGCTTTTGTTTTCTGTTTTGGAGAAGTTCTCACTACGTAGTGACCCAGGCTGGCCTCCCATTCTCCATCCTCCTGCCTCAGCTCCCCAGTTATAAGGATTACAGGTGTATGTCAGCACCCCAGCGCCCCTGCAGCTCTTAGTGCTGTATCTGCAGGGTGAGAGAGCTAAGATGCAGATGCCCATACTGGCACCTCGGGCCTTCCACCTCCATGCAGAAGCCTGGGATGGGGAAGAGGGTCGTGTCCAAACCCCCTCAGGCGTTAGGGGGATGGAAAAGCTTGGCAGAGCTGTTGTCCTCTTCCACATACAAAGGACTTCGAGTCACCAGCCTGCTGGCCCTGTAGTGTGCAATTGCTCCTTGCAACAGAAAAGTATACTTTCCTGCTGTCCCTTTAACCAAACGCTTGTGTCTTTCTGCCACTGAATGACAGGAGTCCCGACAGGGTCAGGAATTGTCTGAAACAAACAATTCCTGGAAGAAGTGGGCGGGGCAGGGGCAGGTTCCTTGAATGTCCCCTGTAACCCGGCTTGGAGTCAGACTTCAGACTCTGCTGTGATCTACTTTGGGAAACCCCATGGCATGGGGCACTCATCCCATGTGCACCTATGTTCCTGTCGCTGTTGACACCCCAGTAGCTTTCCCCAGAATTGACAGAGGTTTGGTTTATTCCAGACCCGTGTTCTAGAACAGACCCTGCTCTAGCTGAGCACGTGCGAGGTGGGTTTCTCAGCTCCACATCAGTGGTGTGACCCTTCTGTGATGTTCTAACATTCTCGAAGCTGGACCCCTGCTGGCCCTCTCACGTTGTCCTAAAATGAAACTCAGCCCTCCTGTGCTGTTTGTGAGACCTCCAACTCCCGCCAGCCCTCACCAGCATCTACTGTGGATGCTTGCCTCAGGAAATCTGTAGACACAGCAGCCTGCGGGAGCTGAGGCTTCCACAAACCAGAAGCCGAGTGGCCTGCCGAGAGTGCACACAAGCCTCCCCAGCCTGGAGGAAGTTGCTCTTTAGAGCACACGAGGCACCTACCTTTGCGGCGGCAGTCAGTACCTGGAAGTCCTCCCTGGTGTGCTCCCACCAGCTCTCCACAGGCACAGGGTCGGTGGGAGCTCTGCATTAGCTGCTCAGCTCCTGCAGGTTCCCTAGAAAGCAACTGACTTGGGAATGCCAGCTTGCTCTCCTGCAGGCTCTGTGTGTGGGGGCCAGCAACATTCCTCCCCTCGGACCATCGCCTTCGCTTGAGGTCCAGAGGGACCCCAAAGAGATGACCGTTGCCTGAAGCCGTGACTTATGAGCCTTCTTGGCTACTGCTGACTTTTCACAGAGCTACTAAGGCGTCTTCAAAACAAAACGTTTGCGTGTGCTTAAACTTCTTCAGTCAGTATGTGCCGTGCAGCCTGGGAAATAGCGACAGGCGTCGTCTCTAGGAGTGGATTTCGCTGGCAGGGTATGGCTTTGCTACCAGCTGACAAACACTTGACAACTGAACACTGTTGCCCCCCAAATCTTGAGGTTTTAGGCTCCCTGGGGGGATAAAGAGAAATAATGTGTGCTTTTTTCTCATGTAGAAACCAGCATTTTTTTTTAAAGACAGGGCAGTAAAAGAAAGGGTTAATAGGGGAAACAGAAGGGTTGGGGTGAAGGGAACAAGAGGATGGATGGGTGTGGTCAAAACATGATGTGTGCGAATGTGGGAATGGCACCGTGAGCACCCTTGATCTGTGCGGTTGTGCTGCACCTGTAATTACCATGGCAAAGAGCACCTGGAAGATGTGGCAGCCAGGCCAGGACAGCCCAGGCCGCCGATGGGAGCTCCCTACGCATCTCATTGTCCCAATGGTGCCACACACCAGGGAAGGGCAAGCCACAAGAGATGTTGGGGCAAAACCTTGGCTGTCAGCCAGCCTTAGTGACCCCGGGACAGGAGCGAAAGCAGTGGCTTGTGCTGCAGGCCACACTCTGCCCTGAAGACGCTACACGTGTTCCTGGCTTGCTTTCAAGTTCTGCAGGGCGCGAGGAGAAAACAGGGCTGATGCAGGGATCCCTGTGATGGCGGACACCGCTTCCAGACCAGGGCTGTGTTTATGGACATGTGACTGGCTGTGCAACACAGGATTTTTTTTTCCTTTTTTTTTTTTTTCTTGAAGAAGAATTCGTTCTTTGCCCTCTGCATAAATGCCCCAGTGAGCTCTTTCTGCTGGGCTGTTGTGTTCAGAGTGGATGCCACAGCCTGACCGTGGCCCCAGCGGGTGTGCCACTGTTTCTGAGCTATTTCTAAGAACCACAGAGATGTTGGCATGGGTCATATGTGGGCTAAGGTTTAGCCTTAACATAGATGGGAATATGAGCGTCTACCTGGGCACTGAGTCCTGCTTCTCCTGAGAATCAAATTCCAGCATAAAAATGCTGTGAGACCCAAGAGATGACATCCCCCAAACCCAAAGGTCAGCTCTTCCTTCTCTCTTTTTAAAGTTACTCATTTGTGTTTTGTGTGTATGGCTATTGTCTGCGTGGATATCTATGTGCCACACGCGTGCCTTGTGCCCAAGAAGGCCACGAGAGAGCATCAGATCCCCCTGTAACCATGTGGGTGCTGGGAACCAACCCCCAGACCACTGCGTGCTCTTTCCCAATGAGCCATCTCTCCAGCCCTTCCTTATTTTCTTTTACTCCATTCTGATCTGGCTTGGAAGTGAGTTCAGATTCAGATGCTCATGAGAACAAACGGAGAGGCAGCTTGCACACCTGCGGCACAGTGACCAGCCGGCTGCGGACTCCGGCACACTCAGGTGCACACCACCTCTCCTCCATCCTACCTGCCCTTGGGTAACCACTTCCCTTCTGAACTCACCCCTCCTTCACCCCTGCCAGTTGCTAATCCGAGGTCATCAGATTTCTAATTTTGTCACTTAGAACGTTGAATAGCTGCGGTCATACAAGTAATTTGGGCCAAGCTGTTCCTAGAGAAGTGTTCTTTTTCTGGCTGCATAGTGCTCCCTTCCTTGGAGGAGCACAGCTAGTTTATCCATTCACCCTCGAGGGTGTCTGGCTTGTTTCCAGGTTGGGACCATTTCCAGGCATCTTGTTAACTCACAGGTGATTGTGGGAACATAGACTTTGCTCCTTGTGCCTGGAAGGTCAGCTACTGCCAAACTTTTCTGCAGACTCTCCATGATCATGAGTGACCCAGGGTTACTCTTCCCTGACCCTGGGTGTGGTCAGCCTTTTTGATCTTAGGATAAGCTTTTTGATAGGCGTTTCCTAATAACTGTGAATGCCAGTTAGTTCCCATGCTCGCAGTCATCTGCACACAGTCGGTCACGTGTCACCTCTTGTCTGTTTTCAGGTTGCATTGAAATATTTTCTGCTGTTGGGTTTGACCGCTTTTCACACACACTGTGTGCAAATCATTGCCAGCTTTCCCATTAGCAAATATTCCCCCCTGAACGGCAGTTTGTCTTTTCTCTTTTGGGGGGGGGGTGGTATGACTCATTTAAACTTGCAATAATTGTTTTTTATTTTTTTAAATCTTTCATAAAATATTTATTCATCCATTCATTATGTATTCAGTGTTCTGCCTGCATGTATGCCTGCAGGCCAGAAGAGGGCGCCAGATCTCATTATAGATGGTTGTGAACCACCATGTGGCTGCTGGGAATTGAACTCAGTATCTCTCCAAGAGCAGCAAGTGCTTTTAACCTCTGAGCCATCTCTCCAGCCCTCCATGAAATATATCTGGATCTTATTCTTTCCCCTCCACCAGCTCCTTCCAGATCCCCTACAACCCCACCCAATTTCATGTTCTTTCTCTCTTAAAACACACACACACACACACTCCAAAGCATGGAATCCGTTTCATGTTGGCTGCCTGGAGTGTGGCTTCAGGCTGCCTCTTTGTCCCCTTCACACTATTCTTCCTATAGCAATGGTTCATTTTTGACAAGTGACAGCAATTTCCCCTGTGTGTTTGGGCGTCACATCTAGGAACTCTGACTTCCCCAGCACTCTGCAGGTTTTTCCCGTGTATTTTGTTTATAGCCATGGGCCATTCATTTTGCATTAGTTTTTTGCCTGTGGAATAATCTTGTCTACTTTTACAAAAGAGATTGCAGCAATTTTTACAGGAATTTCTTTAAGCCTGTATACCAGTTTAGAGAGAATTGGCATGTTTGCTGTGTCAAATTTGCTAAGTCAAATTCACTAAGTAACATGAGTTACTTACAATTTATTTATATATTTTTTCAGTAGAATTTTGGAGTTTCAAGCATACAAATTCTGTATATGTCTTTGTTAGGTTTATACCTGAGACATGGGGCTTTTCTGAGTGATTTGCAATGGTATTGTATTTTTTAATGTAATTATTATATACGATTAATATTGTATGTGTATCTTATGACCTTGTTAGCTCTGGGAGAGGTTGTTTATTTGTAGATTCTTAGACTGTTCTATATAGGACAGTCTTGTCATCAGCAAGATGATGGTCCTGTGTCCTATTTCTTATTCTTGCCTTATTGAATTAGCTTGAACTTCCAGCATTGTGTCAGTGAGTCGGTCCTGCCTTGTCACACCTGTAGCTGAAGAGTTTTGTTAATGCTTTTATAATTCTTTTTTCATTTTGTGTGTAAGGGTATTGTAGCTGCCTGCATGTATGTGTACCATGTGTATGCAGTACCCACAGAGGCCAGAAGAGGGCATAAGATCCCGTGAAACTAAAGTTACAGATGGTTATGAGCCACCCTGTGGGACTCAAACCCACATCCTTTGGAAGAACAGCTCTTAGCTGCTGAACCATCTCTCCAGTCCCTGTTAATGCTTTTTAAAAAAAAATCAGTAGGTCTTCCCTGTTTTTGTTTTCCTGAGAATTTCTTCTTAAATGTGTATTGATTTTTGTCAGATGGTTTCTGTGACTTAATTGACAAGATCACGGGGTTTTTCTTCTATATTCTTCCAATGTAAATTACATTGATTGGTTTTTAAATATTAGACCAAACTTATATCCCTGGAGCAAATCCCATTGAATCCTAATATATGGTTCTCTTTTCTATAGTGCTGGATGTGATTTTAGATGTTTTCTTCTTACTGAGTTTGTGTCTGTGTTCACGACAGGCGTTGGTTATGGCTGTCTCCATTGCTGTTGCTCTCGGGATTTGGTATCAGATTCTGATGGCAGTGCTCTAAAAACGATAGAGAAATGTTCCTTCCTCTTTTGGTTTCAGGAAGAGAGATTTAGAATTGTGTGGATTTTACAACTACTGATTTAGTTCTGCTGGGAAACCATGTGGGACTGGATATTTCTTGGGGGGTGGGAGTGCTTCTTAGTTTTAAATCCACTTTCCTTTATGGTTATAAGCTATTCAAATTACTTCATCCTGGAGGAGTTGTGGTTTAGTTTTTATAGAAATTGGTCTGCTTTATCACGGTTGTCAAATTTGTAGGTGTGAGCCGTTTGCAGACCCCCTCACAGGGCTCCATGTCTGTAGGAGCTGTAGTAATAGCTCCTCTCTTGTCCCTTGTGTTGGTAGCCTCTGTTGCTGGTAGCCTGTCTTTGTTTGTTTGCTCACTTATCTATTGTCGCTTTTGCTGGAAGTCTGTTGGTTTGTTGGCCTTTCTAAAGAGCTAAATCTTTTATTAATTTTTCTGTATGGTTTGCTTTCTATCTCACTACGTTCTCCTCTTTGCTCGTGTTCCTACTCTTTACTGTTCCTGTCTCCCTCCTGCTGTGGCTTCCCTTTGTCTGTGAGTTCTCACAGTGGGATCCTAGGTTACTGTGTTAAATTTTCCCCTCTTACAGCATACAGGGCTCCACTCCCTTCTCAGCCTTACTGTAGCCATGTCCCACAGCAGAACTTTGAAGTGTGGTGTTTGGGTTTTCATGACGTTCAACATTTTAAAAAAAAATTTTTTTTCTTGAAACTTCCTCTTTTACCCATGAATTGACTAGAGCTGCGGCTAGTGGGCCGGGGAGAGATGGCTCAGCAGGTAGGAGCGCTCGCTGCCACCTGACCACCTGAGTTTGAATCCCAGGACCCACATAGTAGAAGGCAAGAACTAACTCATACAAGTTGTCCTCTAATCTACATAGGTGTAGCATGGCTTTCATGTGGGCACACACACAGACACACATTCACATATACACACACATGCACTCACATACACACTCAGACATACACACATATGCAATCACACACACAGACACACACATGCACTCATACACATGCACTCACATACACACTCACATATACACATGCACTCACATTTACACACCACACACACGCACACTCACATACACATAAACTAACACACACACCACACACTCACACCACTCTCTCACACACACACAATACTGATTGTTGGATGACTTCTGAATTTATATGAATACTTAGAGATCGGCAACTTGAGTTAATCCAAACTGTTACTTTTTCTAAAGATTTCACTATAACTAATCTAAGATCGCACTGCACCAAACTGAAAGCTCCCAGAGGCCCTGCCAGTGGAGGCCATTTCTCTTCCCAGGCAGGCACAGGCCTCTCAGAAGGCCAGTCCGTAGACCCACAAGCCACTCAACTGTGGCTCTGTGACGGACACTTTGAGTTGGGCTTCGAAGACATGCCGTGAAAAGTGACTGTTCTTCTTAGAGGCTATGAAGTCAGTGGCCATGGGTTAGTTCCGCCCACTTCCTCAGGGTCTTAGGTGAGTGATTAGGAGACACAAGTTTGAAATAAAGAAGTCCTTACTTATAGGTCTGGGGATAGGCAGGTGGACTGTAGACCACACAGAGAGGCCAGGAGCACAAGGACAAAGACAGAAGATGACCTGCAGGTTAATGCCTTTATTGAGTACTGAGAATTACCCTGTGAGGTTCCTCAGGGGGAGGTTTAATGGGCGACACAGTTCTGAGAGGTCACGGTGGTGATGGTGAAATGGCTTCTGTGGCATAGGGCTGCGCAGTGTGTGCAGGGCGTGGGGACAGGAGGGTGACTCAGGTAGGCTGTACCGAGGTGTCCTCAGGGAGGTGGTCACCACGAGGGAGTGGTTTAAGGCAGATATTTGGACTGACACCTGAGTAGATGGGGAGCAGACAACCGGAAGCTGGGCTGGGGTGACTGAACCTGCTCTGGAGTGAGCGTCCACACTTGACGTGAACTTGCGGTGAGTATAAGGTCATATAGCACCGGAAGGATTTCCCACAGGTTGTGAAGCATCGAGGGCTTAAGAGGTTGATCCGAATTGAGTCATTCTTCTTTGTGGCATTTTTGGTTTTTTTTTTTCTTTTTATTGTGTACAGAGGATAAACGCTAGCAAGTATACTTTAGGAAAGGAAGAAGGGAAGAAAAAAAAGGGGCTAGGCACATAGGAGGCTAAAGCATAAAGATAGCCCAAGTTAGAGGCCAGCCTGGGCTACTTGGCAAAATCCTGCCAAAAGAAAGGGAGGAAGGGGGCAGAAACGCCTGGAAGTGGTGTGAACCAGGCTACTGTTCCTGCCATGTTGAGCCTCCGTAGGGGGGACTATCACAGCAGCTTATTGTTGAAGACACACAGAGATGGCGTGATGTGTCTGAACTTGAACACATCTTCCTGGGCTCACACAGTGGGCTGCACCCAGCACCCAGCGCTGTGAGGACCTGACTTTGCAAACTCCCTTTTAAAGAAGGGGCTTCATCTTAAGCTGTAGAATGAGCTGTGGAGAGAGCAGATCTCAGTCCCAGGAATGCGCTGATAGCAGAAATCTGAACAGAGACCCTAAAAATGGCCAACTAAGAAGGTAGGGAGCAGGGCCATAAAATTTAATGAGGTCCAGATGTTCCTGGGAGACATTCTTCCTTGAAGACACCTTGTCAGTTATTAATGGCTCTTTGTTAGGTTTTCGTGCCCAAAGACTGACCAATGGGTTCAGAAACTACCTTATCCTGTGTGCTCCTCACCCAACCCCAAGACGACAGGACTCAAACGCCCCTGGTTGTGGCATTTCCTCTTTAAAAGTTTGCCCCTTTCCTGGGTTCGGGGCTGCACTTCCCTCGCCCACTGCATCGGTGTGATGGAGGTGTAGACCAAACTTGAGTTTGAATTAAAAACCCTCATGTAATTTGCATTGGATATCCGGCTCAGTGAATTCACTTGGGGACCAGACACTTGGGCATAACAGCATCAACTGCAGAACTTCCTTAAGCGACCTGCGTGCCGTCTGCCTGTGCCTGCAACAGTGCCGCCTAGCCACCTGCTGCTTGCAATGGTACTCACACCGCTGATGAACCGAATTGCTAAGTTTGGAGTTTTCAGTGGCATCAGCCTGGTGAGGGTGTCCTGGCATCCCAGGTCCCTGCTACAGGCACTGTCCCTGCTACAGGCACTGCCGCTGCCACCCAGTCTTTTCTGCAGGCGTTAGACACAGGAGGACACATCCGGCACACCAGCGTTCCTGTGAGCTGGCATCTGCTTAGCGCTCAGGTGACCTGTGGAGGGACGGGGACTCAGGGAGGCCAAAGAGACTTCTGGGGGTACCAACAAGGTTCTGTTGTTTGGACTGAGTACAAGTGACCAAGAAGGGAGGGGGGAACGACTTTTTTTTTTTTTTCTCATTAGAAAATTAAAATATATTCATGGTAAAAATGAAAGATTCTCTGAGGAAGCAAAAAAAAAATAAAAAAAATGGAATCTTACAAGCAAAAGATAACGGTTGGTGTTTTTGAAGGTTCCCTCCCAGCATGTTTGAAAAATAGGATTGTTCTGTTACTATTTGAAATGGCGTTTGAAAAATGTTTTAGATTTATTTATTTATGAGGGTTTGACTTGAACATATATGTCTGTGTACCGTGTGCATACCTGGTATCCATAGAGGTCAGAAGGGGCATTGGGTACCCTGCGACTGGAGTTATAAATGGTTGGCTGTAAGCCTCCATGTGGGTGCTGGGAATCAAACCCGGGTCCTCTGCAAGAGCAGCCAGCGTTCTTAACCTCTGAAAGATTTCTTCAGCCTCTCAAAAACCATTTTTTTTTTTACGTCTAACAACAGATGCTAACTTTTCTACTTGGCTTTTGTTTTTTATAAATCTTCTTTTCCTTCTTTTTTTTTGATTTATTTATTATGTATACAACATTCTGCCTCCATGTATGCCTGCACGCCAGAAGAGGGCACCAGATCTCATTACAGATGGTTGTGAGCCACCATGTGGTTGCTGGGAATTGAACTCAGGACCTCTGGAAGAGCAGCCAGTGCTCTTAACCTCCGAGCCATCTCTCCAGCCCCCTTCTTTTCCTTCTTGTTTAATGTACATTGGTGGTTTTGACTACGTGTATGTCTGTGTGATGGAGGCTGATTCCCTGGAACAGGGGTTACAGACAGGTGTGAACTGCCGTGTGGATGCTGGGACTTGACCTTGGACCCTCTGGAAGAGCAGCCAGTGCTGTTAGCTGCTGAGACATCTCTTCAGCCCCCTTGTTTTTGTTTTTAAAGTTAGGATTTTGCTACATAACTCTGGCTGGCTTATCATGTACTCGCTGGTCATCCTCCTGCCTCTGTCTCCCAGACATGAATATTTTTAAATGATTGTCTTTCCCTTCCTCTTTCTCCCGCTTTAGACAGGGTTTCCTTGTGCAGTTTACAGCTGACCTTGAACTTGTTCTTCCCGCCCACCTGGCCTGCTAACTCCTGCCCCCTCCCATCGTGCTGGGATAAAAAGGCATGCTGAGCTGAAATTATTATCACTAGTAGAATGTGTGTACCAATTCGTCATATTTAATTTAATAAGTCCTGAGGCCCACAAGCCGACTCCGCAGTTAATGGTGCTTGCCGCCAAGCCTGGCGACCTGAGTTTGGTTCCTCAAATCCGCACAATGAAATGAGAGACCTGACTCACGCAAATTATCCTCTGACCTCCATAGGTATGCTAAACACACACGTGTCGCCACCACACACAGACAGGTGTGCTGACTCTCTCCGTGTTAACTGACGCCGTGTCGCCTGTCTTTTGTGTGTTCCCGACCATTTACCTGAAAGCAGGCACGGGCTGGAAACAGGGACATTCTTAACTTTTGAGTTCCGTTGCTGGACTAAATTGCCGTGGTATTTTCTTGGCTGTGCTGTTGTGGTTTGCTTTGTTTTGATTGCTGGGGCAAGTTAAGCACCAGGTCTATGTAGAAGCATCTGTGCAATCAAATGTTCTACCACTGAGCTATACCCCCTCTGCAGAAGCGTCTATGAATCCCTTTATAGGGTCTCTGAGTTTGGGGCTATGAATGAATCATTAACTGGGACAAGAAGGTCTCCCCTCTCTCAAGGACACAGACAGACTCACTACAGAGGGCAGTGCCCTGGCCGTCTGCACCTTCCCATAAGTCTCAGCATTTGGGCTGGTCAGGAAATAGGAAATAGGCAAGTTATGATCAGTCTGGGACCTGAACCTTGTAAAACTGGCCACCCAACCCAGTTTTACAGGGCAGGCAGCAAGAGGCCAGGCCTGCTCCACCCAGCCTGCTTCCTCTCTGCAGGCCCATCCTGAGAACACTATGTTTTCACTCCAGGGGGCATTGACCCCATTCTGTCATAGTAATTGTCCCCATAAAATGAGCCCTAAGAGAAAGCTATCCATATTTAGAGCCCCCAGGCTGGCCTGCCTTATCTCGCTGTGGTAGTACCTGGAGAACATCACCCTGGGCCACTGACAAGGAGCCAGTAAGAGCAGGCAGCAGAGAAGAGGAAGAACCTTCAGGGAGGCCATGCTCCCCACGACTGAAGTCTAAGCATCTTTCGCGGTAACACCTGTAGCTCGCTCAGGGACAGAACCCTTAGTGACCTGCCTGCCTCTGCGTCCTCCCTCCCAGCCTGTACTGCATCGGTCTCTCTCCTTTGGTTTGTAGAAAGAGAAGAACTCATCCAGGGTGTGCTGGCCCAGGTGGCAGAGCAGTTCTCCAGGTACCGTATTCTCTGCATGGACTTTTCAGGCGTGTGGGAGCTGAGCCTAGCTGTACTCAGGCTTTGTAGCTTCGGTAGCGAGCCTGGCCGGGCTCATTCTAGCAAACCTTCATCTTACCCCAAAATTGTGTCCAGTGGCTGCTGGTAGATTTCCAGGGACGGTGAGTCCACCCCCACCGCTCCATTCTTCCAGGACTTGGAGCCGCCTACAAAACACCCTTTTACAAATGAGTGTCTCCCACTGAACTGCTGGGGTGGGGGGGGCTTCCTTTGCATTCATCAACACCCTACCAAATTCTATGTTAGTATTGTTAGTTTCTCAGAGCGATTTCTGAACATGGCAGTACCCCATAGCTGTCCGTGTTGGGCAGAGTAGGGTACAGGCTTGGGGTCAACCCACCTTAAGTCTACACAGAGAACCCAGGACAGAGTAACAAAGACACCAGACCCAGGGACGTTATGCATTCTTTAAAAGCCTCTCCTGCTGTCTTGGTCCCCTCTCTAGCCTCCTTGGAGACCTCACCTCAGGTAGGAACCCATACATGTTTGCCAGTCTGGGTCATGTTGTTTTATCTTTTCTCCCCACTTTTCCCCCCAGAGCGTTTAAGATCAACGAGCTGAAAGCAGAGGTTGCAAACCACCTGGCCGTGCTGGAGAAACGGGTGGAACGTGAGTGGAGTTTTTTTTTTATTATTATTATTTCTTCTTTCCGCTTTTCAGGTGTACTTTTAGCCACCGTCAGAATTAGCCGCTTAGAATCGCGAGCGAGTTTGTACTGACGGCAAGCAGATCCTTTCTTGGCGTGCCGCTCTGATATTCACAAAGGCTAGACCAGGACAGGTCTAAGCACATGTTTCTGTGACGCGCAGCTCGTCCAAAGCCTTGTCTGTGCACAGAACACAAAGTAAGACCCCAAATGGCCTCAGTCTGGCCCAGCAGAACCGCTGCCAAGACTTCAGCTCTGCGCCTCTCTGCATGAGACAGGGGAGTGTCTCTTCACGCTGCTATGCAGCTTGCTTCTGCAGAGTTTGGAATAAGTATGTGACATCTGCATCTCAGTTTTCAGCCCCTGCTAAAGGAAAGAAGAAACTCTGCCCGTGAGCGAGAGTCAGGTCCAGCCTCCGTTCAGGTTCCAAAAAGTCAGATTTGGGGAAGGAACTAGCTTCAAGTCACCTCATCTGTCGTGAGGATCAATGGAAGGTTCGATGCTTCCGCCCCATAGGCCTGCGGATCCCACATTCCACCCTCAGCTCCACAGCCAGGCTCTCTGTCACTGTCAGGCTCAGCCTGGCAATACACGGGCACCTAATTTATTAACTTGGGCTGAGTAAACAAAATCCAAACAGGAAGCCATTAAGAGGCAAGCATCCCTGAAGAATATGTGGCAGATTCTGTTCAGAAGATTGAGTAGATGTCTTCTTCTTCTTCTTCTTTTTTTTTTTTAATCTTGCTTTTTAATTGCTTCTCTTTTTTCTTCAAGAAAAAATTTCTATCACATAAAACCCAGCTCCCTGAAATAAGCTGAAACACGTTCCCATCATCTCATGAGTCCTTCTCAGAGCACGTTGACTTTTCCCAAGTCAACTGATCTTTGAGTCCTCAAGACTATCTTGTCTTGCCTGGGATGAGGGGGAACCACAGATAGTGACCACTCCAGTTTATTCAGCAAATGAGACAAGAAAAGACCAGTGTCTGGAGTCCACGCCACCTTTCCTTGGGGAGGCGCCATCCTCCTACACGTCTGTTTTGCCGTCATGAGGGCTCTGAACAGAAAAGGAGATCTTGGGGAGCCAACCACACTGCTAGAGGGTGTGGTGCAGCATGACAACCCCCCCACACACACACACTATCCTTGTAACTCCTAGTCCCTCTGTCACCCCTCTGGCATCTCCTCATTTGGATCCCCACGGTCCCCACTGCCATTGCTCCCACTGGTACCAGATTCAAAGCCTGCCGGAGCTGAAACACAGCCAGAGTAGGAAGAGTGTGCACTCCTGGGGCCACCTCACAAATTTACACCTCAGAGTGCTGCACCTTGGGGGTCTGAATCCCAGCAGTACCTTCTGGGAGCTGGAAGCTCTGGCTCAGAAAGTGTCTGCAGGGCTGGTGCCTCTGGGATCTGAGGGAGAGACGTCTCTAGGCTGTCTCTGGTAGTCCGTGGTTGCCTGGCTGGAATCACTCCATGGCTGCGGTCTGCCCATGTCTTCATGTGGCTCCCTCCTCCCAGCCCCCATATCTCAGTACTCCCCGTCTGTTTCTTAAAACACCTCTGTTTGAATCAAGGATAGTCCCGTCTCAAGTTCTCTATCTAATAACGGCCAAGGATCTCTCATCTGACGTGGCATTCACAGGATCCGGGATTTAGGATAGGAATACTTGCTCTGTGAGACACTGTTCAACCCACTGCAGTGAGCATGCATCGTTCCCTCTTTGTCAGGGGAGATCAGATTAGTCTCCTGCCGAGATGTATGGAGTTTTGGACTCTCTAAACGTGAGAGGGACTTTAGCCACAGACCATGGAAGGAGTTTGCTGCCGGGGCACCAGCCACATCAACAGATACACAAAGCCACTGTCTCCATTTGGCTAATGACTGCCACACACAGCAGGTACCTCCTCATCCTCCATTTGTCTGTCCTCTTCTGATGCCTCTTCTGTCCCAGGTCGCCAACTATAGGTCTCACTTCAGGCATCTCCGTGTCTTCTTGCACCCCCGGGAGTGGCCTTGCATGCATGGGCTCTCTGCCACTGAAATCCAGCTGGCTCTGGGCTCATTCATTCCCGGTCCTCTTAGCTGACCACTTCCTAGTCTCCAGAGTCTCCAGAGACCTCTCCTTTTAGCACGGATATAGCCAGGAATGGCACCCATGCTGATCCCCAGGGACTTTGAGTTTCAGAGAAACTCAAGTCCAGATACTTAGGTCCTCATTCTGAAGATGTAGACAGGGGTTGTCGGGTATATGCAAGTAGGGGAGACAGGGTGAAAAGTTTGAGAGGCGACTACAGTCAGACCTCTTTCGGAGCAGGACGCTAGGGAATTGTCCAACCCAGATGGCCCTGACCCTGTATGACTGCATAGGCTGCCAGGAGCTCAACTCGAGCCCCTGCTCCATATAGACACACAACCATGCAAAAATATGAGCATAAAGACATGGACAGACACACACATGGCGGACATGTGCAGTTTCACCTGGCTGCCATCAGCTATTATCTGTGTCTTAGGGTGAGGGACATCCAGCTAGCCTGGCCACCAGTAAGCCCCCACACTGCACTGACCTTGTCATGAATGGAATTTCCTGCTTGCCCTTTGACCTTAAGCCAAACACGATTCTCCTCTGTGATTTCTAGCCCTTTTTCTTCCTTTCTGTGTAAATGTTTAGCCTGTAAGGCGGCTGGGATTACTGGTGGGTCAAAGGTGATTTCCTAACCATGGAACAGCCTGGCCCTTGCCTCCTGTCCTGCCTGGAGCTATTCACTTCCTTTCTGGTGTGCTGGGAGTGGGGGGCACAGGGCAACCCTGCTCCATCTACCCTTTGTACCCATGCCCTGGATCTGAACCAAGACCTAAACACCAGTGTGGACCACAGCCAGAGCTAACCCCTGGGGGCAGAGTTGGACACGGGACACGCAAACAATCCAGAATTTCCATACTGAACTGAACCAAACCAGCCCTTCTGTATCTGCCCCCCCAACCCAGGAAGTGTGCCTAAGGCAAACCTTCAGAGCAGCCCCAGGAAGAGGCTTTGAAGTGAAGTGAAGCTCCCTGCCTTTGAGCGGAGAGCCTTAGTTTTGAGAGCCAGGAGAGAACAAGTCCCCCAGATCCTGCAGGTTCTTGATGTGGAAGAAAGTGAAGACTGCCTTAGCTACTGCTATGGCCCCTTTTCCTCCGAGCCACCATCTCTGAGGAAGTCACTCTTAAATCTTTTCATTGGGAGGTTCAAGATACAGAAGTCCACACAAAACCTTCCAAAGTCAGAGCTGGAGAGATGACTCGGTGGTTAAGAACACTGGCTGCAATTCCAGAGGACCTGGGTTCAGTTTCTAGCACCCACCCACATGGCAACTATCTTTAACTCCGGTTACAGGGGGATCCAGCATCCTCTTCTGGCCTCCCAGGACACTGCACTTCGGTGGTACATTGACACCTATGGATGCAAAACATGCATACACATTATTGTTTCAGAAATCCCTTCTGAAGTCCACATGCACTTCCCAAGGTTTCAAAGTAGAATAATGCTGCCTGGCAGCATGGCAGAAGGTCACATTGATTGCGTCACCAGGGCCCTGGCAAGGTTAAATGATTCAGGGGACTTGTACTAGCTTGGGGTATTTGTGTCTACCTGTCTGCCAAGCTTAAGAGAGACCAAGAGGGCCCTAAAGGATGGAACTTGGGCCAGGCCATGAGCACAGCGACCTCTCATCATTGTTTTTTGACCGCCTCTCCGTATGGAGCATCTACACCCTGAAGTAGGCTTCCTTCTCCATGGAGTGGTGGAGGAACTGGAATGGGGCCTGCGATGAGCTGCAGAATCCCAGGTGTAGGTCACACCTGTACTCCCAATGACTGACAACCAAGGCATGAGTGACAGTTGCACGATTAAGCTGATTGTGTCACACGGGACAGCTTTGTCTCAAACCCACATGGCAAGCAGAGCTGCGGGTCACCTCTCCGTGGGTCCGCTTACTTCCCACAAGGTCCTGCCTCTCGTGCATCAATCGATTTGAGCGGCAAGCTTGCTGTGGTTGTTGATTTACCACATATTGCGTTCATGTTCTAGAGGCATGCCTTCAGCCTGCAAATATCTAACCAGGAGGTCTAAACAAGGCCACAGTGGCCAAATTAAATCCATTGCTAAGGAACCCCAGGGGTGCCTGAGCATCTATCCTGAGAACAACGCCCATGACCTTCAACTTCTTTGGGTACCAGCGATACAGGAAAGTGTAAAGAACCTCACTCCAAAGGAGGGTGACTGAGTGGGTGAACAAACATGCCCGGCCTCTGTGTGTCCTCCCAACAGCTGCTACCTTGACTTGTCCCCAGGCTGCCACCACCCCTAACCCAGCTACTGGCACCTGAGACCTTCATTTTGGTCTGCACAGCTTCCTGTCAGCCTTGTATGGGAGGGACGGAGGTTTCTTTGGCTCAGAAGCAAGTCACCAGGACCAGAGCTAACTGTGTCCCTTTGTGCAGAAGAGGCAGTGTCCCTGTGGTGTCCTATCCCAGCTTAACTACTACCTTGGAAAGTTCTAGAAAGCCCAGAAGGAGTCTGAGTTATGCCAGGCTGCCTTCACACAGGCGCCCGAGCTGCAGCTCCTTTTCTTGGGTGGGAGGCATTGTTAGGAACTTGCCAACTCCCTAAATCTGTTTTTCCTTTAGAAGGGGCCATGCTGTGCTTTTAACAGTTATTCCGAGCCCAACTCAGTGAGAAAGAGAGTGCATTGTCATAGTGGGCACTGTCCTTTGGCAGAAAACCAAGAGGTGGTCATAAAATAACATATTTTTTTCTTCCTCAAGAACCCAGCTTCCTGCAGCATTTCCAGGCATTCCCCGCTTTTCCGAGGGAACATCTTGGCTAGTAGCTTGTTGGCAGGCACACTCTCCAGTTCACTGGGACTCCCCCGGCCCCCCAGAATGTGACTGAGTCTCACCCTGCTCTTCCTTGATGTTGCCTGTTTGTTTCTTGACTGGTGGGGAGCTGAGGGATCCCCACATATCAGTAGCATGAGAAGGCATGGAAGGCTCTGCCATGAGCCAGCATCCTCCTGAGACCCTCAGCTACCAGCTGGCTAGATCCATGCGACTACTTCTGGTGACCCCATCTGTGTCTCTTTGTCACCAGTGGAAGGACTTAAAGTGGTGGAGATTGAAAAATGCAAGAGTGACATTAAAAAGATGCGGGAGGAACTGGCTGCCAGGAACAGCAGGTGAGTGTGTGCGTGGAGCCTGCAGCACTTGGCCCTGGAAAGGGTCTCTGTGGAAAGCATGGGATGGAATATGGCTTTGTGTCCCCAAACAGAAAAACTGATGTGAGTTGGTCGTTCTGACTCCAACGTGGTTGACACGAGCTAGAGGAAGCCTCTTGTACCAATGCCCTCCATCCCATTCTCTTGAAGAGTTTTGTTCCTTAAGGTTGATTTTTACTTTATGGGCATGAGTGTTTACCTGTATGCGTGTCCGTGCACCATTTGCATGGCTGGTGCCCATGGTGGCCGAAAGTGTCAGATCCTCTGGAACTAGAGGTACAGGCAGTTGTGAGTTGCCATGTGGGTGCTAGGAATAGAACCCAGGTCCTCTGCAAGAACAGTAAGTGCTCACATAACTGCTAAGCCATCTTCCCAGCCCCATATGATTTCTTAAAAAGGGGATTTTGTGGCAGTCACGAGCTGGGAAATGGCCACACGTGAGAGGGAGATCATGCTCCTTCAGACCTGGGTTATGGTAAATTCCCCACTTGAAGGAAGTTGAGGTCTGGTTTTTGTTATTTTGTGTTGGGTTTTTTGTTGTGATGGTGGCTGTTGTTTTTGTTTGTTTATTTAGCTCTGGTTGTCTTGGAACTCACTCTGTAGACCAGGCTGGCCTTGAACTAAGAGATTCATCCCCCTGCCTCTGTCTCCCCAGTGCTGGGATTAAAGATACATGCCACCACACCCAGCTGCTATCTATTTTTAAAGATAACAGTAAGAAGACAAAGGTGTTTGACTTATAGGGAACCCCAGTTTTCATCCCCGGGTCTCCCAGTTCCCACGGGGAGCCCCATCTGGCAGAGGAACACAGCAAGTGTATTCCCATTATCATGAACTTGGATCACATAGCCCGTCAAAGGTGATGTCCGCAGAGGCCGGTGACCAGTAATCCAAGCATAATGTGCCTACTGGATGGTTGGTCAGCAGGACTATCCACAAAAAAACCAGAGTACATGACCGTAGGGCAACCTCTGAGCAAGGACCAGCCTTGAACAAGCAACCTCAGTTGTCTTAGAATCCCAAGCTGCACTGGAGACCACTGCCTGAATTCAACAAAGCCAGGCTGCCTGCTGAGGGTGGGTGTGGCTCTTGCCTGCGGGCAGGAGGTACACAGAAAGCCAGTGGTCCCCATGGCGTTGTCTCAGGGAGGGCGAGAGGTACACCATGTTGTCCTATGGGGACCACATCAATTCAGTGTCACATGGACTGGCCAGCTGATGTAGAGTTTGGGAGCTCTTGTTCCATCTGGTTTGGATGAAGGCAGGGCCAAGAATTTTGCAGCCATAGGAAATTGAGCGAACAGTTCACTCCCTTGTCCTTACGAAAGTAGTTCTTCAGCGGTCAAGAAGGTCCCTCTAAGAAGAACCCAGGGTCAGATGATAGTCTGAACCCAGGGGACAGGTGATAGTCAGCTGAGGCTGGAAACCAACCTGACAACCTTGGACCCAAGGCCTCACTCAGCCTGCTATCGCCCCAGGAAGCCTGACTCCCCAGGACCAAGTAGGGGCAAATGGCCTCTGTGCTGGCCCCCATCAGCAGTGCTGGCAGTCTGCCTGTAATGGGTCTTTGGCTCGGCTCAGTGACAAGTGTGCCTCTGTACCCCACAGGTACAGTCTAGAGCTCAGAGACATAAGCCAGAGCCCTCCAGTGCCCCAGCAGGCTTGCAGAAGTGGCATTCTCCGTAGACAGTGCTGGGGGCATTCCTTGTTAAGCGAGATGGGCCTGTGGGATGCTTTAGTGTCCACAAGGGGGCGACATGCTCAGGTTCCACCTCCAGTGAGCAAGCCGATCTGGGGCACTGGCTCTGGTCAAGTCCACGCCTAGTCCTGGCTCAGTCTCCTGTAGCCGGTTTTCTCCTGAACCCAAGGCTTTAGTGTTCTGGATACAGAATGGGGAGTGTGGTGTTTGTGCTGCCCCTTCTGTCTTGTTGACGGACGATCATTTTAAGTACAGATGCACACCCAGAAATCAAGTCATCCCCCCTGGATGGGGTTGTGTCACCTCAACTGGATTGTAAAGAAAAGGTTGTACCCTTGTGGGATGCAGGTGCCATATTCTTGCCTTTCTTGGGGAGTAGAAAGAATAGGAGCTAGTGGGGTGGGTATTGGGGGAATCACAGCTAGCCCCACAATCATGAGTCTGAAGAGCAGACCAACATTAGCCCACTGTGAACACACCCTGCTGGGGGTCTGAATCCACCAGAACCTACCTGGGAACAGCAGCGGGCACACAAACAGCCTGCCAGCGCCCTGGGCAGGATGTCTTCTCCTTAGACCCCCTCAGTTTCCTCTGTTTCCCAGCAAAGAAAGCTCCAATGGCTAGGTTACATTCAGGGCAGAAGTAAGTTGAATGTGGCTACTGTGGTCTCCCGCACCACACAATGAAGGAACGAGAAGGAAGCTAGACCAGGGCAGGGTCATGCAGAAAGATGGGGTAGTGCCTGAGGTTTGGAGGCTATAATCTCTGCCTTTGTCCCAGACAAATGGTCTTGACCATGAACGGATTGATCCCCAGGGGATGGGAGGATAGGAAGCCCAGGAAATGAGGCAAAAAGGAGCTCCAAACGGGACTAAAAGAAGAGGCCCTATGCCAATTGTTCAACCAGCTGGAGGATGCTGGTTCCTGTGGCAACGGGGCCCAGAGTGAGAAGTGGCTGGCCGAGACAGGGTCAGCAGACACCCAGCATCCTGGTCTGCCCCCAAGGCCTCAGCAGGAAGGAGTGGGATTCCAGTGTCAGCATAGTGCCTGGTGAGGGCTTCCATATGCTTGGGGGTGGGGGCAGAAGGCACAGAATAGAACACACATATGAATGTTTATACAAACGAGATTCAGGGAGAAAGGGAGGAGCCGATCTAATTCCAGAGTGGGTGGCGTGTGGACAGGGCTGAAGTGGCATGGCTTCACTGGGCTATTCGGTCGCTTCCTTCTGTCACAGAGTTACTACATCTGTGTTTGGTACAGTGGCCATCACAGCAGCCTGATAGTCTCGGCAAGTGTGTCGTTGGGAGGGAGGTAAAGGTTGTGTTTCAAAAGGAATAGATTTATGATTCTGGGCTTGGAAATATTGCAGGCTCACGGAAGACTCCAGACAACTTAGAGAGAGGCGGGGGGGGGGGGGCGGTCACTGATAGTGACAACATCCAGGCCTGTCTTCGACTTAAATCCATTGCAAAGTCTCCCTCCCTGGTGTTTTCTTGGGTATGTTCAACTAGTTTTGAAGGAAAAAAAACTTAAAAATACTGTTTTGCGATCTTCTTTGCTTGTAATGTTATGAAAAAAAATAAGTAGATTAAATTGTAACCATACAGGGCATATATTTTCGCACAATACCACCGGTTTTCTTAACCCAACACCGCATGCGGCTGGAAAGCTCCGGTGTCTAGCCATGTGTTTCTGTGCCTCAGGACCTTCTGCAAGGACACCCCAAGCTGTTCTCAGAGTGACGTCCGGGGTGTGGGACTTGGGGAGAAATGGATGAATGGGGACTGGAGGGTTTCTTTTTGTTTTTCTGCTGTGTTTGTTGGCTTTTGTTTGTTCTCAGTTGGGATCCCCACCTGTGGCCCAGGCTGGCTGCACACACAAGACCCTTCAGCCTCATCACCTGGGTGCTGACGTCACAGGCGTGGACCGCCACACCCGGCTGAGTCTTTGAGAATCAGATGTTCTATGTGTAGGATGTGGCTCAGCTGGTAGAGTGGTTGCCGCCTGTGCCGGAAGTCCTGGCTTCCATCTCCAGCGCCGCATAAACTAGGGGTGGTAAGGCACCTCTGTAATCCTAGCCTGCAGGGGCTCAAAAGTCCAGGTTGTTCTTGGTTACATAGCAAGTTTGAGGCCAGCCTGGGCTACATGAGATTCTGTCTCAGAAAAAAAAAAAAAAGAAAGCAAGGAAAAAGAAAGAGAGTACTTGTGTCTTTTAAAAAGATTTTGTAGCTATCTCTTAAATAATAGACTAATAGGTTATAATAAATTTATTTCTAAATGGTAAGTTTATTAATTATAAATTATTGATAAATGCATGTATAATTAATAAACTAAACTAAAAGTGAACTCTGGCTACATTATCACCTGGCTTTCAGGGTGCCCCCTATTTGCAAACTGGGAACCAAGCATCTCCCAGCCGCCCTGCTGGATACTCCTATGGCAAATCTGATGCTTGGGTCTGTGCTTTCCAGGACTAGGGCCTACAGGTCCGGGGCTGAGGCTACAGGTCCTGGGGTTGGGGCTGTGCGTTCCGTTCGCTCTGCTGCCCTGAGCAGCATACAGAAGGCTTCCCAGCCAGAATACCCTGCCATAACTAGTTCTTCCTCTCCCCTCCAGGACCAACTGTCCCTGTAAATACAGTTTTTTGGATAACAAGAAGCTGACACCCCGACGTGATGTCCCCACTTACCCCAAGGTGAGATGGGTTTCTGGCCCAGGGACAATTCTAGCTCAGTTTCTTTCAGACCCAGGACGCAGGAACCCATGACTGGCCCCTCGCTCTGCACAGTGACAACACCCCCCCCCATTCCTATCGTGGGCTGAGGAAGGGTGGGAGGTTGTCAGGCAGGATATTTTTCTCTTGGACATTTGTTTAGAGAAGCAATTCCAGAGCTCCATCCCTCCCCGGCCCTTAGCCGACAGTAAAAGACATCTGCATACAAACATTCCACCAAGGAACTTTAACAAGGTTCTTAAAAATCTGCATCACTGGCTCCCCTGTCCCTGAACAACACAGTTTTTATGGAAAGCTGTTCACAAAAGTTTCCTGAGTTTTAAAAGCAGCCAAGCCCAGAGTCAAGTAGCTTTGACCTGGATGGAATTCAGCTGTTTTCAGTGCCTCCAAGGAACGCCACCCCCGTAGTGGCAGACTTGGTTAAACCCTGGCTCGCACTTTTACACTGAGGTTAGGCCGACCACCCACAGGTTCTCCTGGAAGCCCCCATAGGTCCCTGGAGCCCACTAGTCAGTGATTTGTTCCACATCTGTCCAAGCTGTGCACTGAGTATCATCCAGGAGACCAGCACCTTTCCGCATGGACAAACGTGGCCAGTATCTTTTGCAGTCCTGTCCGGGTTTGCCATCCTGTCCAGCCCTGGGACAAACTGAGCCAGCCTCCACACCAGTGAGAATGAAGAAGGCTAACCCTAATGGCAGCCCTCCTGCTGCCTCATGTCCAGACCATCATCCTTGATGCTGACAGTTCACCCTATACCTCAGTGCTCAGTGGACCCAACCTCAGCCTCAGGCCTTCATCAGCCAGGGTGTGGCTTAGCTCGAGGCTGATTCCGGGAGTGTTTTCCCCAAGACAAACCCAGCAGAGATGCTCGGCAGGGGTGTGAACATGTGCCCAGTGGCTTATTGTCCCTTCACTTTACATAGCTTTTACTGTTGAGATTTGATTGATAGTTGTGGAGCTCAATTTCTTAGACTCTGAGCACAGTGAGTTCTGACACACATAGTCGTGAAATTACCATCATGGTAAATACAGGGAACATTTCTATCGCTTAAACGTTCCTAGGAGCCCCTAATCATTCCTGGTCCTAGGAGCCCCTCGTAGCCCAGGCTGCTGTAGGTGGGAGTCCAGTGACATCTTCCAAGGAAGGACAGCCCCGAGTCTGTACACAGCATCTGTGAGGGGGCCTGGAGAAAAGAGAAAATGTTCACCCTGATGCCGCCGTGAGCACAGCTTTTGTTACTCACAGACAGACGCCCCACTGTCTGGCTAACATACCACTTCCGTCTTCCTAGTACCTGCTCACCCCAGAGACCATCGAAGCCCTCCGGAAGCCCACCTTCGATGTCTGGCTTTGGGAACCCAACGAGGTAGGTGAGGGACATCCAGGTTCTCCGGTCACTGGGGACAGCCGCTCAGGACGGCAGATCCTGAATGGGGACTGTGCCCAGGCTGTTCCTCCCATGTACTTTCTCTTGTCTTTTTTTTTTTTTAAGTTAAACACTCCTGAATTAAAATTTCTAGATTTTAATTCAAAATGACACTCAGTAGGCTCAGAGGGATACAAAAGTCAGAGCCCAAGGCAAGGGGGCCATACCCAAGCTTTAAAAAAAAAAAAATACCAGCAACCCCTGACCTTCTGATGACACCAAGTGTCCCTGGGCAACCAGCTGAACCCAGGCCCAGACTGAGCACACTCTTATCTTCAGGATACGTGGGAAGATGTAGCCATGTGGAGGCAGAGCCGCTGCTTAGAACAGCTGTTTCCTGCAGAAAGGGGCCTCCAAAGGAGCATCCTACTGGAAAGTGTCGCCAGCAGAGGCCCCGGGCAGCTGGATACAAGATAGTGGCTAAGCTTTGCAGAGAGAAGAGTCGGTTTGACCGGAAGATATTTCTTCAAAGTTTCTCATTCGCTAAGAAATATCAACGCGGAGAAAGAACAAGTCCCTCCTCATGGGCAACTCACCAAAACCTAAGAGTTCTTCGCTTTTCCAAAGCACAGACTTGTGGAAATAGGCCAAACTGTTCCCTGTTACCTTTGGCAAGGTCAGTTGTAGCAAATGGGATTTTGTGCCTTTAGACAAGAGAGTCCCCCTATTTCCCAAATAAACCTCATCAGAAGGCCTTTGGCTGGGGAATTTTAACCAGAAAAGCAGAGACTAGGCTGGGAGATGCTCGGTGGCTAAAGGAGCTTGCTGTCCACGGTGAGGACTGGGGTTTGAATCTGCAGCATCCCTGTAAATGTCTCATGGGTAGGGTAGCTGCCTGTGACCTCCGCACAAGGGAGGCAGAGATGCCCCAAGCAGGCTGGTTAGATAGACTGGGCTAATCAGTGAGCTCTATGTTCAAGTGATAGATCCTGCCTCAGGTGAAAAGGTGGATAGATACCAGGTGGTGGTGGCACGCACTTTAAATCCCAGCACTCTGGAGACAGAGGCAAGTGAATCTCTGAGTTTGTGGCCAGCCCGGTCTACAGAGCAAGTTCCAGGTCAGCCAGGACTACACAGAAAAACCCTGTATCAAAAAACAAAAAACAAAACAAAGCAAAAATACTCTATCAACCTCTGGCTTCCACACTCGTGTGTGTGCATGCACACACACACACACACACACACACCCTCACACTTGCCCACACACATACAACCTCCCTACACATCCACAAACAACAACAAAACAGAAAAGCAGGACCTAGCTCAGCTCACTGGAAGAGCACCCCATCAACAAAATGCCAGAGGTGCAGCTACCAAGGGTTCCACGCTCCAGCTCCGAGGTACGGAGCCGGCATGCAGAAATCAAGCATTCAGGCGGCGTCTTTGATGTGCAGCCCTCCCAGGTCAGTGCGGGGTCACAGTTCCCTGAGCACAGATGCCAGGAACAAAGGTAGGGCTTTGAAGAGATGTGGCAGTGTGGTGCCTCCAGAGCCTGGGCAGAGCAAAACTATGACAAAGAAAGGTACAGCAGGTGGCTCAGAATGTGGCTCCTCCCACCAGTAGGTGGCCAGCCCTGCTTCTGCCTCACCCTCTAGGATGGTCCCAATACCCAGTTGTTGACTTTAGCCAGTCAATGTCTCTAGTGAGAGTGGCTGCATAGAAACCAGTACTTGAGGTTTTGTTTTGGTTTGCTGCTGCTGCTACCCCCTCCGTGGAGCCTCCAAGCACAGTGCTGCCTGTGATGGGAGTGAAGGCTGTCCCCAAGGCTGAAGAACTCACGCACCCATAATAGAAGCATCACTCTCCTGCCCTCACTTTGCAGACCATGGTCATAGCTGCTCTCTGGCTGGCAGGGGGGCACGGTGACTCATACAGCCGGACCCAGCCATGTGACATCTTTCACTGTCCATAGCTTCAGACAGACAGACTAGCAGGGTGCTTCTGGAGGTTTCTCACTGCCTTCCGGTGGTAAGCCAGAAAAACACCCCAAATCAAGAGCCTCGGTCTCAGGCAGATTCAACTGTGAACAGCAAATATGCATAACTGAGCATACACGGAGGACCTGGGCAACCACCTGAGCCTGAGAGGGCAAGGAGCATCAGGGCCCTGTGGCGGCACACCTCTCTCTTCCAGTGGGGGCAATGCCACATCTACCCACTGGTCCACCCAGCATCCTTCTCAGACCTAATTCAGGATGTGATCGTACGTTGTTCTGGTGCCTCGGGTCCTATGGGGGGCGGGGGGCGTCATCAGAGACTGCAGGCAGTGAGGTGGCTGCACTGCCACACTGAAGGACCACCCGTCGTCGCCTTGGAAGTCGCCCCCCTCTTGATCAGGGCTCATCGCCGTCTTCAGGAGCCACCGCTCACCCCCTTACTCAGCTGGGGTTGAGGACTGTCAAGGGAACAGACCATCACGCCTGCTCCGAAGCCACCATGTCCATCACAGAAGTGGTAGCAGATGGTGGCGTCTGGCAGTTCTCAGCATCTCTCAGCTGTGGTTCCACAGCAAATATTTCATCTCTCCAGGGCTGCTCAGAACACTGCCTGAGCCTCTGGGACAAACCCAATGGGACTGTAACCCGAGGGTCCTGAGGGCTGGCATTCTGTACGGTGGGAGCACCGGGAGCTCTGGACGGACAGCAGCTACCAGCCAGCATCTGGGGAGTCAGCTGTCCTCAAGCCAGGGCCAGACCCCTTGTTACTCTGCAGGAAGTGCTTTCTGGGCCAGCATCTTCAAAGCCATTGACTTCTCAAAGAAGATGTGTGTAGGGCCAGCGTGACCTGGGGATGCTCCGTGACAGCCTAAGTCCCCTGTGAGGTCCAAGTGAGAGATTGTTTTCCATTTCTCAAATGAACTTGTGATACCGTAGAATTCTCTGCTCCCAACAGAATTTAATTATCGTAGTCCCAGAACATCCCCTTAACTGCTGCATTCCCAGGGCCCATACATATTAATTAACAAAAAAAGGATAGGGCTTGGTGGCATACACACATTTCCTCTGACAGTCGGCCATGACAAACCACCACACACTGGGTGGCATCAACAACAGCAGTGTGTTATTGTCCCATTGTCCTGGAGCCGGGAGGTCACAGTCTAGGTGTCTTGGGTTGGCCATTCCTGCACTGTCCCCTTAGCTCTCAGATGACATCTTCTCTCAGTTATCTCTATGTCTGTGTCCTGATCTGTCCCTACAGAGTCATGGTCAAATTGAATGGGGCCCCTCCTTGTGGCCACATATATCTTGGTTGCCTCTGTAAAAACCCTGTCCCCAATATGGTCACGTTGGTGGGGATGTCACAGTATGGTCTCTACATACTATTGATGGGACACAATTCAGTCCCTCACATAGATTTGCCACTTGGTGCCCAGATGCAAGGGAAACTGGCCAGGCTACAGCACTAACAATTGTTGCCCTGTGCAGGTACTAGGACGCTGGTACCCAGGACCAGGCTGGCACTGATGTGTGGCGTAGGGGACGTGCTCTCTGCTGGGGCCATGCCATGCCATGGCCACTGGGCTGTCTCACTCTGCTCTGTCTCCCCGAGACCTGCTTCTCCCAGAAGCAAAGCCACTCTATCTGGGCTTGGTTACATGTTCCTTTTCTATTTCTCGTTGGCTTAGTTAGTGTCAAAACTCTGGGAGATGTTTGCAGAGATCTGAAAAAAAGACAGCAGAATTCAACACCATGTCTATCTCGCCCTACACCAAGTGTCCACAGATGACAGAATTTCCGGAAATCACGTTTGTCCGGACAAGAGATCTGCCCTCCAGATCAAGGCAGTAGAAAGAATCTCTAGTCCCAGCAAAAGGAGCGGACTCCAGCTCGTCAAAGCCCTTTCCACCTCTAGCCTTGAGCGAGGAAGGGGTGGCCCTCAGGGACACCCCTTCCCACATGTATGATTGCTGAGCTTCCTCGGAACCCTTAACCCTCCACTCGGGTTGTGATCATTTTGGCGTCACCGTTTGCAGCTGTGTCTCCCTACACAAGGTTGCTATGGTGACTGGAACACACCTTGTCACTTCACTCCCAGGAGGCCTGCAGGTTGTCACCACCCATCTGGGTGATCCTACAATTGACCTGTCCCACCCTTCTCCATCATCCCCATGGTACTGTTCAGGACAGTGCATAGGAAGGAGGGTCAACTGGCCTGCCTGCTCCCCCTGACCCCTGACCTCTCACCCCTGACCCTGTTCCCACAGATGCTGAGCTGCTTAGAGCATATGTACCATGACCTTGGTCTGGTCAGGGACTTCAACATCAACCCCATCACACTCCGCAGATGGCTGGTAAGTGACGAACCCACACTCAGACCTGTTACTTCCCCTGCCACACCTGCATGGTCTACTATGCTTTTCCTGGTGACAGTGGGCTTCTGCAGAGCGGGCATCTGGACCAAGGGAGCTCTGTCAGGTCGTTTGTCCATCTGTCCTCCCAGGCCCTCGGAGGAGTGAGGAAACAGTGTGACAACCAGGAAGAAACTCACAGGGCAGCCCACTAAAGCGGAGGCGTGTGGAATTGGGGATGTCATGTGTGTCTAGGGGTGTGTGGCTAAGGAGGTTATATGAGTAGTGTGTGGAGTTATGTCTATGAGGATATAAATGTGCGTGTGTGCGTGTGTGTCTCTGGGAGTGTGCATGTGAGAATGTGTGTGATTGGGAGTGTATGTCCCTGGCGGTGTGGATGTGTGTTTGTGAGAGTGTATGTATCTGTCTTGTTCATGGTGTAGGTGGCTGTATGTATATAGGGTAGGCATGGGTGCTTCGTAGCAGATCTTTCTCTAAGGGATGAAATGTTATCATGAATCCAGAACTGAAAGTCTGCTAATTGTCCAGTAGGCCTGGGAACCTAGAGTCCCTCGTGGAATGCTCCCTGCCCCACTCCCAGCTTTCCATCCCAGTGTGGCTCAGCAGACCCGGGGAGGGGGATACTTTCATCCCTGCCCCCAGGTTGTAGCGTGGTGGGACATTGCAGGGCTCCTGGGCCGCATTGTCCTGTGATGGTGAGCCTGGGGACACCTGATGCCTGGGAGCCTATGGGAGCAGGGGCGGTGAGCTGACCCTTCCCTCCCCACAGCTCTGTGTGCATGACAACTACAGGAACAACCCCTTCCACAACTTCCGGCACTGCTTCTGTGTGACGCAGATGATGTACAGCATGGTCTGGCTCTGTGGCCTCCAGGTGGGTCCTGCCAGCCCCCGCCCTCCATCCCTCACCCTGCTGAGTACCTGGGCCCTCCCTGCCCCCAGCCCAGTGGGTGTATGACCTCTGCAGGGACTGAGTCCTCCGCCCCTGTCACTGCAGCCCAGTCTGTCCCCACCCCCTCCTGCCCTCCCAGGAGGAGGACAGACGTCTGACTCTCTCCTAATCCAGGAGAAGTTTTCCCAGATGGACATCTTGGTCCTGATGACCGCAGCCATCTGCCATGATCTGGACCACCCAGGGTACAACAACACGTACGTTTGGGGTTTCTTTCTCGTTTCTGCTTTGGAAAGTGCCCCTTCTCTCAGGGGAAACTCAGCTTACCCAGCAGCTCTCAGACGGAGCTGCTAACCTAGGCCCCTAACCCTGTAGGATGCAGTTCCCAGCTTTGGACATTGTCCAGAGCCCTGGGTCTCCCCCAGGAGAGTATCTCCAAAGCTACCAACCCACACAGGTAGCCACAGTCCCTTTTTATCAGCCCCAGGCTCTGAAGGTGCATGGCAGCCTGCCCCCTCCACAAGATGGGGGACAGTGGGTCTTCGCCCCATTGTCTTCCAGGATGCTTCCAAAGGCTCATGCAGTGGAGCAGGGCTAGAGTGAGTAAGGGCAGGGCTGGGGAACACAGGTAATGGGACCAAGAGGATGGGCCCAGGCCTGGGACACTAAGCACCTCCTGTCTCCATTAGAGTAGAATGCTACCCCATGAAGCAACAGAGTCCTCCCTCATAGTGGGGGCCTGAATTCAGTGACACATAGGTTTTTCTCTGATGCACCTTCGTGGCTGCACGTGACATCAGATGTCCCTGGGGCCACGATGTGTCCCTGGGGATACCAGGTCTAGCCATGTGTACTCCTCAGAGACAGAGTCGATGCCAGGCGTGGCCATGAGAATTCCTCAGAGGCGGTCCCAGCAAGTCCTCTGTTACCTTTCAGCACATTTATTGTTCACCACAGCTGCCACCATCAGGCTGGCAAGGAGTTTATTTTAGCATTAACCTCAAAATCCAACCCTTAGAATGGTACCGTGGGACTTTTCCTGTAACCCCAGCTCTTGGAGGCTGCGTGAGGCAAAAAGATTCCAGTTTCCAGGCCACCTGGGCTGCAGAATGAGATCTTGTTATATATGCATGTACATACATATGTACATACATACATACATACATACATAATTACATGTGGGATAGGGTGAGAGAACAAACCTATTTCCGCTTTCCCGAAATCCTGTCTTTGCATATACTGAAAATCTGAGTTTTTGGAACCTTCATGTCTTCAAGGCATCACTCCAGGGAGAGAGCTGAGATCACGGGTTGGACTTCAAGGCACGGGATATCTAGTTACAGGAGAGCCAGGGGTTCCATGAAGCAAGTTTCTGGTGGGAGCAGATGGCGTCTGGTCACTCGCCCTTAAGCACTTCCAGCTTCTGCAGGAACCATGCACACCCTGGCGTACAGATGCCAGCAGCAGGGTGCCTGAGCCTCCTGCTCTCTCCACACATCCTAGATACCAGATCAACGCCCGCACGGAGTTGGCTGTGCGTTACAACGACATCTCACCGCTGGAGAACCATCACTGCGCCATTGCCTTCCAGATCCTGGCGAGACCCGAATGCAACATCTTCTCCAGTGTACCAGCTGAGGGCTTCAGGCAGATCAGGCAGGTGTGTGGGGCCAGGGCTCTGTAGGGTCATAGCAGAGCCCTGCTCTTCAGAGGCTCTTGGTTACAGCAGTATCCCCAAAACCATTATTTCTTCGCCTGCTCTCTAAGAAGTTCAAAGCTAACTGGAGTGCTTGACAACAGTCAATACTGAATCACTGATTCATGGTGCAGCCCTCTCTTCTGTCTGTAGACTTCTACCCTTTTTTTCATGTTCGCAGCTCCACTCTCTAAGTGTGCGCCATAGACTGTTATGACGAACCCTTTTCTACAGTGGGTAAAGGGCATGCTAGCAAGGGAGATGACCACACAGGCCAGGGCCACCTAGTGAGCCTGATGGAGCATCCCTTAGTGTGTGACTTTCTCCAGCAAGCGGTACCCCCGAAGAGAGAAAGAGTCGTGCTCGCTTCGGCAGCACATATACTAAAATTGGAACAAAAGAGTTATCTAACTGGATGAGCAGACAATAAATCCATGCAAACAGGATTTTCTTCCTGCTGGCCACCCTGGGGACAACAAGGGATTGTCCTATTCCAGAAGTTTATGAGTTCTAAAATAAGAGTTCTTCTGGAAACAAAAATCATTTATTCAAATTTTTGAAATATTTTATAAGTAATAAGGAGATGGCTCAGTAGGTAAAGCACTTGCCACATAAACCAAATAACCTGAGTTCAGATCCCCAGAACCTACATCAAAGCTAGACACAGTAGTGGCTATAATTGTAATACACCCTATGGGGAAAGGAGAGGTGGAGGCAGAATTACCTGATGCTCACAGGCCAGCTGCCCTGGTGTCCACTGCAGTGAACACCAGGGGACCCTGCCTCAAACAGGGCGGAAAGCAAGGACCAACAACCAAGGTTGTCCCCCTGCCTCCATGTGTACTAATTATGGCGTACGTGCACCCACACTCACACATACAAAACAGTTTTGTCACTGAAGATCTTGAGGGATAACTGAATGTTCTGTTAATTGCAGTCTTTACAGGAAAAAGGTTCGTAATTCAAAGTGCAAGATGATGTGTCCCCTCCCACACACACAAGAAATACACATTTGAGATTCTTCACGTTGACTGCTTGCTTCATATTGGCCGTTGAGGCTGGGGGTCTTATTTTCTTGGAAAGGTGACACTCTACACCCGGGGCAGAGATGTTATGTAAATGTTTTGTGGGATGGAGGGATAGGGGGGTGGATAATGGATGGCTGGGTAGGTGGGTGAATGGGTGGCAGATGGCTGGATAGATAGTGGATGGGTGGGTGAATGAAAAGATGGATGGATGGATGGATGGATGGATGGATGGATGGATGGATGGATGGATGGACTGTGCAGATGGATGAGTGAGGGAGTGGGTGGCAGATGGTTGGATGAGGGATGGAAGGAAGGGTGGGTGAGTGGGTGGCAGATGGTTGGATGGTGAGTGGATGATGGATGGAAGGATGGGTGAACATATACACAAATAGAATACTGTAGATTCATGGAAAGCTAGATGGACAGAAGGAGAAATGAAAGAATGGGTTATATGGATTATAGTTTTAGATGCTATGGTTTTTATGCTACTAAAACTGGTTTTCCTAAACCATTATTTAGTTAACTGCCTTAGTCTAGTTTCAGCCGCGATAATAAAATACCACAGGCTGGGTAGTTTTAAAAGGGACGAGGTTCATGATCACTCATAGTTCTTGAGGCTGAGAAGTCTAAGAGTTTGGCATCCACATCTGCTCTGTTTCTGGTGAGGGATGTGGGCAGAAGGTTAAGGAGCAAGAGCAAGAGCAAGAATTCACTCCCTGTGGATTTAACCCAGTGCTGGATGCGTTGGGGGAGAATATGAATTTTTTCATGAGGGTGGAACCCAAACACTTCTTAAGGGCCCGCTTCTTACCACAGTCAGTCTAGGGACCAGATTTCAACCTGTGTTTAGGAGGGCATCAGCCATGTTGGCAAACCATAGCACTACTAGGGTTTAAAGCCTTTGGATTCTCACTTATAGACTTGATAGTGGGGATGTTACCAAGTATGTTCTGACCTAGATAATCTATATGCAGTCACATATAGATAAGACAACGGGAAAATTGTCTTGGGATCTGCTGCTGATATCTGCCAGCAAGCTCTGAGCAGGGCTAATACAGACCTAGGTGACTAAGTCTAGGAGACTTAAAATCTGCTTGGTTTTACAAGTCAGCATGACGACCCATCTGTTACCCTGTCAGGCTGTGATCTGTAGCCTGTAGACATGGCACAGGGACAGACAGAGCACGCATGTGGGCAATGGTCACACAGAAGCTCAGAGCACAGTGTGAGGAACACTCACTGAGGTTCTGGCATATGGTGACACCATGTCCTCTTACCATCCAGGGCATGATCACATTGATCTTGGCCACCGACATGGCAAGGCACGCTGAAATTATGGATTCTTTCAAAGAAAAAATGGAGAATTTTGACTACAGCAATGAGGAACATCTGACGCTGGTAGGTTGTGTCTTTTGTGTCTTTGGAAAACTGAGCCATAGCTCAGTTGGAAAAACCAGGAACCCAGATATCTCCCCTGCCCATGGACTGCTGGAGTGATTGGATTTCAGTATCCCAACTCCTCCTGAGCCAGCAGTAGACAAAGCTGCCCTGAAGAGTACTCCATGGATCAGGGACAACCCCCTCCCTTAAGGTGAGGAAGTGGCCTAAGTATACATGGTGTCTGTCCCTTCTAAAAATCAAAATGCAAACCCAGCATGCTGGTCCATCCCTGTACTCACAACACTGGGGAGGCTGAGGCAAGAGAATTGCAGCCACTTCAGACCCACCTGGGCTACCTATAATGAATTCTGAGCTAGCCTGTGCTATAGTGTAAGACCCTATCTCAAAAAAAAAAAATTAACTTGGGGCTGGAGAGATGGCTCAGTAGTTAAGAGCACTGACTGCTCTTCCAGAGGTCCTGAGTTCAATTCCCAGCAACCATATGGTGGCTCACAACCACCGGTAATAAGATCTAGTGCCAACTTCTGTCTGCAGGGACAAATTTTGCAGGCAGACCATTGTATACATAACAAATAAATAAATCTTAAAAAATTAATTAATTAATTAACTTCAAAATGAGCAAAATGCATTAACAAAATAATTAGCAATTAGCATCCCAGCATTCAGAGATTAAGTTAATTGCTCTATGCCTCACTTTGGAGACATGGACTATAGCCTCTCTCTCTCTCTCTCTCTCTCTCTCTCTCTCTCTTTTTTTTTTTTTTCGATTTTCGAGACAGGGTTTCTCTGTGTAGCTTTGCTGCCTGTCCTGGAACTAGCTCTTGTAGACCAGGCTGTCCTTGAACTCACTCCTCTGCCTCCCAAGTGCTGGGATTAAAGGTGATTCAGTGAGTGCCTAAAGCCGTGGGAGGCCAAGCCTTGTGTATGCTGTGGTTTTTCCTCTTCACACATCTCTGCAATAAAGTTTAAGTTACAAATTGGCTGCAGAAGAACCCAACACCACAATAAGGCAGAATAACAAGAGGACACCATGGCAGATAATGGGCAATGTATCCAAAACGAACCAAAGTCAGAAAGAAGGGTCCCATCCTGAGTAGGATGAGGATGGCGTGAGATCTTTCTGTGGTCCTCAGAATACCGTGGAGATGGGGGTAAAACTGGCAGGCTGTTTATTTCTGGAACTTACTACTTAATATTTTTGGGGGTAGCTAAAAGCATAATAAGCTAAATCAGGGACACAAAGGGGCTACTGCAAAGTCACATGTATGGCCGCATGGGATCCATGGCAGGATCTGCTAAGGGTCGGGGAAAGAAAAAAGAATGAAAGACGATCGGAAACGGCTGAGGGAAGTAAATAAAGCTGTGTGCCTTGTTTCTGTCTGTACATGAAGAAAGCTAGCTTCCGGGCTTCATGACAGGCTGGAGTTCAGAGGGTCTGCCCCGAGTAAAGGCGGGTAGATAAGGCGACAAACCAGACCAAAGGCAGACCTGCCTACCTTGGTCTCTGCCTACCCGCATCTGCCTACCCGCCCACTGCCCACTGATTGGGAGGTGCAAGAGGAACTACTGCCCAGGGCTTCCCTGGGACAGAATCAGGCAGGACCCCCAAAGACTGGGGGAGGGACTGAGAAAGGACTGGGAGAAAGAGTCCATAATCTAAGCCTCTGTGGGGGCGGGGGAAGGGGGGAGTTCCTAGGCCAAGGAAATGGAAGCACCCAGAACACAGTCCAGAGACATATCAACATGCCTGACCCAGCCACTGTCGAGGCTACAATGCCTTGTCTGGGGCAGTTCCCCCATGAGGCCAACCAGACCAAGACTGTAACTACCTCTGAGCTGGAGCCAGTTCCAATACAGAGCAGCAAAGAAGGATTGCTGCCCAGGAACCAGAAATGAGGCTTCCCAGCAAATATCCACAGGTCCTTCAAGGCCCATCCAGAGTGGAAGGGCTGATCCACCCCGCTATGCAGACCTAAGGCCTGTGCATAGCCCGGTTGTGTTCCCTCTCCTATGTGGAAAAGTCAACTAAACGGGCAGAACATGGCTCAAGGTTGTGTGCCTCCGATGGCCGGTCCTGCCTGCTCACCCTCAGACCCTGGACGGTTGCCCCACTTTTATCCAGAAATGTATCGAATGATGTTTGTGCCTGGCACAAGGCCAGAGCACCAGCCCCCACAGCAGGTAGACAGGATGGTCTAGCTAACTCAGGAGAAACATTGGGGCAGAATCCTCTGATTGTCCTGACCCAGCCCTGCTGGACTCCAGGGGAGGGGCTAGCCTCCCACCTGGAAGGAAGTCCACTGTCCTGGGAGATGACACCCAAGAGAACACACGAGGGACACCTGCTATGGGGCGGCATGAAAGCTGGTGGGAGTGGACCTGTGCAGGACCTTCCAGCGACACACTTGGTTCCATCACAGGAGGGATGTCTGCAGGACAAGAAGGCCCTGGCACAGAGAGCAGGCTGACACAGGAAAGACCTGCACTTGGAAACAGGCCCTTTTGCACAATTTTACACAATCTTTCAGTTCCATAGTCAGGGTTCTGCTGAAGGACACACCCCTAAGTAAGCAATCCTGGGCTGACCTCTCCCATCTTCACTGTCCTGGGACATGGGTGGGGTTGCAAGACCTTTGCCACCATGCTCTTTGCCCCCATTTCACCACCACTTGGGGGTCCCCCTCGGGCTCTCTTTTCAATACCCTTTTTAAACCATTGCCTCTTAACGATGTCCTTTCTATATATTTTTCTTATATTTCACACAGTCACAGTTTTTTTTTACTTGTCAAGGCGATAGACTTCATATATGATCAGCAAATACTGTATACCCCTCAGCCGTGTCCCCAGCCTTGATTTTTCTTGGCAGTTGGAGACAAGAGTCTCATTACGTTGTCCAGCAGGACCTTGAACTCAGTGTAGCCTAGGCAGTCCTTGAATTTGCATCTCCTTGTCTTAGCCTTACCATGACTTTGTTTTGAGAACCAGGCTTGGTGACACATACCTATAATCCTAGCAGCTGGGAGGCAGGAAGAGCAGAAGTTCAAGGCCAGCCTGGGGTTCTAAAGACAGCCTGAGCCGCAGAGTGAGCATGGGAGAGCCTGAGTGCACACTCGGTTTTTAACCTGGCAGTTCACACCCTAAAAGCTTGAGTATTGGATGCTCTGTGGGTGTGATGGCTCCCCACCCTTCCTCAGGGAAGCTGAGAAATCCCGACTGCCAGGATCCCAGTGCAGAGTACTGCAGGTACCCTTCCAGGGCCAGCACCCCTCCCCACCCCCATCCCGCCCTGTTTCTCCACCTGTGATGGCGAATCCAGTCAGCCCACAGCGGTAGTGGTTGTGCTGTGTCTGCCGTGGCCCTCAATGTCGCGTCTCTTTCAGCTGAAGATGATTCTCATAAAATGCTGTGATATCTCCAACGAAGTCCGTCCCATGGAGGTGGCAGAACCATGGGTGGATTGTTTACTGGAAGAATATTTCATGCAGGTAAGAGATACCGAGCCATCAAATCATGAGCACTCCTTCCAGCTCCGTGGGCGGGGCTGCATTGGAAAGAGCAGACCAGGGTGATTGACATCCATGCACACCCCAGCAGCCTCCACATTACTGTCTGTGTAGACATACAGCAGAAACGACATAGGCTGTGTTATAGATGTGAGACAATGACCACCAAGGGAGAAAAACACTGTGGTGAAACTGCCACCCATTGCCACTCACAGAGCCACTGTTAGAGGCAGACTCAAGAATAGCCATGAATCAAGAAGCAAGACCTGAGGGGAGGGGGACTCTGTTGAGGGGCGAGGGCAAGCAAGATGGTTCGTAGGATAGCTACCTGGAGACGCGGGCATAAAATAATGCAGACAGTAGCTGTCAAGTTGAGCCTTGTAAACTGCCCTGTCACGTCCTTGAGACACTGAGCCTGTCTCTAGACTTGGTCCCTATGATGCCAGTGTGCTCACCTCGCCTTGGCTCGTGTGTAGCCGTTCACCGCAGGCCCTGTGTCCTCACCATTGTACTGCTTTTCTGTGTGACCATGAGGATCCCAGCTGGGCAGCATGTCCTGTTCTTCCTCTAAGAACAGGGCTGCTCTGTGTACCCGAATCCGCGGGCCTTTGTGCCTTTAATGCCATTGTCACTGTGTTCCCTGCAGAGCGACCGTGAGAAGTCAGAAGGCCTTCCTGTGGCCCCATTCATGGACAGGGACAAAGTGACCAAAGCAACAGCCCAAATTGGGTTCATCAAGTTTGTCCTGATCCCAATGTTTGAAACAGTGACCAAGGTGAGAGATTGTGCGGGCGGTACAGCAGCAGTGAACACACGTGTGCACACATGCATGCATGTACATTTCGGGGATATGCATTGTGTATACACATGCATACACATGCACACACATGAATCCTCTACAGCTTCATCTGCTGTCATGGTGATGGTTGCCTGGCAGCCATTCCTTCTGCTGTGTCCAGTGCCACCCCCTCTGGTGCTCTTCAAAGAGCCCCATGTGTGATTGCCAGGCCCTCTGTGCCCACTTTGTCCCTGCCTATCTCTGCCAGCGTTAAGACCCAGCCAGTTGTACCAGCTGTTGGCTCTCCTGTCCTTCTAGGCTTCTTAAAGGAGCACCTGGGGGGCTGGAGAGATGGCTCAGTGGTTAAGAGTACTGACTGCTCTTCCAGAGGACCCGGGTTCAATTCCCAGCACCCACATGGCAGCTCACAACTGTCTGAAGATCCAGTTGCAGGGAGTCTGACACCTTCACACCAATGCATATAAAATAAAGTTAAATAAACCATAAAAAAAATTTAAAAAAAAAAGGAGCACCTGGAATTGGCACCCATGGGCTGGGGAACCCTCAAAGCCTAGTCTTCTTCTAACTCTGTGCCTCTACCTCCCACGCCCCAGAGCTGCCTAAGGCCACCACTTCCATCCCCAAGTCCCAAACACACACTCCTCTCTAGCCAACCCATTTGCTCCACCCCACCTCCTGGCCATCGTTCTCTGGGTAGCTCACAGCCACCTGTATCCTTTTCATTCTGTGACCACCACCAGGGATTTCATCAGATCTGTCCCCTGCCTAAGACCTTCTGAGGCCATCCCTACCCTTGTCTTACTGGAAGGATGGGGACAGGAGAAGTTAGTAGGCTTTCTGGGGTCCTCTGAGGAGTGACAAGAGTGGAAGTCTGTGCCAGAGACAGAAATGGGGGATGGGTGGGGCTGCGCCAGGGTCTCTAGGACTTGAAACTGGCCGGGAGATTTACACTCCATTTCCTCGGGTTTCTCTGAAGGCCTTGATATGAGGCCACTGGGAAGTGAGATCCCTGGGACTCACAGGTACCCCAAGGGCCTGACAATTCCCCTCCAGTGTTCTTTGCCATCTAATAATGGTGGACTGACCCCGGACTCTTTGCTCCCCAGCTCTTTCCCATTGTTGAGGAGACCATGCTACGGCCACTCTGGGAGTCTCGAGAACACTATGAGGAGCTGAAGCAGCTGGATGACGCCATGAAGGAGGTAAACAAAGGCAGTGCAGAGGACACAGGCAGGCGAGTCAGGGACTGGCGGCCAGGCAGGACAAAGGGTGGGCACAAGAGCCAAGCTCATTGAGACAAGGGGTCCAGATGCTGTGCTCTCGAATGGTAGAATCTCTTCCCAGGGACTGTGGTGGGCTGTGCTTTCCCCGGAGTCTGCTGACAGATGAGAACCAGCATGCAGCTGTGTGAGCCTGGAGATACACCGTGCATCACCACCTCTGCCGTGTGTCTGAGCACCTCCCTGGCCCCTGTCCTCCTCCAGGCCAGGGTGCCTGTTCAGTGAGGGCTGCCCTGAAAAAGACATGAGACCAAAGCGAGGACCGAAGTCCCTGCTTTGAGACACAGAGCACACGGGGCAACTTGTCTACTCTTGTGGTCCAGGAGGTGGAGAGGTTTTAGGGCGCTGGGGATGCTGGATCTCAGGAGAGGGTAGGAGCCTCTGCAGTCTTGATCCCCATGAGCAGTTCTGCTTTGCTGGAGCCCCTGTGTGAAGATCTGTTTTTTCAGAGATGCTGGTACTAAGGACTCAATCTTTGTCACCTGCCTGACGTGACTGTCGGGTACAGTCTTTCTCTGCCCACAGCACCCCCTGCTCCTACCAAGACACCCATGTACCCAGAAAAGTTTCCTCATTCCTTATACCTTACAGACATCTCCTTGGCCACTGTGCCTTCACCACCCAACCTCCGATGCCCCTCGTGCCCTCATTTCCGACTCTGTACCCATCCATCCAAGCTCCCCAGTAACAGAGGGCTCTGTATCCATCTTTTCTGCCTTTATGCCCAGGTGTGGTCTGGTATTGGTCACATCTCCCTCAGCCACATCTGCCATGCACACCCCCCAGTGTACAGTGCCAGGCATATCACAGACACATGGTGAAAACATATAGGTTGACTGAAAGCACAGACCAGCAGTCCTGATCCCCCTGCCGGGAAGCCTCAAGGGGTCGGCTCTGTAAATCTAAAGGCTAAGAGGAAAACTGTGCACACCAAAGGTTGTTTGTTCCCCGTCCAGACTCTGCTTGGAAGGCTGCAGGAACCTCTGCCACCATGGCCATCCCATCAGCCAATGCTCGTGGGAACCTGAGTCTGGAATCATATGTTTCACTGCCCAGTGGGAATGCCAGGCTCTCCAAGATGCCATCCTGGCCCTGGAGAAGGAGGCATGAGAAAGAAGTGACCGCACTGAGCCTGAAACAGGAACTCGGCCCCCAGGCCTGGGGCTGTGGGCTGTGGCCAGCTTGACCCAGACATTCCTGGCCAGGATGCTGTCGTGGGTTGTGAACAGGTCACAAGCACCCAGGCTGTCTCTGGAAAATCTGAAAAGCATATGTGTGTGGGGGCAGCCATCTGAGTGTCTTCAGGCAGTGGACACCTCCTGAGACAAGAGGCTGCCTGCACTGGCCCTCTGCCTCCAGGTCTGACTCTGGCCCTTGCTTCCTTAGTTACAGAAGAAGACAGAAAGCTTGACAACTGGGGGCACAGAAAACACCACAGAGAAGAACAGAGATAAGAAAAACAGTGGAGGACAATCACCTCCAAACTGACGTCTCAATGTGTACGGTAAGTGGACGGGCTCTGAAGTGTTATACGTGGGGAGGGCAAAGTGCACATGAGTGTGAGCGTGTGTGTGTGTGTGAGAGAGAGAGTGTGTGTGTGTGAGAGAGAGGGAGAGAGAGAGAGAGAGTGTGTGTGTGTGAGAGAGAGAGAGTGTGTGTGTGAGAGAGAGAGAGAGAGAAAGAGAGCGTGTGAGAGAGAGAGAGTGTGTGTGGAGAGAGACAGAATGTATGTGTGTGTGTGTGTGTGAGAGAGAGAGAGAGAGAGAGCGTGTGTGTGTGTGAGAGAGAGAGAGAGAGCGTGTGTGTGTGTGAGAGAGAGAGAGAGATAATGTGTGTGTGTGTGTGTGAGAGAGAGAGAGAGACAGAGACAGAGACAGAGACAGAGAATGTATGTGTGTTTGATCTCCCGCCCTCTTCTTATAAAGCACCAGAAAGTCAGTCACGGGATGTCCACCCTGATGCCTTTGTCTATCCTCTGATTGCCTCCCACAGCCTCTCCCCAAACAGTACAGTCGGGTGTTTTCACCTTTCACCTCACAGTGGGGATTGCACATCAGTGCCCGAACCCCCAGACGCTTACAAACCCTCATTTGCTGTTGCATTTACAGGAGAGCGGCGTCAAACCAGGCACGCAGCCTGCTTTCCAGTACGTGCAGCTGTAATCCTGCATATCCTAATTAGAATCTGGGCTCTGATTTGGAAAGGTTCACACTTGGGTTATAGAAAGGATTAATTATTAGAATGTGTGCCACTCATGAGATGAGATATTCTGTGAAGTGCATCTGGAGTGCTAGAAGCTTTTAAAAAGCATTTGCCCCTTACCCTACCCCCCCTCCATCACCACAAGCATGTCTTCTGACGCCCGCACAGCCACTCAGCCAGCACAGCTACAGCACAGGCTTGGGTGCAGGCTAACCTCCAACTAAGCACGTGGCTGTTGAGTGGCTGTCATGTGAGCTGAGGGTTTATGCATGGAGCTGAAGAGGCTGAGTTTGAGGGGAAACAAAAGATGTCATCCCAAGACATGCCTTCACTAAACCTTTGCAAGTGACGGCCATGCGTCCCCACCTCTGTGAACCCCAGGCCTCTCGTATGTAAGCGCAAGGCCACAGTGTCATTGCTTGGATTTGAGCAGTTGTGTGAACTGCTGTTCCATACTGAGGCATCCAGTGAACCTTGAAGCCAGGTCATGTTCTTGAGAAGAAAATGGCACTGATATTGTCTAATTTGGGCTACATGTGTTATGTGGCTGACAACCTCATTCTCTCTCTCTCTCCTTTTTTTTTTATTTACTCTATTTGTGTGTATATGTGTTTTCCTGCATGAGTATGTGGATCACATGTGTGCTGGAGTCCGTGGAAGCCAGAAGAGGATGTCAGATGCTCTGGAACTGGAGTTACAGATGGTTGTGAGCCTCTATGTGGGTACCGGAGACCGAACTCGTGTCCTCTGTAAGAGCAGCCAGTGTTCCTAAGAGCAGCTAGTGAGCCCTCTCTACAGCCTCAACCTCATTCTTCTATCTATCTATCTATCTATCTATTTATTTATTTTTGGTTTTTCAAGACAGGATTTCTCTGTAGCTTTGGAGCCTGTCCTGGAATTAGCTCTTGTAGACCAGGCTGGCCTCAAACTCACAGAGATCCGCCTGTCTCTGCCTCCCGAGTGCTGGGATTAAAGGCGTGCGCCACCACCACCTGGCCTCATTCTTTTATATTTATTAAATTTTCATATTAGTATACAAAGCAGTGGTTTTCATCCTAGTGTCTTCACGCATATCTGTTACTATCGCTTCTCATCCATTCCTGCCCTTCCCTGCATCCACTTGTCCTTTCAGGCTTGGTCCCTTTCATTCCCCAGTTAGTACCGCCTTTGTGTGTGTGTGTGTGTGTGTGTGTGTGTGTGTGTGTGTGACTGTGAGTATGTGTGTGTGTGACTGTGTGTGACTGTGTGAGAGTGTGTGTGTAACTGTGTAAGTGAGTATGTGAGAGTGTATGTATGTGCGTGAGTGTGTGTGTTTACCTACTTGTGTGTCTATGCAACACTGGTATATCTGGTGCCTGTGGTGGTCAGAAGAGGGCATCAGATCATTTGGAACTAGACTTATAAACAGCTGTGAACCACCATGTTGGATACTGGAAATTGAACCTCTGGAAGAGCAGCTGGTGCTCTTAACCATTGAATTACCTCTCCAGCCCTACTTCTGCTTTAACATAAAAAAGTTTTGTTTTAAATTTTTAATTATATATATATGTGGGGGGGAGTATGTACATATATGTGGGTATGTGCACTTGAGTGCAGGTGCCGTAGAGAACAGAAGAGGGCGCTGGATACACTGGAGCTGGAGTTACAGGCGGTTGTGGATCCTGGGATTCGAACTTGGATCCTCTGCGAGAGCAGTGCTGGCTCCACCACTCCCCAGCCCAGGTCTTTCTGCTTTCTGGTCCCATGCATCCTGTTACCATCTCAACTTCCCACTGGGATCTGTGACTGTGCCATCTCCAGTGCTCACGGAGACAACATGCCATCTTCCTCTTTTTCCAGCAGACTGGACTAGTTAAAGCAACCAAACCATGGCCTCTGAGTGGACAAGGATGGGGAACCTCACAGGATCCTCCACGCAAGGACGATCACACCCGGACGACCCCAGATGACCTGCGACAGACCACATTTTCTAAGAACCGTTTTGTTCACTGATATAAAAACAGGAATTCATGATGCTGTACAGAATTTTTATTTTTAAACTGTCTTTTAAATAATATATTCTTATACAGAAATGGGTCTGTACTTTTTCTTTGGGTTTTGCATTCGGGCCTCCAAGGACTCTGGTTTTCCCTGGGATGTATCTTCAAATGGTTGAGCAGTAATGTGACCCCAGGGTTCATGTAAATTCCACATTAAACATGAGAATGGTGCCCGAGTGCAGGAGCGTGCATGTGTCCTGTGTTTATGAACAGAGCGGGGTGGGGGAACACTTGGGGACATGCGCGTGGCAAAGGGAAGTCATCAGTGGTGTGTACAGGAGCTGGGAATGAGGCAGGCTAGGGGACCAGGCATTCAGTGGGAGGCAGATGCCCTCCTGACCACTGGGACAGGGAACTGGGATTTTCCATTCAAATTGTCAGTGTGTTTAAGGAACTCTGTCCCCAAAGAAGAGATGCCCTGTCCTTCATTTTTGGAGGACAGGCAATGTGTATATCCCAGGTGTCATGGTAACGGCCCCCACAACACCCTTCATATCCTCTCATGCGCCTGGGCTCTGAAATCTTGACTTACTGTCAGGGTTTTAATTCTTTTTTTGGTTTGATTTGGTTTTCTGAGACAGACTTTCTTCTTTGTATAGCCCTGGCTGTCCTGGAACTCGCTCTGAAGACCAGGCTGGCCTCCGAATTCTCAATTTACAAGAAACACAGAGAAGCTGCTGGCCATCTCCCTAGGGCTACTCCCCTGAAGGGACGGAGTAGGTGCTCCACTGTTGGGTCTCTCTCTCTCTCTCTCTCTCTCTCTCTCTCTCTCTCTCTCTCTCTCTCTGTGTGTGTGTGTGTGTGTGTGTGTGTGTGTGTGTGTGTGTGTGTGTGTCTTCCTCACCTCAAACTTTTCTATGTAGCCCAGACTGGCCTTTGAATTTACAGCCCCCTGTAGTAGGAGGCCACTTGATCGTTTCCCAACTGCCCAGACTCCCTAAATAATCACATAGAAACTGTATTAATTAAATCACTGCTTAGCTCATTAGCTCTAGCTTCTTATTGGCTAACCTTTACATCTTAATTTAACCCATCTCCATTAATGTGTGTATCACCACAAGGCTGTGGCTTACCTGGTAAAGTTCCGGCATCTGTCTCCAGTGAGGCTACATGGCTTCTCAAACTCTACCTTCTTTCTCCCAGCATTCAGTTTAGTTCCCCCCCTCCCCGCTCTACCCAATCACAGGCCCAAGACAGTGTCTTTATTAACCAGTGGTATTCACAGCGTACAGAGGGGACTACCATGCCAGCCCCCACCCCACCTCTCAGGCTCACCACCACACCAACTACTTCTGTCCCATTTTGACCTCCTCAGCACGGTGTTCACTTCTACACCTCTTTCTGGTTTTGTCACCTTAACATACTGTCAGAATACAGCCAAACCTCAGAGGCGCCCTGTTGGTGTTGTGCCTCTGCCCTCTGTCGCCCTACAGGACAGGATGGTCACCTGCCACACTGGCTGAAAAAAGACCCTCCAATGATGATTTCCATCTGACCTTCCCATCTCAATATCAAGGGCTCCCCCCACCCCTTACAACCCACTGGGATCCTGCATTCTGAGCCCTGAGATTTCTGCACTAGAAGACCCCTGAGCCCTCATTTCCGGTCAGCCTCAGTGACTCCTGGTGTCAGCAGCTGGAGATGGATGGAGTAGGGGAAGGGACCCACATCTGAGTAAGTGGCCAGCTGGGAAGTGGACTGGCCAAGACTCTGCTGTGGTGGGGAGAAGGCAGAAGGCTGGTGGACTCAGACATCAGCCTGGGCACAGGACCACCTGTACGTGGAGGGACATTAGGACTTAGGAGTCCCCTGAGACCTCAGAGCCACTCGCCTAGCCTGAGGAGCAGAGACTGGAGACTTAGTTGTAGTCACCTGGGGGGGGCCTTCTAGTGACTTCTAACCTGCCAGCGGTACCTGAGAGGTTTACTTCTCAGCACTCACGCTCTCAGGCCACAGCTAACAAACAGTACTGAGTGTTCTCCCAGCAGCACCAGGCTCTTAGATGACAACGGAGCTCTCTCTGACTTGCCCTGTCACCGCTCAGAGAAATTAACATCCAGTTTGTTGGGTGCAGCCCTCTGGCTACCCTTCCCGCAGTCTTTGGTCATGCCCTCTGGCTTCCCATCATGCCTTATGAAGGAGACCGACCCTTATCCCTTAATTTGCATATTGTGGCTAGCCCATAAATGCCTTTTGTTTTGTTTGTTTTTGTTTTTTGAGACAGGTTTTCTCTGTGTTGCCCTGGCTACCCTGAAAGACCAGACTGGCCTCTGCCTCCCAAGTGCAGTGATTAAAGGCATGCTCCACCTGGAGGGGTGTGTGTTGGGGGCGGGGGTCAGTGCCTTTTCAAATTTTTATTTGTTATCTGGAAAGCTTTTTATTTGCTAACTGTCCGTATAGCTTTCCCATTCTGTGAAAGCAAACCTTTGCTCATTTTCCTCTTGGGACCCTCTTTATCGGTCACAGATGTTCTTTTTATTTTCTGAGCTCTGAACCCTGTGGTTATTATATATTTTCATAATCGGTGGTCTGGGATACTGTGGTGCCCTGAACACGGCACTTAGAGGCCATGGGTGTGGAGCCCAAAGACTGAGGCTAGTGCCCTGGCAGAAGGGACCCAGAGATCTGCTCATTCTTCCCTAAAGAACTTGCTGGCCCAGACCATGCAGATCTCTGGCTTCCTGACTGGGAGCTGGGAGGAGCCCTGTCTGTTGTGTGCTGTCCCCACATGTTGTGTAGGGGCGGTGAGCGCTAGCTAAGGGGTACAGGATTGCTTCCTTCACCTTCCCACCTCTGCTCCTCTCACTCCCTGCGGCTGCAGCCCCCTTCCCCACCCTGAAAATGCTCTCCCACAATTCCAGACTCAATTTCATCCTTCAAGGCTCCAGATGACAATTCCACCTAAGCTTTTCTGGCTGGCTCCAAACAACCGCTCCCCTGGGCTGCTTCTGCCTCCATCTCTTCTTTCCTCCCTCTCTCTGTCTCTCTCCCAGGTCTCATCCTCTGCATTCTGGAACTGGAACTCAGTGCCACGTGGATAACCCGGGACACCCCCATCATAAGGTCCTAGCCTGGATCTCCTCACACCATCTCCTGGGCTGGGTAAACTGAATGAGTGTATCGGAGGGCAGTGGTCATCACCACCAGGGGGTGTTCTGTTCGAAATCTGCTAAATACTTGTTGTCCAACCCTTCCTGACCATTCTTGGAAACTTTGACCCAGCCCCATCCCACCTCACTGGTCCCCTCTCCCCTTCCAGGTTTTATAGTTCTTCCTTACACTCTAAGGTGACCAGCCACCCCTTATCCCAGGGCTGAGGTCAGAGATTTTTACTGCCCATGCTGTCAATCACAGCCCTCCTGAAGGCCTCATACTACCAACATCACCGATTGGTCCACTCACCGTTGCTGCTGCTCCCCTAGAAGTGGACCCACCCATGAACGCTGTGTGTGGGCAGCTGAAGCTGCACCCTGGGACTTCCTTAGACATACTAGGTCTCATTGCCATGCCTTAAAGATATGCCAAGTTAGCCAGGTCACTGGGCAAGGGTCCTAACTGGGCTCCTTCCTCCAGTCTTTGAAGCTGCTTTGTGACCACGTCTCAGAGTCAGCCAGGAACTCCAGGCCCAGACCCCACAGCTGACTGCAGAGGCCAGCTGCCCCACACAATCTCTCCTGGACACACAAGATGTGGGGCCCCCATCACAGTGTGACATCTTGATTGTGGGTGATCTAAATTGCTCATGAAAGCAGGTGCACTGCAAAAACAACTTCCCAGGAAACTGAGAAGCACTTGGGAGGCAGAAGCAGGTGGATCTCTGTGTTTGAGGCCACTCAACAGAGTGAGTTCCAGGACAGCCAGGGCTATGCAGAGAAATCATGTCCTGAGATAGATGGATAGATAGATAGATAGATAGATAGATAGATAGATAGATAGATAGATAGATAGACAGACAGACAGACAGACAGACAGACAGGCAAACACTACTTCAGGGCTGATTTTAATGGGTAAGACTTTCTAGGTGCTCAATAAACATCAGCTGAATGAATGAATGAATGAGATTGGTCACCCACACAATCACATAAGAAGCAAAAATCCCAATGCAAATCTTGAGGGGAAGAAGGGACTGTTCCTATAGGTAGGTATCAAACATACACATGGGTGCACATGTATGGACCATGCTCCTGGGCGTGCATGCACACATCAGCCCGCCGGCCTTGCTCCCAGCTGATAAGGAAGCTAAGAGAGGAATGATGTCCAGCATTCAGCCATTTTATAGACCTGGCAGCCAACAAAGTGAAAATAAAGGTGGTTTGGGCTTCCTTCAGGAACAAGGGGATGGGTTCTGCGGGGGAGGGGGAGGCAGTAGAGACAAACAGCGAGGCGAGGCTGAACGAAAGCTTTGTGCAATAGCTGATGAAGATTTGTGGTAATGAGAATTCAAGGCTTTCTGTTTGGGTTTCTCTCTCTCTCTCTCTCTCTCTCTCCCTCCCTCCCTCTCTCTCTCTCTCTTTAAAATGATTTAACAACAAAATCCGGAATGCACCAGGTGTGCCAGTGAGCAGGCAGAAGGGGGATGTGCTGAGCAGCAGCTGACGGCTGACTAGCCTGTGGATGGAGCTGGCTGCAGCCCCAGGTTAGTGTGCGGGGACCCCTGTCACCAGTGGATGTCCAGCCCTGCAGCGCTAAGGAGGAATGACGCACTAGAGACAGACAGACAGACAGCTCCATCTGATGAAGCTGCTGCTTGCAGGGGAGACAGAGTTCTGAGCAGAGTGTGCCAGCTGAGGAGAAGCCAGGCAGGATGTTATGTGTACCACCCACCTACTGCCTGCAGACAGGTTACTGTCCGCACCAGCAGGCTTCCAGGGCGAGAGCGTCCTTGGCTCCGCTCTGACTCCCACTGCACCGCTCAGACCTGTGAGCTGGGCAAACTCTGCCTCAGGGCTCTGCCCCAGGGCAGAGGGTGACTAAGATGCCACCTGCTCTACAAAGCCTGATAGGGCTGGGCTTGACCCTTCTCCCACGGTGTGGGGCACTCATCTCTCTCTGTGTCCTACCCTGTGGGGACAGATGACCACATGCAATGGGGACTCAAGTCAGCAGAAAAGAACTCTCTCTATTCAGAGGCTTCTGAAGTTCAGGACCGGGGTCCGCCGTCTACAGGGCCTGCTCCCTGGGGAGGTTTCATTGAGTGGATCCTTACAGCATCTTTTAGTTCCTAAGGACCTCCTAGAAGTCTGTGGCAGTGTCACATTAATCTCTACTGTCATTGCAAAGTCTTCCCTCAGGATGTGGCTGTGTCCAAACCTCCCTCTGCTTCCAAGGACGTCAAGTCATTGGCTGAGCATCCTCACATGCCAGGGCTGCATCTGCAAAAAGCATCTTCCCAAATAAGAAGCGAGTAGTCAACGCTGTCTGGCTGCATCTGCCAAGGACTGCTAAAAGGCCACAGAGAGAGGGAGGGGACTGTGGGATGTCTGCAGAACAAACAGGGTGTGCCCCTATAGCTACAGGCACTGTTGAAAAGATGGAAAGTTCCAGGAGGGCAGATAAAGAGGACAGATAGACAGACAGACAAACAGGACCCAGAGGATGGCTGCTGAAACGGGACCTGAAAAACTAACACCAACTGGCATCACACAATGTGGATGGGGCAGGGAGCTCACAGGGTCCACCCCTAAATGAATAGCTACAAGCAATTAACAACTGCTAGGGGCAGAAGAATTAATCTTCCCCAGGGATGAGCCCCTGGGTTAGACAAGACTAAGAAATATACATGTAGGCAACACTAAACAGGCTCAGTTGTTCATATTTACATGTTTATTCCTTTATATGTATATGTAACAATAATGATTAACAAAGAGGATGTCAGCCTGGTGGTGGTGGCGGCACTTGCCTTTAATCCCAGCACTCAGGAGGCAGAAGCAGGCAGATCTCTGTGAGTTTGAGGCCAGCCTGGTCTCCAAGAGCTAGTTCCAGGACAGGCTTCAAAGCCACAGAGAAACCCTGTCTGGAAAATAAAAAAAATAAAAAAAAGAGGATGTCATATATTTGGGGGGAAAGCTAGGAGGGAGGGAAGGTACTTTAATTACATTTTTTAAAGTGATTTGTTGCCTACATTACTAAACATGCTTGAAAGCAAAACAATAAAGAAACAGAACCCAGAGGAATTAGCTTACCTGATTCTCCTGCCACCTCATCCCTCCCACTCTGGCCACCCCCACAGGCCATGAGAGCTCTAGGCCAGCTGCCCCTATGGAGGAATAAGGGCTTGTGATTGTCTGAATGAAAATGGCCTCCATAGTCTCCTAGGGAGTATCATTATTGGAGGTGTGGCCTTGTTGGAGTGGGTGTGGCCTCGTTGGAGGAAGTGTGTCACTGGGGGGGGGGGCTTTGAAGTTTCAGGAGCTCAAGCTAGACCTAAGGGCTCAGTCTCCCGTCCTGCTTCCTGTGGATCGGGATGTAGAACTCTCAGCTACCTCTCCAGTACCATGTCTGCCTGCATGACACCATGCTCCCCACCATGACGACAACGGACCACACCTCTGAACTGTAAGCCCACTCCAGTTTAATGGTGTCTTTTATAAGAGTTGCTGTGGTTATGGTCTCTTCACAACGATAGAAACCCTAACTACGATAAGGCTCCAGTCAAAGGAGCTTTGAGGAGGACCTGGCAACCTTTGAATCCTTATCTAGGAGAGGTGGAATTTCCTCTGCCCAAAGCCTGGTCAAATGGGAACCCCAGAAGGCTGAGATCACCTCCTTGTTCCCACGGTAATTCTCCAAGATCAATAGGCATTAGCACTTTAGGGAGGAGAAAAATCTCCCAACACAAAGTATGGAGGGGAAGTTGGAACTTCCAGACCAGTTCAACTCTACACACCTCCCCATTGCCTCTTGGGAATCCTCGGGGTGGGCCAGGCTACTAGGGTTACTAGTGGGTGACTAGTAAAATGGGCACCTGGACTGGTTGGGTAATTGTAATTAGTCAGCAGGTGTTTGTTTGGCTGTGAAGTGATTTCTCCAGGAGGAATGCCCAGGAAAGTGTGAGCCTTCTGTTAGGTTAATGTTCTTTCTCCTCCTCCTCTTCCTCTTCCTCTTCTTCTTCATCTCTGTGAGTTCGAGGCCAGGCTGGTCTACAAGAGCTAGTTCCAGGACAGGCTCCAAAGCTACAGAGAAACCTTGTCTTGACCCCCCCCCCCAAAAAAAGTATAAGGCTCCGTACCCAGCTTTTCTGTGTGGTCTGGGAATCAAACTCAGGCCTATTATGCTTATATGGCAAGCGGTTACCGCTGAGCCACCTCTCCTGCCTTTGTTGCTAGGCATTTAAAAGCTCTTAGTACCACTAATGCTCCGCTGGGTGGAGCTGCCTTCCAACACCGAAATAAATGAAGTGTATGATCCAGTGTGTGACCCTGTGTGGCGCTGGGGATGGCGCTGCCTGGTGTTTGTCAGTTCAGTACAACTAGGATCATTTGAGAAGAAGAACCCTCAACTGAGGAAAAACAAAAAAGAAACAAACAACAAAAACCTGCCTTCATTAGATTAACCTGTAGGCAAGTCTGTGGGCCATTTTCTTGATTAATGACTGATGGGGGAGCACTGTGGACAGTTCCACACCTGGGCAGATGGGCTCAGCTTAACAGGCTGAGCAAGCCATGGGGAACAAGCCAGAAAGCAGCGCCCCTCCATGGCTTCTCCTTCAGCTCCTGCCTCCAGATTCCTGCCCTGGCCTCCCTCACTGATGGAGTGTTACCTAGAAGTTGGTGAGTGTTTTCACAAGTTTTATCAGAGCCATAGGAAGCTGACTAGGGCAGGGATCGAACCCAGGGCATCGCATCCGTTGCTGGGCAAGCCGCAGTCTCCTGCAGAGTGGCCCCGGCCTTTCGATTTTCTAAGTGATATTTTTCAAACAGCAAATATTTTTTTTTGACCAAGTCCAATTTCATCATTTTCCTTCATCAAGCTTATGTTCCTTGTCAAGTCTAAACACTCCCTGCCTATCCCTTGAGGCTGAGAATTTCTTCTGTCTTTTTCCTAAGAGTCTCAGCTTTCAGAGTTTCACCTATGACCCTTTAGAATCGGCTTGTCCACAGACATCGAGGTCCCGCTTGTGTCTTGTGTCTGGTCACGCCGGCGCTCTCTTTGGAAAGCTTATCTTTCAGCCCAAATGGTGGCACACGTCTTTAATCCCAGCATGTCTTGAGGCAGATCTCGGAGTTCGAGGCCAGCGTGGTCTACAGAGAGTTCTAGGACAGCCAGGGCTACACAGAGGAGCCCTGTGTGGAGTGGGGGAGAGAAGAAAACACAAGCTCTTCCTCCAGGAATTGTCTTTATGCCTTTCTCAGAAGCTGGTGGAACATATCCGTGGCGCCTGTCTCTGAATTTTTGTCTCTGCTCCGCTGACCTGTCTGCCCTTCTACCAGTATTACACAGCTTTAATTATTCTAGCAAAACAATAGCTCTTTAAACTAGGTAGCTTAGTTCCTCCCATGTTACTTTCTTTTTTAAAAAAAAATGTTTTAACTATTTTACCCTCTTTTAAAAAAGATGTTTTTATTTTCTGTGTATAGATGTGCCCTGGCTAGTTTTTTTTTTTTTTTTTTTTTTTTTTTTTTTGTCAAAATGAATCAAGCTAGAGTCATCAGAGGGGAGGGAGCCTCAACTGAGAAACCGCCTCCATAAGAGCTAGGCGGTAGACAAGGTTGTAGAGCATTTTTTTAATTAGTGATTGATGTGGGAGGGCCCAGCTCACTGTGGGTAGTTCAACCCTGGGCTGGTGCTTCCAGCTTCTATAAGAAAGCAAGCTGAACCAAGCCATGTAGAACAAGCCTATAAGCAGCACTGCTTCATGGCCCCTGCATCAGCTCCTGGCTCCAGGTTCCTTCCCAGTTTGAGTTCCTGTCCTGATTTCCTTCGATGATGAACAATGATGTGGAAGTGTAAGCCAAATAAACCCTTGCCTCCCCAAGTTGCTAGTACTTTGCTATGGATTTCTACATGGGCGTTAATAAGTGATATTAATCCATGGTTGCGTCTTCATTGTCTCTCTCTGACTTGGTCTCAGAGTACTCCTAGTTCCTGTAGGAACTGAGAAGGACTTCTGCTTCCTTTGTTTTCTGCAACAGAGGGCACAAACTGGTGACAATTCCTCGTCAAAGGCCTGGGATAAATTTCAGTACAAAGACTGAAGAATGGGTAAATGCGGGTGGGAGGGGTACTGTGGACTGAGGGCCCCAGAAAAAGGCACACCCATGGAAAGATTCTACAGGCCTGATTCAGTCATTGGAACCTCTGTGATTTGGGGGGAGCTAGAATGTTGCAGGTCCAGAGCCAAATTATCCTGGGTTATCTTAGCCCCTTGAGAGCCATTTATTGGCTGCCTATGTGTATGGTGTGATATCTTGTGACTAATAGGTAAATCTTTTTGGGACATACAAAGAGATCCCTACCTTCCACCCACTCCAGGGCTGAGAGCGTCCTCCAACACACCTGAGGCTATGGCAGAGATTCCCTGCTTTACAGAAACCCACCTGCCTACCTGATATTCCACTAACGTGTTCTAAACGTGCCTTGATTTATGGCTTTCTCTGTTCCGTTGCTATAAAAAACTTCATGAAACTGATAAGATGCCGGAGCATAGTATTCGGGTAAACTGAGTCTGTGTTCCTGGACCACAGCCATTCACCTTTAGCTCCAGAATAAACTGTCTCCTCTTCCCTTGGAGGTAAGAGTCGTGTTTCTGTTGACAGTGCATTTTAATCATCGGTCCCATTTCATCGTCGTATATGGAGCTGTTGAAATGAGTATCTTGTGGTAGATGTGTCTGCTGTTCAAACAGTTGGTCCCTCTCACATAAGCTGTCCGTGTTCTGTGTGTGGATGGATGCTTTTCAGTGTCCCTGGGTCACACCCTTGCTGCCACAGTGTCTGGTGACCTTCGCTCTTCTGTTCCCACTATTCGCGGGTGGTTCTCCTCTCCTGCTACAAGTTTACTGATCTTTCAAAGAGCCAGCTCTGCCACACACACCCCCGACTTTCTGCATTCTTTTTTTTTTAATTTATTTATTATGTATACAATATTCTGTCTGTGTGTATGTCTGCAGACCAGAAGAGGGCACCAGACCTCATTACAGATGGTTGTGAGCTACCATGTGGTTGCTGGGAATTGAACTCAGGACCTTTGGAAGAGCAGGCAATGCTCTTAACCTCTGAGCCATCTCTCCAGCCCCCCTGCATTCTTTTTAATTTCACCTTTTATATTTCTTCCTTCTGAGTTGTTTGGGTTTATTTGGCCCTTTTTATTGAGGTTGAAGTCTAGTTAGGGACTGGATCCTGCTGTCTCCCTTCCTGCATTAGCATTGTAAATCTCTTTCCCAGCCAGGCTTTAGCTGTGCCCCAGGGCTGAATTTGATACATTGTATTTTCATTTTCCCTCAGTTCACTGTCTCTTTAAATTTCCCTTGAGACTCTTTCCTATCATGGATCATTTAAAACTAGGTTACTTTGGCCCCAATTGTTTGAAGGGTTTCCTGTTGTCTTCTGGTTATTGATACTATTGATACTTGGTTAGATTTCACTATGGACAAGAACCACACTGTAACATTTCAGCCTGGACCTTCAAGGGCATTGAAGTTGGTTTGATGGATAGTCACACTGTCTTGGTACACTTTTCACTGTACTGGAAGAAGGTGTGTCTGATGCCGTGGGTAATATTTTGATCCTTTTTCAAGTGCCTTCAGCTTGGTTTGATGGATGGCAACACATTCTATCTTCGTATATATTTTATGCCCCTGGAAAAGGGAGTGTTTGGCGCCATGGGTGGGTGGTTGTCCGTGTGTTATGTGGACCAGGCTGGCTGGTAGTCACTGAGGTAGGTCCTTTGCGTCCTTGCTTGGTTGTGACCACAGCTCCTACTGGTCAGCCTGGCCACTGCACAGTCTACTGCTCTAACTAAGTTCCTCTTTGGCCTTTCAGGCCTAGAGCAAAAAGCAGCTGTCTGTGCCCTTTGCATTGGAAGATAGGGTTTTCTAACCTCCCTCATAACTAGACTCATGAACCCTTCTGGGTGGCTCAGTTTTTTTGTACCATCTCTTTTCTGCCAGGATCTTATCGAATGATGTGTTGTACTGCCGATGGCCAGGACCCATCAGGAGATGAGCTCACAGAAGGAGCCCGTTAGGGTCGAGCTACGTAAAATGCACAAAAGTGGCTTCTATCTCCTCTTAGAGCTCAGACAGCCTCAAAGAACATCATTCCCACACAAACCACGGGAAGGGTCTGATCATTCTCAAAGCCAGCAGAGAGCTGAGTCACAGGAGACAGACACCAAGTGAGCACACAGGCGTTCCCTCCTCACGGTGTGAAAAGCAAAGTTACGGCAGGGTGGGGAGGGGGTGTCAAAGTTCATCAAGGCAGACTCATTTCTCAACAACTCAGCAGGTGCAGGGACCAGGCAGGGAGCTTTGTAGTCGGGGAGAGACTGGCTCACCTCTCCCAGCAGAAGGAGAGAGTGAGGATTTACAGCCCTGGAACAAAGGATAGACAAGGAAACACCTGTGAAGGAGACCTAGCTAGCTGACCTGACAGGCTTCCTGATGAAGGCCAGGCAAGGGTCACCAGACACCTCCTGAGGACAAAGGGGACAGGGAATTCCTCAAAAATTAGTAGCAATCAGGCTAAGTGTGGCAGCACCCACCTGGAGTCCCAGCACTTGGGTTGGGTGTGGGCACAGAAGGATCAGGAGTTTGAAGCTAGCCTCAGCTACAAAAATAAATAAATACATAAATAGATAAATAAATAAATTAATAAAATCAGAGAGCAGCTACAGAAGATCCTGCTGTCAGCCACCCATCCCTGGGGATGGACAGACAGACACCATAAAAGAAAATAAATTAAGGGTCAGATCTGAGAGTAGGGAGTTCTTGATAAACTGACTTAGAGTTCTTGCCAAGTGTATATTAAAAGGAAGTTCACCAACAGGGTTGAGGAGAAGATTCAAGAGCCTAACTAGAGTTTGGCCAAGAAGAGAATCTGTGTAAGAGAGCACAGTGGCTACAATATGGACAGAAGAGAAAGATTCTGCTAAACGTTAAGCCTTTTTTTTTTCCAAGACAAGGTTTCTCTGTAGCTTTGGAGCCTGTCCTGGAACTAGCTCTTGTAGACCAGGCTGGCCTCGAACTCACAGAGATCTGCCTGCCTCTGCCTCCTGAGTGCTGGGATTAAAGGTGTGCGCCACCACCGCCTGGCTCTCAACCTGTGTTTTATAGTTAAAGCCGATATATTTTGGGTAATCCGCAGATTGAACAAAACCACCCAAAGTTGGGGACACAGCTCAGTTGAGGAGCACCTACCTAGTATCTTAGCTTCTTTTTCTGCTGCCGTAGTAAGATACTCCGACAAAAGCCTCTTGAGGGTCTGTTTTGGCTCACAGTTCCGGGTAGTCTATCACCTGGGGAAGTTGAGGCACTGTGAGCTCAAGCAGCTGGTCTTACTACTCCTGCAGTCAGAAGAGAGCAATGAGTCCTGCTGCTGCTGCTGCTGCTACTGTTCATTTTCTCCATTCCACGCAGTCCAGGATCCCCGGCCAATGACGGTACTGCCTACAATTAGAGATGGGTCTTCCTGCCGGGCACCGTGGTGGCACACATCTTTAATCCCTCACTGGAAGGCAGAAGCAGGCGGATCTCTGAGTTTGAAGTCACCCTGGTCTGTAGAGTGAATTCTAGAACAACTAGGGTTACACAGAGAAACCCTTGTCCTGGGGGACAGGGCAGGGGGAGATGAGCCTTCTCACATCAATGAACACAACCAAGATAAACCCAGAGGCTTTCTCTGGTAATTCTAGAGTCTCTCAGGTAATTCTAGAGTCTGTCAAGTTGACAGTCAACACCATCATACCATAATACTTCTCACTGTGCTAAGGCCCAAGGTTCAAACCCCAGAAACACACACACACAAGTGTGTCTAGCTTCCTGAGAGACAGCGAGTAAAAAACACCCAGGAAGAGAGAGAAGGTTCTGTGTGGTCCTCTTTGCCTGAATGTTGGAAACGAGAGTGATTCAAGGGAAAAGTAGGATATTATTGGAAATTTTCTGATGGTTTAAAAAAATGCAAAGAGCAAACAATAATCCTGGTAGCTCATGCCTGTAATTTCAGCACTCAGGAAAATGAGACAAGAGGCCAGCCTGGGCTACATAGGGAAACTCAGTATTGCACTGGGTGGTGGTGGTGCATGCCTTCAGAGGCAACGAGATCTCTGTGAATTTGAGGCCAGCCTGGTCTACAGAGTGAATTCCTGGAGAGCCAGGGCTACACAGAGAAACCCCATGTAATAGTTTGAATGTAATTAATTAGTCCCCATAAGCTTATAAGGAGTGGCACCAGAAAGTCTCACCTATCATGGCTGACCACTTTCCCCTTAGCAGAAATCCTTTTCTCGTCTCTCCTACCAATCTTTGTGCATCCTAGCCCCTCTGGAGACCATGAGGCTGTGTGCAATTAGGAAAGTCACACATAGCTAGCTGAGGGGTACAGGGGAGTGACCAATGTCATCCCCACCGCTTCCTACTGGGAGGGAGGGTCAATAATCAACAAAACTGATTATTATAAGTGGTCACAGCTGCTCTGATGAAGTTGACAGCTATTCTGCTCAGAGGATACTGTGTTCTACAACCCTGTCTTGGGGGGAAAAGGCTGACATTGATAAGCCACTGAGTATGGATAGTTTACTAGGAATCAGCTCCTATGATCCTATTTTTATGTATGTGTGCAGGTGTGTACAGGTATCTGTGTGTGGACAAGTGGAGTAGGAAGGATTCATGTGTCATCCTGGGAACTCCATGTATGCCCTTTGATATGGTCTCACTGACCTAAAGACTTGACTTCCTGTAGAGGTTGCTCTGTCCTGGCCCTGTAGCTGGGCTGTAGATGGTGGAGCTCTTTGGCCACGTGGGATGGTGGAGGAGCTCACTGGCCACGTGGGATGGTGGAGGAGCTCACTGGCCATGTGGGATGGTGGAGGAGCTCTCTGGCCATGTGGGATGGTGGAGGAGCTCACTGGGCATGTGGGATGGTGGAGGAGCTCTCTGGCCATGTGAAATGGTGGAGGAGCTCTCTGGCCATGTGGGATGGTGGAGCTCTTTGGCCATGTGGGATGGTGGAGGAGCTCACTGGGCATGTGGGATGGTGGAGGAGCTCTCTGGCCATGTGGGATGGTGGAGGAGCTCACTGGCCATGTGAAATGGTGGAGGAGCTCTCTGGCCATGTGGGATGGTGGAGGAGCTCACTGGCCAAGTGGGATGGAGGAGATCACTGGGCATGTGGGATGGTGGAGGAGCTTACTGGCCATGTGGGATGGTGGAGGAGCTCACTGGCCATGTGGGATGGTAGAGTTCTCTGACCCCCCTGCTCAGGTCCTAGTGTGTAAAAGCAGGCTGCCTCAGCAGGGGACACATCAGGACATGTACGGCTCCTACAGGCCTTAGGCACCCACTAAAGGCATGCCCCCAGGGGCTTCTAGACCAGATATCTCTGCCTCCGAGGACCTGGACTGCCTCAGGTTGGTCACTTCCTGTCGGTGCCTTCTGTCCTCCCTTAGAAATGGTCACCTGCAGTTAGAGGCAATCGTGTAGGAGAAAGTGTGTCTCTGAGAGGTAACATTTGTACACATGACACATTTATTGTTACAACTATTTTAGGTGCAGTTCAATAAGATTCGTTTACTGCCATGCAGCCATCACCCTTCTCCAGAACATCTTCCAAACAGGAGCTCCGTGCCAGCAAAGGCGGATTCCCCAGCCTCCATTACCTTCCACTCCCATTTTGCCTGAGTTAGAATGAGTGCTTGTTCCAGTTTCAACTGGTTTTTTTTGTTGGTTTTTTTTTGTTTGTTTTTTTTGTTTTGTTTTTTTTTTCTGCTAGAACAACCTGGTCCTAGAGCAACTTAGGGGAGAAAGCGGTTAGGGGTGACCATTATTCACAGGCAAAGTCAGTGACCTTGGTTGGCTTCCAGAGCTCTCAGGACCCCAGCTATCCAGCCCCTCCCTTTCCTCAGGGCCACTGGATGCCTGCAGATCCTGTCTTAGGTCCTGTATTCTGGGCAACCATGCAGCCATTCCTGTGTGACATCATTAGCTATGTGTCTGTGCCAGTTCCTCTGTGATGGCAGCCAAAGCTGTTGTATCATACAAGGCCCCAGAAAGGGCAGAAAGCCACCAGGTTTAATGTGTGGCTTAACTCATTAACTCACATTAACTCACATTAACTCAGTGTGATGAAATAATGCAAAATATCTCATTAATTTTATATCAGTTACATAATGAAATGATAGCCCTTTGGCCACATTGCTTTAGTCAAAAAGCTTATTGATTTCTCCTGAGCTTTTGCTGTTTAATATGGTTTTGAGGACACCCAGTCACGTGGTGCCTGGCATTTGTGGCTCACTGCATAAGTCTATCAGATAGTGCCACCAACACAGCCTGCAACTTGACCATAGGGGACTGGAACACAGGCAGGTTCCTGTGTTTAACAGGAAAAGGAAACTCAAGAGTTGTGGGAAGGCCGGTTGTTTGTTTCCCGACTGCCTGGCAACTCAGACACCTAGAAACTGTATTAATTAAATCACTGCTTAGCCTATTAGCTCTAGCTTCTTATTGGCTAGCTCTTACATCTTAATTAACCCATCTCCATTAATCTGTGTATCACCACGAGGCTGTGGCTTACTGGGTAAAGTTCCTGCATCTGTCTTGGGCAGGGATATATGGCTTCTCAAACTCCACCTTCTTTCTCCCAGCACTCAATTTACTTTTCCCTGCCTAGCTCTACTCTACCCTATCACAGACCGCAAACAGCTTTTTTATTAACCAGTGGTATTCACAGCATACAGAGGGGAATCCCACATCACTCAAGGAGGATGACCCCAGCCAGCAGACATGCCCAGATGGGAAAAGAGCAGAGGTAGATTTGGCCCTCAGCGAGTCACAAGGGATGGTACACACAAGATGAAGTGTGTGGATGCGGAGAGAAGTGGGAGTAGTCACTATACAGTGCTGCATGAACACTCCCACTTTTGACACTCCCCATGTGCCCTACCCCATCTCCAAGTCTGCAAGGATCAAAGACAGAAATAGATGGTGCTAGAAACTATTCATCTTTTTTTTTAATTTTTATTTTTTCCATGATATTTATTGCACTCTACATTTTTCTCTGCTCCCCTCCCTGCCTCTTCCCTCCCTCCTTCAATCCTCCCCCAAGGTCCCCATGCTCCCAATTTACTCAGATCTTTTTATACTTTCTATGTAAGTCTCTTTTAGTGTCCGTGTTGTGTCTAAGTTCTCTGGGATTGTGGTTTGTAGGCTAGCTTTCTTCGCTTTGTTTAAAAACCACCTATGAGTGAGTACATGTGATAATTGTCTTTCTGGGTCTAGGTTACCTCACTCAAAATAATGTTTTCTAGTTCCATCCATTTTCCTGCAAAATTCAAGCTGTCGTTATTTTTTCTGCTGTGTAGTACTCCATTGCATAAATGTAGCACATTTTTTTTTAACCCATTCTTCGATCGAGAGGCATTTAGGTTGTTTCCAGGTTCTGGCTATGACAAACAAAGCTGCTATGAACATAATTGAGCACATGTCCTTGTGGCACGATTGAGCATCCTTTGGATATATACCTAAAAGTGGTATTATTGGGTCTTTTTTTTTTTTTTTTTTTTGGGTCTTGAGGAAGGTTGTTTCCTAATTTTCTGAGAGATCGCCACACTGACATACAAAGGGGTTGTACCAGCTTGCATTCCCAGCAACAATGCAGAAGTGTTCCCTTTTCCCCACAACCTCTCCAGCATAAGTTGTCATCAGTGTTTTTGATCTTGGCCATTCTTACAGATGTAAGATGGAATCTCAGAGTTGTTTTGATTTGCATTTCTCTGATGACTGAGGATGTTGAACATTTCCTTAAGTGTCTTTCAGCCATTTTAGATTCCTGTTGAGAGTTCTCTGTTTAGGTCTGTACTTCATTTTTTTTATTGGATTATATGATCTTTTGGTGTCCAATTTCTTGAGTTCTTTGTATATTTTGGAGATCAGACCTCTGTCTGATGTGGGGTTAGTGAAGATCTTTTCTCATTCTGTGGGCTGTTGTTTTGTCTTGTTGACCATGTCCTTTGCTTTACAGAAGCTTTTCAGTTTCAGGAGGTCTTATTTATTGTTTCTCTCAGTGTCTGTGCTGCTGGAGTTATATTTAGGAAGTGGTTCCCTGTGTCAATGCATTCAAATGTACTTTCCACTTTCTCTTCTATAGATTCAGTGTGGCTGGCTTTATGTTGAAGTCTTTGATCCATTTGGACTTGAGTTTTGTGCATGGTGATAGATATGGGTCTATTTTCATTTTTCTACATGTTGATATACAGTTATGCCAGCACTTGTTAAATGTTTTATTTTTTCCATTTGATATTTTTGTTTCTTTATCTAAGATCAGGTGTTCAAAGATGTGTGGATTGATATCTGGGTCTTCTATTAGGTTCCATTGGTCCTTCTATCTGTTCTTATGCCAGTACCAGGCTGTTTCCAGTACTGTAGCTCTGTAGTAGAGTTTGAAGTCAGGGATTGTGATGCCTCCAGAAGTTCTTTTATTGCCCAGGATTGTTTTGGCTATCCTGGGTTTTTTGCTTTTCCAAATGAAGTTGAGTATTGTTCTTTTGAGGTCTTTGAAGACTTTTGCTGGGATTTTGATGGGCCATCTTCTATTTTTTATGAGTATGTGTGTTTCTGCTTTGCATGTATGTATGTGTAGCATGTATATGCCTGGTTATGAGCCACCATGTGGGTGTTTGTTTTGTGGTTGGTTTTTATGTTCTTGTTTGTTTTGTTTTTTGAGAGAGTTTCTCTGTAGCTTTGGAGCCTGTCCTGGAACTAGCTCTTGTAGACAAGGCTGGCCTCGAACTCACAGATTCGCCTGCCCGTGCCTCCCAAATGCTGGGATTAAAGTTGTGTGCCACCACCACCTGGCAAGTATGAACTCTTAACTACTGAGCCAACTCTCTAGTCCCTCATCTTCTATTTCTTACTCATATATCAGGGCTGCTGACTTTTCCTCTCAATCTTCTATCCAGCAACTTCAGAGTTGGTTTTATCATGGACCTCTAGGTTGTCCAGACACATTATCATGCCATCTGTCAATAGTTTTCCTCCCTTGGCAGTTGTGCCATGAATCAGCCCCCTCGTCTAGCTGCCCTGGCTTACACCACTACAGGGTAGAAAAGTAAACAGTGACCATGCCATGCTCCTGACCACAGGAAACGCTCTGCTCTCTGCATACAGTTGCGGTGCTGGCCTTTGGTCAACAGCAAATGCAGCCCAAGACTTCTGGAAGGTGCCCAAATCCAACGGCATGCAGAGATGTGGTTTCAGATTTTGGCAGCACTTAAAATTCTTAATTTTGTTCCTGTTCAAAGCAAGCAGTGTATCACTGGTAGGAATCCTGACCATTATACTGGTGAGATTTTTCTCAAATTGACACAAACCCAGAGTCATCTGGGATGAAGGAACCTCAACTGAGAAAATGCTTCCATGGGACTGGCCTGTAGGCAAATCTGTGGGGCATTTTTGATTAATAATTAATAATAATAATCACTGTGGGTGGTACCACCCCTAGGCAGGTGGTCCTGGGTTCTATAAGAAAGCAGGCTGAGAAAGTCACAGGGAGCAAGTCAGTAAGCAGCACTCCTCCATGGTCTCTGCTTCAGTTTCTACCAGGAGTGCCTGCACTGGCTTTCTTCCTGATGGACCACAAACTGTAAGATTAAACCAGCCAGGCCGGTTTTGGTCACAGTATTTTATCATAGCAATAGAAAGCAAATGAATATGGCCATGGTCTGTAGCTGCCAGTGAATGGCTAATCCCAGAGGCAAACAGATTTTTTTTTACCTTCTCCATTGTCCTTGCCCCCTCTGACCCACAGGGATTCTCTGGTAGCACATCCCCAGTGTCCCATGGAGCTTTGCTCTGGCTCCCCAGCTTCCCTGCCTCCAGCACCACCCTCTCCCCACCAAACACTGGGCCTGAGGAACCTTGAAGGCTACTTTTTTGCTTTTACTTCTTCATTGTGGAACTGGGACCAGGAATATCATAACAATGTGGGGCTTGTAATTTCCTGCTTCAAAAACTGACAAAGCTTCCAGGGAGTCGCTGAGATCCCACTCGGCTTTCATTGCACAGAACAGAAAACAAGCATGTGCCCAGTGGCTTTCTCAGGATACCAATCTCCCCACCCTCCCTCCCATCCTTCTGTAGGTGTTCCCAGCATAGTTCCGAGTGGTAAAGCCATTGTGAGGAACTGTGAGCAAAGCCTGACAATGTGACCACAAAAATCTGCGTTAAAAGCAGCTCTGGGAGGCTTGGTAGGTTAAGTGGTAGCAGTTTTCAAAACAAAAACATTTAAAATTGGTTTAAAGGCAGCAACTCATTAAAAGGTCACCTTCAAATGAACTGGGGGCAGGATCAACCCCATGAACAACAGGGCAAAAGAGGTTCCCCAGGAAATCAAAGCAAACAGCCCAGGGTGAAAGTTCAAATTCAGGAGCACAGGGGATCTCCTGGCTGGCCAGGATGGACAAGGTGACCTAGAATCACCCTTTTGCATTCCTGCAGGAGAACCAACAGTGCAAGCCTTGTTCAGGCCTTCAGGAGCACATCCTCTAGGCTGTATGCCTGGGAGCAATTCTGACTGCAGCACCCCAGGAAGGAGACCCGAGGTAGAAACTTCTAGAAAGGCAGAGCACCTGCAGCAGGAAGAGGAACATGGAGGTAAGAAAAGAGGCTGGGGTCTTAGGTCTAATCCTGAATACCAAACCCAACCACAAAACCCCAAGCAACTTTTGAGAAGGAACAATTTCTGCGCACCTAAGATAGCCCCACACCTCGCAACAGCCTGGGGGCCACTCTGGTTTCCCTAGAACTTTGTGCTCATACTCTGGGTGCAACAGGGACCCAGTGCAGCCACACCTGAGCAGGAGTGGGGTCATTCCTACTTTGGTCCTACCCCATGATTGAGAAGGTCAGCTAAAGCCGGGTGGTGGTGGTGCACACCTTTAATCCCAGCACTCGGGAGGCAGAGGCAGGCGGATATCTGTGAGTTCGAGGCCAGCCTGGTCTATAAAGAGCTAGTTCCAAGACAGGGTCCAAAGTTACAGAGAATCCCTGTCTCAAAAAACAAAACAAAAAATCAGCTAAATCCACAAGAGCAGGCCTGTGTGGAAGGAAGAAAAAAACAAAGCACACTCAGAAGGACACAGTCGAGGTTGGTACCAACCTGCAACATTCTTGTCCCAGAAAAACGTGTCCCCTAAGCACAGGATAAACTGCTCAAGGCCAATAGATGGCTTAGTGGGGAAAGCCTCTAACTGCCATGCTTGGTGACCTGAGTTTGAACTCTAAGATCCATGTAGTGGAAGGAGAACCAGTTCCCACAAACTGGTCTCTGACCTCTAACACGCACACAACATACCTCTAACATACGCATATGTATGTACACACACAAGCACACTTGTACACATACAACCAATCTCCAGAAACAGCTAAGAAATGCCACAGACAACAGAGTAGGCAAAGTCCATGCACACCCCAATGCCCAAGGATGAATTTAAACCTTAAGACTACTATTCTCAGAGAAATGGAAGGCTTAGGCCAAAACTGAAATAAAGAAAATCCTTGGCCTACAGCATCAGCACCTTAGAGGCCACAGGGAAGATGAGCCATCGAAATCTGCCCAGACCAAAGCAGGGCAGAACAGAAGCCTGAAGAGGAGCAGAGGGCGGCAACCTGAGGGCCAGCAGACCAAGCCAGTCACACCGGAGTCAGACTGTAGAAGTGGGTAGGAGCTGGGGATGTCCCATGCTGCACAAAATAGTAAGTTCAACAAGAATCAAGCCCTAAACAGAACATACACACACACCAAGTCACAGAAAACAAGAGATTTAAAAAAAAAGTCTCAGAAGCAGCAGGGAGGTCCCCAGGGCCCAGTAGAAAGATGTGTGTATTCTCAGTGGTAGCCACCATCAAGGGCAGGTGATAGGCACAAAGAAGTCCTGGGCCTGGATGCATCCACTACATCTGAGATGCGGCAGAACCTGTTTGCTGGAAGTGGCCATGTCATGCAGGACAGTGGGCTGTCAAAGGACTGGCAACCAAGACCCACACTGGAACCCTCCCCTGCTGAAAGATGGAAGTCACCAGGAAGACACCCACTGGGTGCTATTAAACTCCAATGTCCCTACAGCAGGTAAGCATGTAGCACAGAAGCCCAGAAAAGGCAGCACCTAGAAACCAGAGCCATCCTCATCCCTGGCGTGCCTCTAGCTCCTCCTAGTGGCAGAGTTCAGCACTGTGCTTGCAAGAAAGAACAAATGTTGAGGGCTGTCTCCAGGGTAAGATGTGCCCAGGGGGAGCGGAGGGGGAGACACAGCAGAGATGACACCTACAGGCCAGAAGCAAGGCAGTGAAGCCTGAGTAATCTAGAACTGTATCTAAGAAGACAGGAGCTGCGGAAGCCATTCAATGGGATGTCCAAAGTTGAGACAGTTGAGGCCCAGAGCTCACACAACGTCTGATCAGAGTGGACTGTGGACTTAAAGGAGAAATGGCCAGAAGCCTCTTAGAAAAGTCAGAGAAAAATCTTCAGGATCTAGGGATGAAGAACTCTCACACATTGAAGCAAGGTCAGGGTGCTGGAGAGGTGAGATGGCACATGAAGGTTCTACTGCAGACAGCTTACACAAGGGACTTGGGCATCTACAGATCCTGGGAGCACTGGGATCAACCTCCTGCAGACATTGACTCTTCCCTGTGGACCAAATAGCAGGAACTTGAAGGCTCGTGGCATTTTCTTACCAGCTAACATATTTAAACCATCTAATGTAGCACGAATTCTAGTTGATTTTAATAAAACTCAGAGTCAGATATAGGGGTTAATGCAAAAGAAACAGAGGCCAGCCACTAAATGCTCAGCCCAATGGGGGGCCATCCTGTCCTCAGACTGCATCTCCAGACTATCTCCACCAATCTTCAACTGCATTGAGCTCCTGTCTCCTTCTGCCTTATATTCCTCTCTCTGCCCAGCCATATCACTCCTGTCTCCACCTCCTTAGTGCTGGGATTAAAGGCGTGCAATCCCAAAAGCTGGGATCACCTTTTTGTGAGCTATTCTTTTAGATAAATTCAATTTTATTTAGCTCAGGGTGGCCTTGAACTACCAGAGATCCCGCTGCCTGTCTGAGTCCTGGGATTAAAGGTGTGTGCCACCATTCCCTGGACTCTAGTGACTTAGCTCTGCACCCTGATCTTCAGGAAGCTTCGTTAAAACATAACACTACATTTCAGTGCCTGTGGATAGACTAGATTAATATTTTCATACACTCAAGCCATTAGCAGTGTGTATATCTCAGAGGCTTCAGCAAACACAGTCGAGTACCACAGGGTAAGCAGAAGTCAGTCTGGCCACCAGCGTTAGTACAAGAGAATGTAGGGTCTCAGCAGCTGGCAAATGTCCTATTCCTGAGGGTACCTTCACATACATGAATCCAAGCGGTTAAATTCTAGCCCATACATTCCACATGCACTTCAGCTTAAATAGCCACGTAACGTTTTTATTTTAATTCCTTTCCAACTATTTAAAACCTAGAAATCCTTAGGCCACAGGCCACAGCCCACAGACCAGTTTGCAGATCCATTTCTTTTTTGAGACAGGTGTCTCTGTGTAGCTTTGACTGTCCTGGAACTTGCTCTGTATACCAGGTTGGCTTTGAACTTACAAGAGATCCACCTGTCTCTGCCTCCTGATTCACTCTGGGACCAAACACCTCAGCGCTCACGAGGCAGAACGAGGCTAGCTCCTATACAGGAGGGCATGCCCTGCTCCATGTGCACCTGCCCAGTCTCACCTTGAGAGAAGAAATAAAGCACCTGCATATAAGCAAGGCAGCAGAGCTGCTGGCAGCCACAAGACTTTACTGCATGCCATGAATGCACTGGTGTGTGCACACATGGTGGCCAGAGAATGATACTGGGTGCTGCCTTCTTCTGCTGTCCATCTTGAGCATCTGAAAGCTCACCGTTTAGGCTAGGCTCAGCAGCCAGCAAGCTCCTGTGATCTGCCCTGGCCTGCAGCTCCAGTATTAGGGTTTCTGTATGGGTGGGTACTTGAACTCAGGTCTTCTGTTTTCACAGCTGCTCTTATTCACCAAGCATCTACTGGGGCTGGTCTGGGACATAACATGGAAAGTAGGCAGAGCTGGGTGACACCTCTCTCTAACCACTATAAGCTAAGTCATCTCATCATATACATGTTGAATGTCTTAAGACCAGTTTTGGAGGCCACTGCTGAACATTACAGAAAGCTATGCAAAGTTTCTTTATTGATGCTGTGTTCAGTTGATCCCCTGCTGTTCTGCGGTGTGTGCAGAGTTCAAATCAAAGCAATAGACCACGACATCACTGGTCATTCCTGTAAAATAAGGCCTGGCCCAGATCACATCCTCATCTGCCCTGAAGGTAGGTCTGCTCCAGCACCAATGCCATGCCTGTTTCCCTAGGATGTACATGCTGCTCTGCTTGACCTGGACTGAGCCCCTCACCACAAGTGGCTAAGAGTACAGAGCAATCTGCCCCACAATAGCAAGCAACTACGTGTGAGCCATAAAGTACTCCACCTGGAGAGCCCAAAGCAATGGAGGCAGGTCCTGCCCATCCTGCCCGCAGGCCTCCCTAGAGATCTGCAGAGACGGCACCGTGGGCACTGACTGACGGACGCGGTGCTGCAGGTCAGTGTACCCTTCAATGTGAAGGTGCTTCCATGCAGCTCTGAAGAATCATTAGCTAGGTTAACACCATGGGTGCCCCTGCAGTCAAGAGGCTGTGCTCAGTGACAAAGATGGTTGTGGAGCTAGCGGTGGGGACTGAGCTGCCATGATCTCCCTTCTTATGGATGAACCGGCAGGAGGAAGAAGAGAGAACGACCCATGAAGCCTCAGGGCTGAGAGCTGTGCCAAGTCCAAGATCAGCAACTAAGGGCTGATTGCCCCAGGCACGCCTTTTTGGTCTGTTCTGGGGACGCTGGGAGGGGGCTCCTTTGTCGTTTCTTCTTCAACTGCTGCAGTCTCTCTTCCTTCTTCTTCAGATAGGAGGTCATGTTGTCGAAGGTGGCCTTGTAGAGGCTGCGGAAACCCTCATCTGCACCAACAGTGCCTATGACAAGGACAGAACAGACGCCAGGTGAAGTGACTTGGAACACGGCCCAGCACCATTTCCTCTCACAGGATCGCCTCCGACACCTCACAGACCTCGAGGAGGCCCACATGCTCCTACCACCTGGGATCCATAGTCGGGCTGGACCACAGAATGTGGGAAGGGAAGGGTGGAAGTGGAAGGAGACAAGGTCTTGGCTGACATCTTGTCTGCATCTTCCTGTTCATTTACTAACAAAGTCCTGAACAGGGGGTAGCACAGAAGTGAGGCCTGAATCTTCCAACCACCTACTGAGTAGGGGACAGACACTGCCCAAGGGGAACCTGAGACCAGTCAGTGTCAGTCAACACCAGTGGGTGGTAGGCAGTCTACAGAGCCCACTGGAATGACAGCAGGGGGTGGTGTGGCTCTGGGTGGTGTCGGCACGTAGCACACCCCGAGGACAGTCAGCATTGCAGGCCAGAGAGTGCCCCACGTCACCCTACCTTGAGGTGGATGTGGTTCCCTGACCTCTAGCAGCCAAGGCCACTGCTCAGGATACTCAGGCTAGCATAGTTCTCCTCCACCTCTCCATCCATCCATGCCCCCAATCTGTGTGTGGAATATCTTAGACATGAAGCCAGGCCCAGGTAACCCTCAACAGAAGCAGACTGGGCAAAGCCCAGCACAGGCCAGAGGGCAGCACAGGCAGAGAATAAGGAACTGCAGTGGGAGGCCAGCAAGATGGCTCAGAACCAGCTGCCATCCCTGACAACCTGAGTTTCACCTCACAGGAAGAAAGATTTTTGAAGAGGTTGTCTCTGGGACACAACAATTTTATCCTTAAAAGGCTAGTCAGGAATTCCCAGGGTGACCAGCCCGGGTCCACCCTGAAGTCCTAATGCAGACTCAGACTGGGTCAGAGGACACTAACCCTTTCTCACTTTGTCCTGGCAACTCGTATGTCAACTCAATATAAGTTAGAGTCATTCTGAAAGAAGGGAATCTTAACTGAGAAAGTGCCCACTAGACTGCCCTGTGGCGAGTGAACCTGCAGGCAGGCTTCAGAGGGCATTTAGCTCACAGCTGGTACAAACACCCCTGAAATCAAGTTTTAGGTCAGATCCTGTAGACTTTAGAAACACTAACTTCTAATAAGAATTAGCTTTGCAAGATCTTTTCTAAGTAATTGTTTCATAAAAGGCTGAGTCTGGGTGGTCCTGTCTGAATGACCATTCTCTGTCCAGTAAATAAAACAGTGGACACCTGGAAGCTCCACCCCAACCAGGACACATGACCCCCACAGCCTCAATGCTTCTCATTGAACCTGCAGCAGTGCATCTTCCTGTTAGCATGTTAACCAGCCTGCATCTGCTCTGGCTGTGAAGCCCCTTCGCTTCCTGCTGTCTTATCTGCATTACAGACCTAACCGAGTTCTCACCTTCCAGCATGGCCCAGTTTTCACGGAGATGGCTGCCAAGTCTCTGGGACACAGCATCTTCAGGAACAGCCTGCAGGTGACAAGTAAGCAGGGTCGAGACCAAAACCAGAGCCCAGAGATGGCAGGGAGAGCCTTAGCAGGGCCCATCCTCAGGCACAGGCTCCTTATCTCCAAGGCTAGTCATATAAACCCTTCAGCCCCAGGAGGTGAGCACAGGAAGCTGCAAGAGCTCCAGGTGCTGTCCCACCTCACCCATGGCCTCATGGGATTGGCGGGGACGTCCCCACACACACGAAGGGTACACCCACATCAGGCCTAGTGCTGGCTTTACTAGTATGGGTTGGTGTGTCAGCCTGCCCAACTCCACCCCACCCCACAGCAGGCTCAGTACATGGAGATCTCACCTGCCACCGTTCACCCACAGGCCTCCAGAGCACGAGGGGAGCGTCCCGACAGTCCTGCAGAACCCACAGCCCCCGAGTCTCCTCAAAGACGACATCCCACACTCGATGAGGGAAAGTCAGCTGCTGTCTGAACACCAGCTGTTGTCTGCTGGCATCAAGCTGGAAGATGAAGACCACAGGAACGCTTTCCAGGAGAGAGAGACTGGTCACCACTGCAACCCCAGGCCCACGGTAGCATTCCACACAACACAGCCTAGCACCAGGCCTGCCTCTACCACCCTGTAGACTCTGAGCCAGAGCCAACTGAGTCACCCAAACTCTGTAAAATGATACATGCTTGCTGTCTCGAGTTCTGGAGCAACTTGGGGTTTTTTTGTTTGCTTTTTCCCAAAACAGGATTTCTCTGTATAGCCCTGGCTATCCTGGAACTCTCTTCGTAGACCAGGCTGCTTCTGAGTGCTGGGATTAAAAGCCAACTACCAAGAACTAACAAATACAGGACAAAGAGTGAAACGGTTGCCCTACCCTAAGTGTATATGCGTGGGTAGCAACCCCTTTGGTGGTCAAACCACCCTTCCACATGGGTAGCCTAAGACCAGGAGAAACACAGATGTTTGTTTACATTACAATTCATAACAGTAGCAAAATCATAGTTCAGAAGTAGCATTAAGATTGAGAATCACTGACTAAAAGAGAGGCCAGCCTCTTCTCCAACCTATGTTCTCATTTCTAAGGAGAGCTAAGAGCTATCATAGGAGAAAATGCAGAGCACTAGAGGTTTACCCTGGCATTGAGAAGGGGCAGAAGGTCCCCACTCGATTACACCCTGCTGCTCAATCTGCTCTGTGGTGCCAACTCTCGGACAGATTCCAGCAGGATCAGTTCTGAGAGGAACTGGCCTGTGGAATCTCCTGCAACTGTTCCATCATGGATACGAGCTCCCAGCTACCCTTTAGATAATTAAGTACAAAGGGCAGATCAGAGGACCCCAGCCCGCCTCCCTAAAGAGTACTCGGCAGAGTTAACAGTCACCACATTTTCATCACTTGAAGACACAGCCACAGGCCATGACAGTAAAACTTCTCATCTTACCACTCACACAGAAGCACCACATAGCTCTCTTGTCCCCAGAATGCAATCCTAGATGCGGCCAATCCCTGCAAGAAAAAGAAGCCGCTTAACCAGGCTCTGCTGACAGGTCACCTATGCCCTTCTCATGTCATCAGAGGGGAAGGCCACCGGCATCATAGTTCCCTCATAGTGTCAAAGCATGTGTGACCCTGGCTCTCCCTGCAGGTCTGTGACTGTCTCCAGAGCAACAGAACAGGTGGGAAAGCAGGGACTGTAATCAGAGACAACTGTCCTATGGGCTTCCATGCTTCCCAAACAAGAGGTGATACACACAGAAGTTTCTAGAAGTCCCAAGTTTCACAATGTGTGGGAAAAAGCACCTGCTGTTCAATGGCTGGCCTGGCAGACACCATGTCACCCAATTTTATGACAGATAGCTATGAAACCCAGGAATATCCCTGATGCCAGAGGAAGCATGGATACAGCAGGTGCCAAGAGGCACTTATGAGCACAGAATGCTGGGGTACCCTCCCCCCCCACACACTCAAAACATAGGTAAAGCTCTATGCCAACACTCTTTCATGTCCATGTGTGTCTGGAGGCCTCCCTGTGAGGTGAGATGTGAATTACTTTCCATCAGGTGATCACATGCCTTCAAAACAAAGTCAGACACTGACAGCAAGGCAATGCTTCTCACAGATGACTTCCCACAATCAGAGCAATAGGAGGTGCTCAGCTCCAGTACCAGAGTTGAGCATGGAATTACCTTGTGGCCTTGATGCTCTGCAGGCTCCTGTAGGCTGGCCAGGTCACAGCATTGCAGCTGGCAGCCACTTCTATACTCCCAGAGTCTCAGGGTGCCATCCTGTGCACAGACAAAAGGGCTCATGTGGCCTGTCCCGGAATCAAGAAAGGCTGGGGGAAGAGAGTGGAAACACAGGACACCAAGCATGGCTGCGTGTGGTCAGCATCCCCACTGACATCTGGGGCTCACTCCCTTATGTCTCAGCAGAGTACCAACAGCTAACCAATTAGGCAATGGAGCACCTAGGAAAGCCTCTGTGAAGACAGGCCAATCAAGACATACAGCCCGTGGCACAAGGGACAAAGGAGCCAATATGGCCAGACTCCCCTGCTAATCCACTTACAATGTCCACTGTGCTGGGACCAGGCAGGTGAACACACATGTGCACACAAACCATATATACAGCTGTGAAGGAGGGGAGCACTCAGAGCCAGGAAGAAGCTCCCTCTAGTGGCACCCTAGCTAGGAACAAGAGGCTGGGGGGCTATTTTCTTCTGAACAGCACTGACCACCCCAGGAAACACAGCACTTACCCCAGATGAGGAAAGCAGCAGCTCAGGGTGACTGGGCACAACAAAGATGCGGCTCACAAACCTGTGGGAAGCAAAGATAAGTCACAAGGAATGTCTCAGAAAAGAAAAACACTGCAGACCCAACCCATCCCAGCAGGTCTGAGAACATGGCTGGGCACTTTTGATCCCCAACATTCTATCTGGACCAAGGGTGGCAGGGCCCAGTTCTGCTGGAGCGCTGTAAGACATGCAGCTCCTCACGGGGACATTACCTCACTCTGCCCCACACACCTGCCTCCATTCAAGGTCAGCACAGGAAGGAGAGAAACCACACTACTTTGCAGCCAAAGCAGACCCCAAGGGAGCTCTATGTGGCCAGTCCAGTACTGGTGACTCAAGGAACCCAACCGAAGGCGTCTATCCACCAATCTCAGCCTAGCTCCACAGCCTCTAAATGCACAGGACATTGAAACCACTCTGCCACCAGAAGTGCACCTGCACATGCTGGCTCTCCAGGAATTCCCACATCTACTCTGCAGTCCTTCTGGCCAGGAACATGTATGTCTCTAGCACCTGCCAAGCAGCAAGGTTGCTCTTCTACCAGCTCTTAACGGAAACCGTGTTATCATTCATAAGACCCAGGACTCCTATGACATGCTGGGCCGGATGGCTCCCTCCATCCCCATCACCCATCACACCAACAGCAAGCCCCCACCCTGACTCAGGCCTGACTTGCAGCTGGTCTTTGACTAACAGCTGCCATCTCTTAGGATGCCTAGTTCTAGTCTTAGGTCATCCAAGAGGAATAAACTGTGGATTCTACAAGCCAAGTCACCCCCAGTTCTTAGCAGGTAAGTGGGAACTAGTCCCCACAAGCTGAACTAAACAGATATCATCACAGAAGGCCACAGAGGGGTCCAATCTCTGGCAATGCAGAAATCTAAAAGCTAACAGGAATTGTTCATTCTGAAGTCGTGGTATTCAAGTGACAGAGGGTAGAGGGGAAACCCCCTAAGGAAGCAGGCAGCATCAAGCATAAAGCAAGGAAGAGGAGCAGAGGGCAACCTCCCAAGCACCATTCTTGTACCAAGAGTGCATTCCAGCTGGGCAGATGGTCAGAATTCACCAAGTCCACCGAGATGCAGTGACGAGGACATGACTGAGGGTAACAAAAACTCAAGACCTGGAGTATGGGACAAGTAGAAGTCCAAACCAAATTTCACCAGTCTTCTCTCCAAGGCAAACTTTTGCACCCCACTTAAGCAGCCAAGAGCCCGCTCAGAACGGAATTTCAGTCCTTCAGGTTTCCTACTGTCTGCAATAATGCTCTTTCCGTTCTCAACAGCGCACTACTCAAGGCCTCCCGGCTGGGGCTCCTACCAGGAGAGCACAGGTGCAGATAGGCCTAGGGACCCAGTCATTTAGCTCCCAACAGATCAAGTGCCTAAAGGATGTTCCTCAGACTCCTCCTGACTACCTGCAGCCACCAGGCACTGGTCACCAGGCCCAGAAAGAGTTTTCAATGTGAGACTGTAGGAAAAGGGCTGAGGAGCAACAGCCCCGGAGGTAAGCTCAGAGAAACTGCTTCACACAGCCTACAGCCCTAGATGCCCACAGCTGTCACAACTGAGGCATGGGCCCAGGAGGGCTTTCTGAGTCTCAGGTAGCTCTTAGCATGGAGCCCCTAAGTCTACCAACAGATACCAGAGTTCTGGCCCACCCTCATTGTCAGACCCAGACTTCTCTGACTGAGGAGGGGACAGGATCACACTTACTCTGTGTGTCCCAGGCAGAAAGCCTCGATATTGTGCGGAGCAGCAGCCCAGCTGACCCGGATCTTCTCATCCCGGTCCGCAGTGAGCACAAACAGGTCATCAGGACTCATGGCCTACATCACCAGGGGTCAGTAGAAGAAGAGCCACTCACTGGGTGGCCTTGCAAAGTACCATGAGAATGCTTGGATTTTGAAGGCCCCTTTCAGGGAGCTGCAGTGCAGCTTGGAAGAGCAATGGGAACTGTCAGCCCAGTTCACATTACTTAGCTTAAATGAGGGCCAGAGCCACACTTCTATACACGGAAACCAACTCCAATGCCACTCACCCATACCCGCTGCACCCCTCCCCTCTCCACACTGTACAGCAGCACCAGAGTCATGCCAGGCACTGCACACAGCCTTTGATTCCACCCCACTTCAGTCTGTCCCAGTTCTACAGGCTGGAGGCCAGGGCCCTGGCTACAGCAGACAGTGTTGTATGCCTCCCACCGCCACCACATACCACATCTAGCAGCATGGAGAGGTGTCCAAGTTCCAGCCTGCCACATCCATCAGGCTCTGAGACCGAGAAGGAGTAGACATCTCCAGACTTATCAGCCACCAAGAGCCGATCCTCTGAGGCTGTGAAAGTCAGAGCAGTGCACCTCCGCACTACAGTCCTGCAGAACCAGAGAGGTGAGCAGGTTAGTGCCCAAAGTCAGCACAGACCTCCACCTACCCTCGAGCCAGAGAGAAGGCCCTCAACTTAAAACAGTCAAATACTCTGACTTTACCACAGTGCAAAGGTGTACCCACACACCCAGCTCACTTGTAGTGAACACTTGACTGAATAATCACTGGGACTGTAAAGCAAGCCTTTCCCTTCCCTTACACGGCTTTGCTCAGCTGTGGTTCTGAACACATTTGAAAGGTAGAGGTAGTCTCAGATGCTCCACTGGGGTAGTTGGTGCATGGTTTTATTAAAGATTTCATTTCATTATGTGTGTGAATGTTTTATTTGTCTGTGCACATGCATTCATGGTGCCCTCAGAGGTCAGAAGAAGGTGTCAGATCTCCTGTTACTAGAGTAATAGACTGCTGTGAGTCACCATGTGGGTTCTGGGAATCAAACCCAGGACCTCTGGAAGAGCAGCCAGTACTCTTAACCCACTGAGCCATCACTCAGTGCATTTTTAACCTAACCGTAGTTCTGATTTAGGTCAGTAGCACCCACTCTATATGTGGACTCAGTGTCTGCACCACAGAAGGCGGTGCTCACAACATAAAGCCAATGTCCTCAACCTATTAAACTTTTATAATTCCCTCTCAAAAAAAAAAAAAAAAAAGACATAAGAACTCTGAGTTTGAGGTCAGTGAGTTTCGGGACAGTCAGGGCTACATACAAAGAAACCCTGTCCCCCCCCACCACCACCAAAAAAAACCACTAAAACTAAAAGGCATGCTGGCAAACACCTGTAATCCCAGCTCCTGGAGGCTAAGAAAGGAGGACCGAAGCTCCAGGCCTGTCTCATGAGTACTTGCTATAAAATACACCGGCTTTGCTGCGCATTTGAAAAGCTCATAATAAAATGCTGAGGAAACTGTTCCCTACCCCTCTGCTGCTCAGATGAAGGAGACAGGGTCAGCTATGCTACAAAGCATAAGCTCTCTGGAGTCCAAGCCTTGAGTCCCCCTAACCAGCAGGCCCACCAGGCTCTACCCAACCCACCACCTGTGATCCTGCTGCTAGGCCTGTGTCTAGAGTCAGGAAGCTCACAGGTACTATCAGGATGCTGTGCCCCTCATACTCAGAGCAGTGTGGGCCACGGGCAATACAGGACAACTATGGGACACCTCAATCCCCAGTAGAAGTTACAGGGACAGCGTGGTGCACCACCTAAGTGTCAAATTCAACTCATTCACAGCAATCCTTGGTCCAGGTACCACAAGTACCAGCTGCAAACCGATTCAGTTAAGAGGTAGTGCTGTGAGAGCTCCTTTGGCTATAACTAAGATAAACTGCCCATGTGGGCGTGGTTTCTTATGCTATAAATGCAGCTGTATGTAAAGTGTGTGCTTCTGGCTCTCACTTCCAGCTGCTAGACTCTGTTCCTGTTCCCCCTTCATGCAGAGGACTGTGATCTAGGACAGTGATCTGTGACTCTCCCCTAAATAAATAACCCTTGATTATACGTAATTCTGAACTAGTGTGGAATTATTTTGTAAATTCCGCCATCATCTGGCGCCCTAACATGAGGTCCAGTCTACACTTTTTGGGATCGGCACTGACTCCCACCTGCAGCTCTAGCCAGCCCTCAGATGCAGCAGGCTGCCTCACAGAGCTTCCCGGCTCACGACCCACACTGCCTCTCTGTGTGTTACACACCAGCTCACACACTGCTGCCTGCAGTCCCTGCGATGCACACAGTTAGCAACTCGCACTGACGAAAAACTTTCGATTTTCTCTCAGAATCATTTGGTCGCCTTAATAACTGATCTTAATTTGTTAAAGCGTATTTTTCAATCCCTAAGTAAACAATTCGTGTTGTTCACTACTGCTAGCGTCTCTTGACCATGTGGCTGCAACTGCGACACCTGCTGGCCAAAAATGATTATTACACCTACTCCAATTCATTGTAATTGCCTTATGACGTGTGAGATCTGAAAAACTACAAAAAAAAAATGACTGATAACATCCATGAGTTCAATAACTATTTTGCTTATGCTATGGAAGGTATTCTGTAAGGTTTATGTGATATTCCTTCTATATCCCTTTATTTGTTTCTAGGAATTAGCCTTGTTTTCAATATTATCTCATTAAAAAAATGGTTCAATACTATGGAGAGGGATAGCATCAATTTGACAAAATTATCTGAATTTGTGTTGTTGAATTTAACTACAGGAATCTGTTGAAAAGTTATGATATGTCTAAAGATGAGACATTATCTTTACTGGACAAGTTTCATACCTTAGAATCCTCAGTGAGGACATTAGAACAGAACACTGGACAGGAGATTCAGACTTTTAAAAAGGCAGTGGTAAAAATAATTGAAAAGATTGAGGAATTTATTGAAACTGATGAGCAGGGACAGAGGTATAAGGACAGGATTTAGCTTTATCAGTATGTGCCAGACCCAGGGATGACTTACAGAGTTTCAACTACATATCCGGTAATTTCCTCAGAAAGACCATCTGGCACAAAGTACCCTAAGGTAGCCAAAGAATATGCATAGAAACTAATATGTATGAGAGAAATAAAACAAGTGATATTTTTTTTTATGGGCTATATTCAACATTTGTCAGGGAAATGGTGAAAACGTGGGCTTCAAGCACGAAGGCAACCCCAAACAATTGGCTTCAATTAATCTCAGTGGTCCTAGAAAGTGGACCTCAGCAGCTTTGGGAGTGTTATTGGAGAGAAGAGGCAAAAAACTTTAGAGCAACAGGGGAAAGCAAAAGGATTTGAGACTTCCCAAGATCAAATTCTTGGTGAGGGTCATTACTCTGATCCTCAGGAACAGGCTCACTATGACAAATGCGCCTTGTTCCTCTGCAGCTTTAAATGCTTGGGGCAAAATTCAGGAACAAGGAAAGAGGATTGAGTCATATGTTAGGATTAAACAGGGCCAGAGAGAACCCTTTACTGACCTCTTACAAAGATTAACTAAGACTGTACAATTAGGAGTGACAGACCCTGAAGCTAGACTAATTGAATCCTTGGCTTTTGAAAATGCCAACTTAGAATGTAAGAAGCTCCTTGGGCTTTTAAAGGTTAGATCAGCACCCACAAATGAATGGATCTTGCATACAGTGAATGTTGAAACATTTGACTAGAGTACTGAAGCTTGGGTAGGACAAGTGATTTCCAATGGTATGAGGAGACACCAAAATGCCAAATGTTTTAACTGTGGAAGAATAGGACATCTAAGAAGGTACTGTCGACAAGTAATTCCTAGGAAAAATGTCTCCTCTAGGAATGGTAAGAATAGGAGAACTCAGCCTTCTGGTATATGTAGTAGGTGGAGCAAATGCGGACATTGGACTAATGAATGCAGATCAACAAGAGACAAACAAGGCAACCCAATACCACCAGGAAACTCCTTGGGGGAGGGGCCTCTCGCAGGCCCTGATATCAAACAAGGTCCTGTCATTCCCAGTCACTGTGAAGAACATGTCTCACCAGGAAAATTAAATAATCCAGTGTGTACTGTTAAAAAAAAAATACTGTTCTGGATACTGGAATGGACTTGGAGGATGAGTCAAAAAACTCTAGTAAGAAATAGGAAACATATATACTGGAAAACTTATATAAATGATCAAAGACCAAAGCTAAGAGTATGTATTAATGACACTGTAATGTAGGAATTACTAGACACAGGTGCAGAAGTGACTATCATTCCTCCAAAATCTTGGCATCCAGATTGGCCTCTTCAAGAGGCAGATATTCAATTCCTAGGAACTGGAACCCTATCTCAAGGAAAACAAAGCACGAGATAGGTTGAATGCATAAGCCCAGAAGGACAGAAAGGAAGGCTGAGGCCACATGTAGCTAATATTACAGTAAATTTATGGGGTTGTGACCTATTGCAGCAACGGAATACCCAGGTTAACATTCCTGCAGCCCCCAAAACTCATGTTTCAGGGAAGAATATTATAAGATGATGATGATGATGCTAATAATATAATAATAATAAAGGTCACCAGCCATTTAGGCTGTACATGAACGCAAAACAAGTAGTTTTGGCCTTGCCTTTAAAATGGTCAAATGAGAAACCTATATGGGTTAAACAATGGCCTTTAAAGGAAGACAAACTGTAGGCTTTAGAAAGGCTGATCCAGAAGCAACTAGATGCTCATCATATTGAAGAATTAACCAGCCCTTGGAATTCCCCTGTACTTGTTGTTAAAAAGAAATCTGGAAAATGGAGAATGGTGGCAGACCTAAGAGCTGTCAACAAGGTAATTCAGCCTACGGGCCCTCTACAATCTGAAATTACTTTGCCTTCCCTCTTACCTAAATGATGGCCTCTTATAGTTATTGATTTAAAAGACTGCTTTTCACTATACCTTTACAAGAAAAGGACAGAGAAAAATTTGCCTTTACAGTGTCTACTTATAATAATTCTCAGCCTATTAGGAGATATCTATGGACCATCCTTCCATAGGGAATGCTCAATAGCCCCACCTTGTGGCAATCTTTTGTGAATCACTCATTGGAAATAATATGTAAACAATTTCATAAATCTACAATTTATTATTACATGGATTACATTTTACTACCTGATTCAAATGTAGATACTTTAGAAAGAATGTTTGAAGAAGTAAAGAAAATTTTTGCCTAAATGGGGATTAGAAATTTCTTCTGAAAAAATACAAAGAGGAAATGCTGTCAATTTCCCAGGTTATCAAATAGGTTTACAGAAAATTAGAACACACACAGGTCTGCCAGGTTGTCTAGCACAAGGTAATGCAGAAATTGACCCATTACTAATTGGAAGTGTGCTAAAGGCCTAAGAATTTCATAAAAATCATCGTGTCAATAGCAAAATTTTAAAGAAAGTTTTCTATTACATGGCAACAAGCTAAGGAGATTATAAAGAGATGTCCTACTTGCTCTTTCTATAACCAAACACTATTACCTGCAGGGAGTAACCCAAAGGGTACTCAAAGGAATGAGATCTGGCAGATGGATGTGTTCCACTTTGCAGATTTTGGAAAATTAAAACATGTACACCACACTATTGACACTTATTCAGGTTTTCAATGGGCAACTGCCTTGAGCTCAGAAAACACTGATTCAGTAATCACACATTTATTAGAAGTTATGGCCATCATAGGTATACCTGCACAAATAAAGACAGATAGTGGTCCAGCATATGTCTCAAAGAAAATGAAACAGTTTTTGATGATAATATAAAACATATTACAGGTATATCAAACAATCCTACAGGTCAGGCAGTTACAGAAAGATCAAACTGAACTATGAAGGATATGTTAAACAAACAGAAAGGGATGGAAAATATTCCCAGAAATAGATTACATAATGACCTTTTTAATATTTATTCATTTATTATGCATACAATATCTACCTACATGTGTGCCTGCAGGCCAGAGAGGGCACCAGATCTCATCACAGATGGTTGTGAGCCACCATATGGTTGCTGGGAAATGAACTCAAGACCTTTGGAAGAGCAGGCAATGCTCTTAACCACTGAGCCTTCTCTCCAGCCCCCTACATAATGCTTTATCAATCTTGAATTTTCTTAACACTAATGAGAAAGGAACAACAGCAGCAGAGAGACATTGGATAATAGAAAAGTCTTCTGAATTACATCAGCCAGTGTATTGATGTGTTGACCTCACAATGGAAACTAGGAGATGTGCTACGTTGGGGAAGGGGTTTTGCTCTTGTTTCCACAGAAGAAAAGTTATAATACCATCAAAATTAATACATTCGGTTTGAAAAAGAGAAATCTCTTGAGAAAGAGAAATGACTCATTTCTCAGCTCATCCACAGAGGTGATAACCATACAGATGCTAAGAAAATCTCATAAGGATTGGGGCAGGGTTTTGTTCTTGTCTTTGCAGGAAAAATACTCATCTTCAAAAAATTCAAGAGACCCTAGACATCAATATGCCTAAAAAGAAAAGATAATTATCTAGATAGGATCACAAAGCAAAGAGAATTATGATTTTATCTGAGGGTAAGAATCTCGGAACATAAACTAGAATATTCATGATTCACTTAAAAATCAAAGCTGGCTTTGGAGTTGGACGACGGCTCTATCCTTCTGTAAATCCATGCATGTTTTTATTTATTTATTTATTTATTTTATTTATTTATTATGTATACAATATTCTGTCTGTGTGTATGCCTGCAGGCCAGAAGAGAGCACCAGACCCCATTACAGATGGTTGTGAGCCACCATGTGGTTGCTGGGAATTGAACTCAGGACCTTTGGAAGAGCAGGCAATGCTCTTAACCTCTGAGCCATCTCTCCAACCCCCCATGCATGTTTTTAAAACAAAAGTTCAGAGTTTCTGTCTCATGTCAGGAGCCGTGGTATTGGACAGAAAGAAAAGAGAATTTAGAAAAAAAATTACTTTTTGTCATACCTATTTTTGTCTCTATCGTACTTTTCATTGAATATACATCTATATAAATAATGTTTAAGTTTAACACAATGAACAATGAATTTTCCTGCAGTAATCTTTGAAGTTTCCATGAAGATGGAGTCCCACAACAATTCTACCTGGTTGGTATGACATCATGATGCTGATAGTGCTACTATAAGATCTGCTCAAGATGGTCCAACTTGGTTAGCTGAAATGGTACACCTTTTTAAAACATTCTGGCCAGAACTCCAAATAGGAACCTCAGAAAAAAACCTATCAAATACCCAGAGACTATTTGTAATTATACCAAAACAGTAATCTTGGAACTTAATCATCATTTTACTTTTACAGGATCCCACAGAAAGAACTTGGCTCCAAGACAGCAGGAAGCAATTCTAGAAGACAACGTCCCCTCTCCCAACAAAGTTTGTCTTCACTGTTAGGGACCATTTAGGGGATGATTATTACTTGTATAGGGTTGGGGATTGGGGTGGAAATTATGTAGGTCAAGAGATCTCAAAAAAAGGGGGGGATTGAATGGGATTAGTGTGAACTTACACTAATAATAATAGTGAGTAAAACAGTAAAACTTATGAGCTATTATTTATGAACAATTTACATTGGTATAGTTTTTTGCATATTGATACAAGTTCAAATTATATTTGCTATTTGTTTACAATATTTGTACACCTATGCAAAGTTATTTTGTAATATTGTATGCATGCATGTTTTTAAGACATTTTGTATATTGATACAGTTTTAGGATATATTTACCATATTGCATTATGTATTTCTACCTCTGATCAAGATATTTATACATTGTTTACATATTGAGGTCATTTGTCCTCCTTTACTGCAGTTGTTTAAAGAGTGTTTAATATTCTGATATGAAGTCTTAATCTTTAAGTTATATAGGTATTTATTATAGGTCAATAGTTACTCATGTTTGTTATACTTCTAGTCAGACTAATTAGGTTCTTTAGGTACACAGAGATTGTATTCTGCATAAATAGGTAACCTTAAACCACTTCAAAGATCTGTAGAACATGGCATTTAAATAACCTAGGATTCTGTTGATGTGAGACACAATTGTTCCTGGCAGCACCAATCTATTCTCAAGAGAATGTTGAGCACCAAAGACACTCCACTTGGGAGTTTGTTTTCTTCTTGGCATAACTGGCCTTTAGGAAGGAACTGCCCAAGCTGACAAAGTGCACAATGTCCAGACTGGACAAGCAGGATACAAGAAAAACGTCTGTCAAATCTTGCCAAGACAGGGTAAGATGATTTTGAAAAATTCCCTCCCTCCAAAAATGGTCTGTCAGTTACTCTAGGCCTTAGCCAAAGTTGGTTGCTTCAATATTGCAAATGAGACTTTGGGTGAACTGTTCAGCCAACCAGTTGTCTCTGTCATCTACTACACATTTTGGAAGCTGCTTGAATGCACTTACTGCCTACTCAAGTAATATTATCTCCTTTCTGAGGTCTTCAATGGGGTTGAAGATTAGACAATCATAGTTACTGTCCTCTTAGGATCTAGTGAAGCCATTTCCAATACAAGACTTAGACTCCTAAAGATAGAATGTTTGTTAAAACATTAGGATATGTTCCTTGCTTAATACTGTTTATGCTGGTTGTAATTCTAACTTTATACTTAATATCTATTCCAAGTGTACATAGCTTTGTATTGGGTTTGGAACTCTCTTAGTTAAACAAAAGGGGGAAGTGCTGTGGGAGCTCCTTTGGTCAATAGCCTTTAAGTTAAGATACCAGCTCACTTGGGCATGGTCTCTTATACTATAATGCAGCTGTAAAGCATGCGCTCGCTCTCTTGTTTCTGGCTCTCACTTCTAGCTGCTAGACTTTGTTCCTGTCCCTCATTCGTGCAGAGGACTGTGATCTAGGACAGTGATCTGTGACTCTAAATAAATAAATAACCCTTTATTATATGTAATTCTGAACTAGTGTGGGATTATTTTGTAACTTCCACCATCAAGGCAGTGGTTACACTTCACTCCTCTCCCACACTAGGGGACAGCCCCCCCATAACTACAGACCATATTCTTCTGCATCCACCATTCTCTAGTGCATACTCTAACACTGCTCGCTGCAGTGCACGGACCCTCATCACAGAAGCCCTGCTCTCCTTTGTTGACTAAGCACAGGCAGTAAGCATTGCTGAGGAAGAACAGGCCCCACACCCTCACAGAAGGCTGACTGTTTGTGGACCTGAAACAGAACCTGAAGCATGAGGATAGCGTTCCACATAGACAAAAGGAAGAAAGGGGAAGGACTCAGCTGCCATGCTGCTCCTCCTCTCATCAGTGCAGCTGCAGGGTGGGTGCTCCAGAGGGTACAATGGAGAACAAGAGAAAGACAATTAGGTGCCAGGGCCATTGCCTCAAAACAAATGCTCTGAGTCACCTGGCAATGGGGACTATGCTAATGGGTTCAATGAGCAACTGTGCCAAGCACAAGCTTTGCACAATGACAAGACAAACCACCAATGGTAATACATGAGGGCCCCAGGATCCCATATGCCCCAAACCAGATTCCTGTAGGAGTCCTCCCATGCCCACTGCTGCTACTCAGCTCCAGGCAGAAATGTCCATGCTGTAACACCAGGCTCAGACTGTACCACAGAGGCAACTCTGGGAAGGTGTCTGCTGTGGGTAGCAAGCTTGGAATTAGGGTCCCAGTCAGGTCACCAGACAGGACAGTGCGCTGGGCAGGTCACTCCAGGAACTGTGGTAGTAATCCCATTGAACCCCAGTCTATGTCATGGCAAGCGCTGGGCTCTTCCCTAGTCTTCTGGTCTCGGGGTTTAAGGTCAAAAGCCCCACAGAACAGAGAGTACTCTTCTCTCTGGTGGGTTCCAGGGGAGGGGAAACAAGCTGGTCTCTGTCAAAGCATCACACTGACGAACCCAGAAGCTCCCATTTACATAAGGCATGGTCCCAAGCCAGCCTTTAGAGACACAGTGCTCAGGTCCCACCAGGCACCAAAGGTACCAAGTGTCATGGCTGTCTGACTATAGCTCTGCCAAATCCACATCCCCAGCAGCCCGGACAGAGCAAACTCAGCCTCTTTGTGTGTGCTGTTATTGTTTTCTGAAGAATACTTTCTGGATTGACGTGACTTCACACGCAAGATTGCTCATTCATAAAGTCACACGTCAGAGTTCTGCTTGTCTCTTCACCTTTAGCTGGCAACCATGACCATTACCAAGTAGCCTACTGTAGTACATTTCTAAACTACACCTGAAAAAGATTCAGTGTCACCTACAATGCTCCCATATTAAGACTGAAGGCAGAAGATGGGGTGGTGGTGGTGCACACTTTTACCCCAGCAGTCAGGAGGCACAGGCAGAAGGATCTCTGAATTTGAAGTCAGCCTGTTCTACAGATGAGTTCCAGGACAGCTAAGGGCTACACAGAGAAATTCTGTCCTGAGAAAAAAGGAAAAGAAAGAGGGAGAGAAAAGGAGAGAGAGAGAGAGAGAGAGAGAGAGAGAGAGCGAGAGAGAGAGAGCGCGCGCAAGAGAATGAAGGCAGCAGCTGGATAGTACCCAAGGTGGTTTCAGCCAGGGAGTCCCAAAGAAGCCTGGGGCCCCCAGTGGTATGTGGTATACACAGACTCAAGTTCATGCAACTGCTGGAACCAGGTTGCATGTCAGGGGTCTAAAGGGTGGTGCCCCTCAAGGGAGCAGGTTCGTCAGATCCCATGGAGATCTATGCCCACAAAGTGAAAAGGCACCAGACCGTAGTGTGGCAGCCTCCAATGTGATGATGGGGAGTGAGCAATTCCCACTCTCCTCCTGCACCTTGATCAAACCACCTCCCCTACTCTTCCCTTCCTCACGCTCATCCGCCCCCCAATCCCCGCTGTCAGAGAAAGTAAGGACTTTACCTTACCCTACTAACTTCATGAACTCAAATTCAAAAGGAGTTGTTTTCTCAATTTTTATTTTTCTAAAGAGCTCTTACAACTAAGAAAAAAAAATTTAAAAAGTCCTCCCACTGAAAAAATGTGAAAGTCAAAAGGAAGTTCACGAAACACAAGTGACTATCCAGTGTGCGGACAACCGTACTGCACTACCTTACTTACAGGCAGTGAGATTAGCAGTCAGAGATCTGTCCATCCGAGTTAAAGATCTGAGAATACTGCATAATAAGAAACACACAGGAAAGAGCTCAGTTGTTAAAGAGAACTTGCTGCTCTTGCAGAAGGACCTGGGCTCTCAGCACCCACAGCTCACGATCATTTCTAACTCCAGTTCCAAGGGCTCTTCAGGCACCATGCACACACTCAATGTACATACAGGCACGCGTGCGCGCGCGCAAAAACAGTATTTTCAAAAAATTTTTTACACAATGAAATCCAACACCTTACACCTGCTAGTGAAGCACATGCTGGCCCTAAGGGGAACACAGAAACAGATACAGCGCCTTTGGAGGCGCTCTGGGACTGCAGTCTAAACGACAAGTACAGCCTCTTACCTGCAACATATATTGGTAACGTGTACAGATTTACTCACAGATGCACTCCCCATGCCTGCAGCCTGCATTCCCAGATGCCATCTTCTACATAGCAACTACATCTCTTTCTCCCACACACCTTCATCCTAGAAGGACCCCTTTGTCACATCCCCTAGCTGTGCTGTTGGCCTGCTGCAGGACCTAAAAAGAAGGGTCAGAGAGCTATCTGAGCCTACATCTCCTGCTGCAAGTGCAGTCCACAGCTCAGAAGCACTACAACCACGTAAGCTTATCTGAATCGTACACTGGGGGCTAAGGGTATGGTCCAGCAGGGGAACATGTTCTGAGCACAACGGGCTCTACACACAGAACCTAACAAACAGATCACAGATCATCCCATTCAAGGCTGGTACATTGGAGCCTATGCTGCCATGGTGACCAGGTCATTCTTGTGCCTACATCTGCACTGCCAGAGTCTTTACTCTACAGAAGGGTCATCATCACATTCTTTTAAAGATCTGTGTGCATATCTGTGGACTCCTGTATGTGAATATAAATATGTGCATACCACAGCACACATGAAGGTCAGCACTCCATGCCTTCACTTTGTTTGAGGATGTCCTATTGTTTGTCCCTGTGTACTTCCTTCCCATCTTGCTGGAGGAGTGCTGTGGCTACAGATGCATGAATCCAGCATTAAGTTTGTTTCAGAATAAAGACACTTGCTGCCCAAGCTAGATGACCTGAATTCTATTCCAGGACCCCATGGCAGAAGGAGAAATGATTCAAGTACATATATAGGTATACATATGTAGGTGCGCGCGCGCGCACACACACACACACACACCCCGGCACACACAAATAAGTAAATTTAAGAAAGAAAGCCAACTTCCTGCTGGTGAATCATCTGTCTGTGGGAAGGCCTGAGGAAGCCTGGTACAGGAGTGTCCTTTCATTTAATTTGTTCTGTTTCTAAACAGTGTATATCTATTATCCAGCTGAGAAGCAAAAGCATACACACTGCCATCTAAAGATAGGTAGTGACACAAGCCTCTATTATTAAGCTGACGGGAAGAGGGCAGAATGGATTTTCTTCCTATTCCCTGTTGTTTGTTTTCTGTTGGTTTTGGTTTTTTGAAATAGGGTTTCTCTGTGTAGCCTGACTGTCCTGGAACTCACTCTGTAGAACAGGCTGGCCTTAAACCCATAGAGATCCACCTGCCTCTGCCTCCTCTGACCAGAATTAAAGGCATGGGCCACCACCTGGCATGTTCTTTCTTTTGATACCACCTTGTTTTTTCCCCTCATCTCTCAGAAAACAGGATGACCTAGCTGGGTGATGGAGGCGCACCCCTTTAATCCCAGCACTCAGGAGGCAGAGGCAGGTGGATCTCTGTGAGTTCAAGACCAGTCTGGTCTACAAAGTGAGTTCTAGGACAGGCTCTAAAGATACACAAAAGTAAGAAAAAAATAAAGGAAGGAAGGAAGGAAGGAAAACAGGATGACCTAAAAATGTCAACGCTCAGCTTAAGTCCCTAAATGTTAGTAGTTCAAATGCTGCTCCACAGCCTCCCTGACTGGGTGAATGCATGAGTCCCTCAGGCTCCTGTGCTTGAGTGGCTTATCCACATCAATGGTGTGGCTCTAGAGGCTATGGACCCTTCAAGAGATAGGGCCTAGCTGGCAGACCTGAGAGACACTAGCCAGCCCTGCTTTCTGAATCCTAACATACCAACAGATATGTGAACACTGTGAGCTCTGCCCACCAAACCTTTCCCATCATCGGAATTAGAGGGTTGTTGGAGTCAACAAAAACGTAATCTGCCCAGCACTGTGTGCCATCCCCTTCCACTCTCGGGAACAAGGTGGCACTGAGAAGAGCAGCATCTCAGGAAACACAGATTCACAGTCTCCTCCTCCTCCTCACCATCACCATACCTCCCCCATATCCACGGGCCCATCTCTCTCCCTGCACCTCGCCTTCAGAAATGACAGTTACAGTTTGAGAGAAGTGATGCAGGGTATTTATGGACCTGCTGGAAGAGAGGACCAGAACACCCATCTATACTTCTGCCCAGCTGCTGGCCTCACCCCACATCTAGTCTGTCCTTTATCTTCTCATCAGACACAAAAGGATGAACCCCTAGCTCACAAATGTGCAACGCCCACCTCCACCTACCCAAAGCCCCAGTGCTCTCGGAATATAAGCTAACAGTCCTACTCCTGCCGGGCATGAGGCTACAGCAACGTGGAAAGGATGGCACAGTGGCACAGAGTACAGACACTACAGCCATAGGGGCATCTACACAGCCTGGCTCTGCCTTTCCAAGTCAATGGCCTGAAACTGGCTGCTTTACAGCCCACATCACCCAATGTGGGAGAACGGGCCCACAACACCCTCACATGCTGTTAGGATTCAGTCAGTTAATACATAAAGCTCTGAAATCAGGGTCTCACACATAGCTGAGACTTCATGTTAGCTGCTTATTACAACGGTTACTGTCACTACTGATCATGACATGCAAATACAAGGAGTGCATAGGACATCTTAATGACTCAATGTTAGCATTTCATACCTGACACTCAGACATTGCCATGGTTTTGTACGGAAAAGAATCAGACGCTTACTGTCATCAGTTAAAGCAAAATAGCTGCCAGACTTGGAGAAGGTGGACGCCAGAATCGTGTCGCTCCCCTTGTCTACGGGCTGTCCATTCTCCCTGAAGAAGGGCAGGGGAAGAAAGAAAAACAATTAGGGTCACCTGAGCTGCCAGGCTTGTCCAATCTAACAGAGGTAGAAAATGCTTAGTCAAGCAGTTCATGTAGTCAGCGCATGATGAAAGACTAAGGGGAAGTTTAAAGAACGGCTTAAATTTTACAAGCTGTGAAACCTAACTCAACAGGATCTCTCTGCAAACAAGCTAACATCCATTGCAGGCTGGAAGGACCCTTAGCGATCACACAGCCTAACCTTCATAGGCATGGACTAATCCAAGGCTAGAGGCAGGGACCTGCGACATTAATAAACTGAGTCACAAGACCAAGCTACCACACAGAACAATCACGCTGCTGCAGACCTTTCAATCAGTTAATTTCCCACGTCTGCCTGCAATGCATTTGAAATGGTCACTATTACTTTAAGGGGCCAGTGACAAAAATGATTACTAAAGACACTAAGAGTATTTGGGAAGGTCCTAAGTTATTCCCACATTTCTAATGTTACCACAACTAGGTAACAGAAACTACAACTTGGACGAGCCAGCAATTCCTGCGTGGCTTACTGGTCTCACCACTCAAACCACCAGTGAGCCCGATTCCCCACCATCTCACCCTTTATCTTCTGGGGCGGACTTCTCTGCAGCACTGCAGTCATACCTGAAGACGCGGTCATCGTCACTAGGGGGAAGAAACAATGAGAACTGATTAACACACAGGATCGATTCTTCTTACTCTTGGACAAAAACACCTCATCATCACTGAATTATGGACCTTCTCCAAGACAGAGAAGAGCCAAGAACTGTCTGGCATCTGCTTAATCTCCTAATGAGCTGCATCATGAACAGTCAGCATGGTTCTGTTCCCAATCAGTTCAGCCTGGCATGGAGGTGCACGCCTGGAATCAATCTAACCTTCCTTCAGGCACCAAGATGCTGACTCTAAGAAATTATGTTCTGATATTGTTTTCAACTGGGCTCTGCTCCCAAATTCAAAACAGCTGAGGTTGTCCTTGCACGGTTCAGAAACATGTCTCACCTGCTGGGTTAAAAAAAAAACAACAAACAAACCATGAACCTCAGGCACCTACTTATAGGAATCACCCACTTTCCCTATTGGAACCTAAGCTCCCTTCCGTTGCTTTGACCCGGTACCCTAGCACATTAATGCACCTTTTACTATTGATGTGGCTGCACCAAAGGCTTTTCCAATTAAACACTGAGTGAAGAAAGAAATGTCATTTTCCAAGTCTGAAACCCTTGTTGGTCACTAGCATCGCCCCAAGATACAAACTGTGGAACACTCCTAATCTTCAAATGTCAAAGTACCAAAACTAAATGGGAAAAGTAAAAGAAGCCAAAACGGCCTGCCACGGATTCCTTGGCTCCTGGGTCATAACTACATGCTCAACACGGACTGATTTATGAATCCTTTAACCGAGCACTACGGATACATACATAAAGTCGGAAATAACATAAAGCAAAACCAGTAATATGAAGGACCTCTAGGGAGATGCCCACTTCAGGTTCTGCGTGCATCCTGGGTTTGGGAGGCGTCGGGTTAAGGGCCTAAAAATTCTGAAGAGCAACCAGAGCCGGGTTGCTGGGCACAGACACGGGAGAGGAAGCACGTTCTGCGCTCAGTGAGAGCCCGCTGAATTCGCCAATACATGCCCCTCAACAGGGAGGTTCCAAGTAGGTCAGCCTCGAACACTAGGACCCGAAGTCTGGTCTACGCGACACCCACGTGATACAACCCTCCCGACGACGCGCAGGCGCCACTGAGTCCGGAAGTGTTCCGACTCTGAACGGAGAAGAGCGCCCCGAGCCGCCGTGCAGGTCGTGGGGTGCTGGGTTGGCGAGAGGGAACTCCGAAGGCAAGGACTCCGGGAGAAGGTCTCACAGGGGATAGCGGTGATCCGGCCCCGCGGTGGGCCGGCCGCCCTCGGCCCAAGCCTCTCACCTGCTCGCAGTGGAGATGGCCAAGAACCGGCTGCCGCCCCGCACCACCAGCGTTTGTCCGCACAGCGCCAGCCCCGCGGAGCTCGCCATGGGCCCGCCCGCGGCCTTCGCACACGTGCGACGCACAGCGCTCTTCCTGCTGGCGCTGGCTAGTGACGTCACTCGGCGCCGCGCGTAGGGCGTGCCTGCCTGGAGCATGCGCATACCGAGTGGTCTCCTTTGCGCTGAGTACTCCCGGGCGCTAGGGCTAGACTCGGTTAACACGTGCCCCGAATGTGCCTCTCGTATTGATTGATTAGCTTTTCCTGCCGTCAGCTTCGGTGGTTGTAAAGCTTCCTCTTGGACAGAGCCTGGTACCCACTAGGTAAAAAGCTGCTGAGTGAATGGCGTCAGTGCTGGATGGCCAGACCATGTGACCGCATGCGCGTGTGGCTGTCTCAGTTGCATCAAGGCAGAGGTCGCTGGAAATGTTCTTCTTACCCTCCTCGTGTTGGACAAAGACGCCTTGAACCCCAAGTGTCAGACGTGTTTAATGACGTGCCTCCCCAAATCCCCGAAAGGTTTATTCCATCCCAGTGACTCTCAAAGTTCTGAATGCTGTAGTCTCTTATAGGTTGGATGTGGGCCCCCCCCAGACAGTTCCTAAAAAGATGGTTTACCTGCCCCACCCACCCATCACATCACATCCTAGTGAAGGTAAACTACTTGAGCGGGTCAGTCTATGTCCTGCCACAAAGTCACAGTCACTGTACTGTGTAGAATTGCCGTCTTAACGCTGCGTGGTTCCCTGAGTGAGCCTATTTTATAAAGCAGTAGTTGACTCCATTTTTACCTCAAACTGAGTCAGAATGACTTCATTTTGCTTGAGCAAATAAACAATCACCATCTGTCTAATGCAAAGCATAGACTGAAAAATCACTTGTGCAAGTGAAATCACCGTCTACAAATGTATCATGGGTGAACCAAAATCTTATCAGAGAAGCCAGGTCCTGAGCTTATCAAATGCCAATGAATAATGCAAGCCTGGGCCTTAGAGAGAAAGTGGAGCCTCATGCTAAGGTAACTCGGGACCCATCTGTCGTCAAGCCCTCCTACACAATCCTGACAGTGTAGAAAAGCACAAACGTGCTCATTTACGTAACAGCTTACTCAAACACTAACATGTCAAGGGGGCAGGGGAGTGGGGACACGACACCCACACATGACAGGATCCTTGGTCTATGACAATTCTGAAGCCCACTGTGCAAAGTTTTTAGTATTTTAAAGAGAGGGGTTTGCCTTGACAGGGCTTGAGGTCTGCCCTTTTAAGTGCCTCTCCTCCAGAATCTTCTTGGTTGCTTTGATGAAAGTGCCTGTTGAGCAACATTCTCCCCTTACTTCCTGCCCTTGGGAAATCTGGAACCAGGGGCCTTTGTTCCTGTTAAATTCCCAGTTTACCTTACGCTTGTTGGAGCCGCTTCAGTCCAGCTTTCTGGAAGGCTGTTCAGTGTTACCGCCCCTAAAAAAGGCTCCGATTTAAACATAGCTGAGAAGTTATTAGCAACTGATGGCTGCTGGGAGAGGAGGAGCCAGCTGTCTTCAAGAATGTGGCCTCTGCCAAACTAGGCCCTCTGAAAGTGGGTGACAGTTGAGCGGCTGGAGCAGTCTGTGGGGCCACTGGCAGTGGGATCAGGATTTATCCCTAGTGTTTGAATTGGTGTTTTGGAGCCCATTCTCTTTGAAGGGATACCTTGCTCAGCCTAGGTATAGGGCAAAGGGCCTTGGTTCTGACTCAAAGTGATGTTTTTGTTGATTTTGTTGATTCCTCATGGGAAGCCTTACTCTCTCTAAGGAGTTGGAGGGGGCAAAAGGAGAGAGGGAGAGGAAACTGGGATTGGTATGTAAAATGAGAAAAGATTATTAAATAAATAAATAGGGGAAAAAAGGAATGTGGCCTCTGAGAAGCCATATGACCCATAATCTAGTAGATGGTTCCCCACTCATTCATGCTGGCAGCACCAAGAGACTCAGTGAACTAAACATACACACACACTCACATTCACACACACAGACACACTCACACACATACACGAAATTGGGAGGGAATAGTGGCGGTGAGGAGAGGGAAGGAGCTGGAGAGGAAGGAATGGAGGACGGACTTTATCAAAACACATATGCATGTATGGAATTCTTAATAAAAATAAATAAAAGAGGGTTAGAGAGATGGCTCAGAGGTTAAGAGCATTGCCTGCTCTTCTAAAGGTCCTGAGTTCAATTCCCAGCAACAACATGGTGGCTCACAATCATCTGTAATGAGGTCTGGTGCCCTCTTCTGGTCAGCAGGCATACACACAGACAGAATATTGTACACGTAATAAATAAATAAATTTAAAAAAATAAAAGAGCAGAGCCAGGTCAGGTAGTGGTAGAACACACCCTTAATCCCAACACCTGGGAGGCAGAGGCTGGGGAGCTCTCAGTTCAACCAGCCTGGTCTACAGAGTGCATTACAAGAGAGTCAGGGCTACACAGAAAAACTCTGTCTCAAAAAAACCAAAATAGTCCGGTGGTGGTGGCTCACACTCAGCACCCAGCACTCAGAAGGAGAGGCAGACAGATCTCTGAATTTGAGGCCAACCGGTCTACAGAGCAAATTCCAGGACAGCCAGGCTTACACAGAGAAACCCTGTTTTGAAAAAACAAAAAATAAATAAATAAATAAATAAAAGAGCCTAGCATGGTGGCAATGCCTTTAATCCCAGTACTCAGGAGGCAGAGGGAGGCAAATCTCTCTGTAAGTTCTACTCTACATATCCAGTTCCAGACCAGTAAGGACTACATAGTGAGACCCTGCCTCAAAAAAACAACAACAAAAAAGAAACTAGAGAGATGGCTCAGCAGTCAAGAATGTGTGCTGCTCTTCCAGAATGCCTGCACCCAGGCAGCTCACAATTGCCTCTAACTACTTATAGAGCATCTGATGTCTGCTCCTGGCCTCCATGGACACTGAACTCACATGCCCAATGCCTGAACTCACACGCACAAATTCACACACACACACACACACACACACACACACACACACACACAATTTAAAAATAAAAATAAATAAATTTAACTTCCTCCTGAATTCTTTTATGTGCTGGTGTCAAATATCAAACCCCTGAGCAAATGCTACCCAGAAATAATCACTCTGGCAGCAGGTTCAGTTTTAGAATTTAGTAGGCAACTCACTTTGCATCTGTGTCTCACCCCTACCCCCTCCTCTCTCTTCATCCTTCCAATCCTCCTCTCCCCGCTCCTCCCTCACTGCTAGCTACTCAGTTTCCTTCCCCCCACTTTCAAATAATTGTACCAATTAAATTGTCCAGTTCCCCCAGGACCCTGCTGGGATACTGATTAGGAAATAATTGAATGTATTAGACTGTTTGGGAGAAAAATAGCTTGTCTACAGTGTGTAGAAACACCTTTTCTTTTCCTCCAATAGCTTCTCTTATCTCATAGTATTGTCTGACATTATCCTTTAAGGGCATAGAAAAAATATTTAAAGATATTCTTAACAAAATATACGGGGTTTTGCTAACATAATGGGATCTTTTAAAATTATATTCGGTATTTGTTCCTGCTGTCTAAAAAGATGCAGTTTATAGTTCTGTAAATTACTCTTTCATCCAGTAGTTTTTCTGAATTCTCATCATGTTTCTCACTAGCTCCTAGGACTTGCTAACAGACACTGCCAGCTATCCTGGCATGTGGCCATCTGCTCTTGCCAAGGGAGGGGCTGTTGCAGGCTGCTCCTAGGTCTCCAGGTCAGCTGTGTGCCAGATGGGCTTAGCCAGAGTTCCCAGACACAAAAATGTGTTCCCCAACAGCTCCTGCCACTGTTGGACAAGCCCATGACGATCCCTGTCACCCACAAGTGACCCCACATTGGCTTTGTGGCACTACCTCGTCTCCATCCCAAAGGAGATGGTGATTTGCTGCTGAGGAGAAGCTCTTCCGCCCTTATGTCATGATGCTCTGTGCTTAATTGTCCCCACCAAAATTCACACTGAAATTGAGTCTTGGAGACTAGAAAGACAGTGCAGGGGTTAAGAGCACTACCTGCTCTTTCAGAGAACCCAGGTGTAATTCCCAGGACCCATGTGGTGGCTCACAATTGTCTGCATCTCCAGTTTCAGGGAATCAATCACCCTCTTCTGACCTTGGTGGGTACTATATCCACATGGTGCACGGCCATACATTCAGGCAATACACCCATACACATAAAACAAAAAGAAATCACAGCCTGGTGTGGTGACACACACCTTTAATCTCAGCACTCAAAAGGCAGAGAGGCAAGCAGATCTCTGTGAGTTCAATGCCACTATGATCTACATAGTGAGTTCCAGGACAACCAGGGCTATGCAGAGAGACCCCACCTCAAAAAGAAATATAATAAATAATTTTTGAAAATATATTTATGTATATGATGTATATGAGTGTTTTGTCTTCATGTAAGTCTGCACACCAGAAGAGGGCATCAGATTGTGAGTTGCCATGTGGGTGCTGGGAATTGAACTTTGGACCTCTGGAAGAGCAGTTCTTAACTACTAAGCATCTCTCCAGCCCCTAAATAAGTCTTGTTTTTTGTGTGTGCACTATTTTGCTTATTTTACCAGTGTGGTGGAGATTCGAACTCAGGTCCTCATGACTACACAGTAAGTGCCCTTACCCACGGAGCCATCTTCCCTGTTAAATAACTTGTTTTTATATAAAAAAGAATTCAGGCTTCACTTTGAAGTATTAAGCAATCAGGCTAGATGGGATAGTGTAGAGGTAACTAGGTCACAGGAGACAGAAGCACCCATGCAACAGCAGGCCAAAGAGGTCTCAGGACTGGGTCTGTTAGCGAGATCAGGCTGGCCTCGAACTCACAGAGATTCACCTGCCTCTGCGCCCGAGTGCTGGGATTAAAAGTGTGTGCCACCGCTACCCGGCTGAACCTTTATTCTTTATGAATTAGCCAGTGTTCAGTAATGAGTTAAGTGTCAGGCTATGGACCCAAATAATCAGCCAGTGTTTGTTTGTTTGTTTGTTTGTTTCGAGACAGGGTTTCTCTGTAGCTTTGGAGTCTGTCCTGGAACTCACTCTGTAGATCAGGCTGGCCTTGAACTCACAGAAATCCACCTGTCTCTGCTCCTGAGTGCGGGAGATTAAAGGTGTGTGCCACCATGGCCCAGCCTCCAGTATCCTTTAAATGAAGTTTAGTTAATCTTTAGGAGACAGGGTTCCTAGTAGGTTCCTATGGATAAATGACAGCCACCACCACTTCACCTCTAACCCTAAACTAAGCTGCTCGCTGCTGCCTCCTAGAGGCACATGCTGTGAACCCTGGATAGTGCTAACAATGAAGGAGCTGCCTGCACAATCAAGACCACAGCGCTTTGCTGACTAGGACGCATCATAGCAAACCTCTCTAGAGACACTCCTTAATCCACAACCCACTCTGTGGCTTCTGCTTCATTTTCAGCAGGCACTTTAAACCCAGTCTCTTACAGAGCTAGAGAGGCTCCTTGGGGTAGGCACACATTCTGCTCTTTGAGAGGATCCAACTTTGGTTCCCAGGGCCAACATTGACCTCTAAGGGATTACAATCACCTGTAACTCCTGCTGGGGGTGGGGTGGGATCTGTGATCCAACACAGGTACTGCACACACATGCACAAACACACTCAGAAACGTGCATGTACACATAATGGAAAACAATAAAAAGCTAAATCTTAGCCAGGTGTGGTGGTGCAGACCTTTAAACCTAGCACTAGGAAGGCAGAGACAGGCAGATCTCCGTGAGTTCAAGGCCACCCTGATCTACCTCATGAGTTATAGGATAACCAGGGCTATACACAGAACCCTTGTCTCAAAGAACAAACAGGAAACTAACTAAATAAATAAATCTTTTTTTAAAAAAAACACACATATTGTATTTGCCTCTCACCCCTACTCCCGCACCCTGGTTTCTGTTGCTATTTGTTCTGTGTAACAATTCTGGCTGTCTTGGAACTCACTTTGTAGACCAGGTTGGCCTCGAACTCACAGAGACCTGCTTCTGCCTCCAGAGTGCTGGGATTTAAGGCATGCACCCTAAATTTAAAGATGCACCACCCCATCTTTGTTTGTTTGCTTGCTTTTGAGACAGGGTCTTACTCCATAGACCAGGCTGGCCTTGAACTCATAGAGATCTGACTGTTCCTACCTCCCAAGTGCTGGCTGGGATCAAAGTCATGCATCATCAAGCACAGTCTTTCTTCCCTCTTTGACTAAATTCTGTTAGATTGTGGCTTCCCCCACTGTAGATGGAAGACTTTTCTCTGTCCAGCCGTTCTGCTGGACCACTCCACCCACCGTGTCCTTGCAGCCGCTTATGAAATAACCACTCTGACGCTTAATATCAGCTACAAATGTTAGGCCAATGGCTTAGGCTTCTAACTGACTAGCTCTTTCTTATAAATTAACCCATTTCTACTGATCTGTGTATTGCCACATGGCATAATCTCTATTCTAACATTGTTCTCCTTAGGCTGTTGCTGGTATCTCTCTTCCTGGGTGGCTAGATGGCATCTCACACCCACCCAACTACCTCCCATATTCTCATTCTTTCTCTCCCTCTCTCTGTTTGGATTTCCCACCTAGATATAGTCTGTCTGACTGAACAGACAGCTTTATTCATCAACCAATAAGAAAAACACAAAGTTACAGCACACAGAAGAACATCCTACAATGTGCTGTGTAAGCTTCCTGGTAGGGTCTGCCCCGGCCAGGCTTAAGCACTGATAGATAGACATTGCACAGTGACGTTTCCCGTCACAATCCCCATCGTGTGACCTTTCCCAAGGAGATGAAACATTTACTCAAGCCAGATGGAAAGGGCAACGACAGACCAAAGGATCTCATTTGTTCCAATAAATAAATAAATAACAAATAAATAAACCATCACAACTTTCACCTCAAGGGGGAGTAAGAGAAAATTTATTCTGAGTGACCACACCTCAAGAGCACAGATGTAAGTTCCATGTTCCAACATGGAAGTGGTTTCATGAAGTTTTTTGTTGTTGTTTGTTTTTTGATTTTCAAGACAGGGTTTCTCTGTAGCTTTGGAGCCTGTCCTGGAACTAGCTCTTGTAGACCAGGTTGGCCTCAAACTCACCTGTACCTCTTGAGTGCTGGGATTAAAGGTGTGCACCACCACTGCCCAGCTATGAAGTTTTTATAGTAACAGAACAAAAAGGAATTACAAACAAGGCTCCACTTAAATACATGGGTGGGAATGTTAAGTGACAGCTATGGCAAGGTGGAGAAAGCTCAACTGTAAGTCTGAGATGCTGCTTGGCAGATGACTCTTAGCCCTTTGCTGAGTGGAGAAGGTTTGGTTAAGTTAACACAGTCCAAGGGTTTTATCTATTTGTCAGTACATTAGGTCACACACAGAGGGGTACGAGGAATGACTATTTAGGGGGCAAAAGCTACCCCGAGACAAACTGTAATTGGGCTCTGGGTCTGCAACACTGCAACCTCCCCACCCCACTGCAGCTCTAAGCAGTGACTCAGCCTCTGCAGACAGAGTGACCTTCCAGGAACTCTCCTTCACACCTCCAAGTCCACTTTGGCAAACCATGAGCTTACTTTTGTCTGTTCACAGGGGCACAACTGCAGGCATCTACACTACTGGGCGGTCCCCTGCACACCTCACAGGCAGCCTTACCGCCAGGGACTCCCACCCCACCCCGGAGGCCTCACAGAGCGCTGTGCCACTCAAGACTTCCACCCATAATGAATTGTTTATCTCTTCTATAGTCTTGAGGAAGGCTTCACGAGCCTTATGCTCCCTCCAGGAGGAAATGCCAGTGTTCCAGGTCTTGTGAGGACCTCCATGGAGGCTTTGTCTAATCTGATTCCAAGCAATGGCCATGTCCAGCTCAGAGGAAATGGCTACACTGCAATCCACTCCCTCCACAAAATCATCCCCAAAGCTCCTCACCCCTGCTCTATCTCTTTCTCCCCTATGTTCCCCCTTAGCTACACAGTCCCTTCCCAACAATCTGGCTTGACAACATCCTGTCTGTATTAGTCCATCTGCTGTCGCCAATAGTTCTGCTTGAGTAGCTTGTAAAGAAAATAATGGGTGGGGCCATGGTGGCAGTGCATGCCTCTAATCCCAGCACTCTGGAGGCAGAAGCAGGTAGACCTGTGTGAGTTCGAGGCCAACCTGGTCTACAAAGTGAGTACCAGGACAGCCAGAACTGTTACATAGAACAAACCACACTAGAAATTGGGGTGGGGGAGTGAAGGGGTAGGGGAGCAAGAACAAGATGTAGATAGAGTTGGTTTTTTAATTTATGTATTTTGTTTTTTAATTTACTTTGTTTTTGTAGTGGCAGGCAGATTTCTGTGAGTTTGAGACCAGTCTGGTCTACAATCAAGTACCAGGACAGCCAGGGCTACACAGAATAACCCTGTCTTGAAAAACCAAAATAATAACAACAATAATAAAATATAATAATAATAAAAATAATAATAATAATGGGATGGGAAGATAGGTCAGTCAATAAAAGGCTTACCTTGCAAGAATGAGGATCTGCATTTGAACCTCAAGCCCCCACATTAAAAAGGCAGGCATGGTGGCACACATTTCTAAATCCATGCCCGGGAGATAGAGACAGGCAGATCCCTGGGGCTTGCTAGCCAACCAGACTAGTATATGTGCCAAGCTCCAGGCTAAAGAGACTCTGTCTCACAAAACAAAGTGGACTGACTGACTGATTGTTTCATCCTTCACATGCATGAACTTTCACACACGCATAAAAAAAGGGGGGGAATTCTTTAGCCTAGTATAAAGATTAAAATCCAGACAGCATGGCGCTGGCTCTGGCAAAGCCCCCCTCCCCACCTCCCACTGCTGTCACATCATAGTCATGGCATTGTCAGAAAGAAGGAAAGACTGCCTGATGAGACAGGAGGCAAGATAGCAGGAAAGAGCCAGGCTTGCTCCTTTGCAAAACCCTCTCAAGCCTGACATCACGTCTTATAATCCTGACATAAGGAAGGCTGAGCAAGGAGAAGAGTGAGCTCAAGGTCAGTTTGGGCTACTCATAAAGACCTTGTCTCAAAGAAACCCCAAATCAGCCAAGTCATATCACCCCAAAACACCACCCTTCTTTTGAAAACTACCAGGTTCCCCCAGGAGCAACATTAGTTCCTGTTCAGCATGATCTGGAAAACCCCATTCCTCTCTCTTTCCCTCTCTGCTTCTCCTCTCCCTCACCCCCTGCCACCTCTCTCTCTCTCTCTCTCTCTCTCTCTCTCTCTCTCTCCAAAACCCCACCAGCTCACAGAGAGTCGCCAAACAAAGAAAGGCATTAAAAAGCCCAGCTCTGCATTTTTAGCAGCAATTGCAACTTCTTCCCCTGTTGCTACCAGCCGCCCAAAGGATGATGTGGGATGTCCTTCTGTATATGTATTGTTTTTATTGGGTGATAAATAAAGCTTTACAAAGGGGAATCCCACAACAAAAGCCCACCCAAGAGTTCAGCTTTTGACCATACTTGGACACAAATCCAGCTTGTGGCCGACACATCTTCACCTCTCGCCTACAACCTAACCTATAAAGTCTCTCTGCCTTAGTTTGAGGACACAACGTCTCTGGTCTCTATCTCTGGAACGGGAGAACTGCCTGGGAACCGCTCTGCTCAAATATACCTGTTATATTTTTCCAGTTTGGCTTGATCTTGCTTACTTCATCAGCAGAGAAAACTATTAACAGGCGGGGGCACCTATCTGTTCCTGCCAAGAGCTGCACCTCTTATGATTAGTTACTTCCCACGGGCCCCACCTCTGACGGGTTCTATTCCCACATCACCACCCTGGAGACCATGAGCTTCCAGCTCATGAGCCCTCGTGGGGACACATGCATCAACTCTCCCACTGGAGAATCTTTCCCTTTTATTTGTTCTTGAGTTCCCTAGTTCCTCCAAGATCTAACTGGTCGGCTCTGAGAAGCAGAGGTTCTGGGTCCCATGATCTTACCTAGCCCCAGTGGCCCAAAGGACAGGCAGGACCTGTTCCCTTCAATATTATTTGCTCACCTGTAAACTAAGCTTGTTGGGGTACAAATAAGCTCTACAATAGCCTGAAACATAATATAACAAAGATTTACTTATCTGGGGATAAATTCACAGAAAGAGTAGCAATCCGCAGTCCTCTGCGTGTGTGCTGGGAACTGCGTGGGGTGGGAGGAGGCAGCAGGCAGGAATGGGGGTGTTGGAGTATAAGTAAGTTCCTCATAACCTCACTTTGGGCAGTTGCAAGGGAAGGTCCCCTGGAGACAAGAGTTGGGTGAAGGGGGGGCAGTTCTTCTGTTAGCACACTGTTTGTGTCTTCTTCCTTTAGGGACAGTGAATTGTGTCTTCACTGTTGTCTAGACCTGCATTTGTTCTTTCTGCCTTCCTGTACTCTGCCAAGGTCAGTAGACTCGTGACTCTGCCAGTTTATCCTGCCACATGAGTGGGTTTCCAGATGTTGCTCAGAGGCCCATTTCCAGTCACTCTCAACGGATATTGTAAGGCTGTAATGTTAGGATCTAGCTTCTGCTCAGCCCACACCATCTGCACCAATCCCTCCATTCACAAAAACCTCTCCTATCCCTCAAAGCTCCCACATGGGCTGATTCCACCCTTCAGAGACCTGGCCACGCCCTCTGTCTCTGGGGCTTGAATGGTCCTCCGAGCTCCCACCACGTTCTTTCTTCCCATCTCCCCGTACATGACATTAATAGCTCCAATAAACTCTCCCCCACCAATAATTAGTTTTAGTGTGCTAAACCCTTGCACTACCATCCAGAACCTAACAGCTTGTGGAAGGGAGTTTTCCTTGGTGGAAACTGGAGGGGTGGACACATTCATCTGCATGAAATACTTACGGTGCACTGGGAACCTTGGCGGGGGCATCATCAACAATGGGATGGAGGATTTTTGTTTGTTTGTTTTTTGTTTTTTCAAGGCAGAGTTTCTTTGTAGCTTTGAAGCCTGTCCTGGAACTAGCTCTTGTAGACCAGGCTGGCCTCGAACTCACAAAGATCTGCCTGCCTCTGCCTCCCGAGTCCTGGGATTAAAGGCCTGCGCCACCACCGCCCAGCGGGAAGGAGGAATTTTTAACCAATAAACCAATAATACATACTCCACCCCTATACCTTGGATAGGAAGGTTCCCTTCATAAGTCTCGGGTGTTGAAGTCTTGGTCTCCAGCTGGTGAGGTTACTGAGGGGAGGGAGTGTTCTGCCTTCATTAATGAATCAATATCTTGATTATAATCCTTAAGGCTGATCTATAAGACACAGGCTGGCTTTGAACTAACCTATGGCTGGAATGGAAGGTGCGAGCCACCACACCCAGCTTCTGATTTGTCTTTACAAGGCCACGCTCCTACGGGGCAAGCTCACTACCACCAAGCTGTGACTCCAACAAACAACAAACTCACAAAAACCTCGCCAAACACAGAAGAAGGCATCATTCAGGCACAGTTAAGGGTGACATCAGGGCAATGTAGGCAGGCCCTAAACGAAGGAGCGAGACTTCCAGCAGGACCTGCCCAGGCGCGGTCCCCGCGCGCTCCCACCTAGGATTGGTGAACTCTTTCAGGGGTGTGGCCCGGGAAGTCCTCCCGAAATGCGCGCTTAGTCGCTTGTGCCCACCCTGGCCTGCGATTGGCGAACGTGAACGCAGGGCGGAGCCTCGGGTAGTACGTGCGCGCGCAGGTCACGCTCTTAGGTACGACCTCGGCGAGCAGTGTCTGTACCATGGCGGTCTCTCTCCTGCTTCGGGGAGGACGAATTCGGGCGCTGAAGGTAAAGGGGGAACGGGCGCGACCTCCCCAGCCCGTAGCCTGACCCTCAGCTGTACCCGTGGGCTTGGTGTCACGATGACGGGTTCCAGGGCCTGTGCTCACCTGACCTGGAGTTAAGGTCTTTCTCTGCAGGAGCAAAGCTTAGACTCTTTGGCTGATTTAAAAACGAAACCTGGCTTTCTCTGTAAAACCAGTGTTGGGGGTTGTTTGGGTTGGGTTCTGAAGATGGAACCCGGGGCCCTGCACTTGCTTGTCAAGTGCTGTCACCGAACCATCCTCAAAGCAGGAAGTGCTCACAGCAAAATAAAATACATGTGACCTAGGGTCCCCGTCGTCAGATGGGCACTATTTAAACACTCCTTCAGGTATCTTGTTCTCAGCGAGTTTTTTCAGCGTGTAAAGATACACATAATTTGTACACACGCGAAAAATCAAATACAGATAGTAGTTTTCCCATTCTTTTCTGGGTCCGGCATGGAGCAGCTTAGACTTAGCACAAACCTTAGTGGTTGCCTGGGAAATTAGGAGTCTTCCCATTTAACATTGTAACATTTCTGAAGCAATTATTTACATTGTGTTTACTAGCAGATACTGTAACTAAGTGGAGGGAGATAATTTTGCAAAAAAGAAACATAGTATTTTGTAGTGATTCAGTAGAGTAACAAAGTAAGCCAGTGGAGTAAATTGGCTACCCTGTCTAGACCCAGAAGTCTGAACACTGTCGAGTGCCTGCTGGGCCTTGCTTCCAGGATCCTGATGGTGAGGGTTGCACCTCGCCATCTAAGTGATGATAGAGGCCCAGAGGCCAGCACCTCCCTCCTTTCCCCGATGTCAGTACAGGTCTCTCTCACTTGGACTTTGCAGGACATGTGGCAGCAACAAGGGCTTCTCCCAGCAGCGCATGCCTCTCGTCTACCAGGGCTCTGAAGTTTTATATAAAGAAGCTGGCAAAGTTTTTATTGTTGTTGTTGTTGTTGTTGTTGTTTTTATTTAAATTTCCAAGTTTCCATTTTGGGAAATTTTTGCAGAGAATGGGGAAATGAAGATGCTTTCCTTTACCCAGATGCTAACGGTGGTTGCCCAGGAACTTGGGTTTATTTATCTTGCAGCTTTTTTTTTGGTACTTTTCTTTTTTATGTATTTATTTATTTTCCATTCAAAAATTTACACTTCCATCCTCCCATTCCCCTCCTGCTCCCCCATCTTTTGTACTTTTCATACTTCCCATATGTTATGAACATTGTAATAAATGTGCCACATGAATATTAATATATAGCACTCACATAATGGCTGTCATCAAGGTGAGTATCCTTCCTATTGACTCTCCCCAGGCTGCGTTCCTGGAGGCAAGGGTGTTCCGAGAACTGTCTTCTACGGTGTCCCTCTCTACAGAGTCAGGGAAGATTGGAAAGGGAATACAACCAAATCCCAAGAAGCAAAGTGCACCCAAAGGTGAGATTTTAAAGATGGTCTCGGAGGGGCAGAGAATGCAAAATCATTAGCATGAAATGAATCTGACCAGCCACATAACCTAAGGTTCTTAATCTTCCAGTGTCCAGGTTATAATCAGATATAAAAGCGGGAACATATCAGTGGTATCAGAGTCTTTGGCTCTGCATTTGCTTTAGATCAGTGGTCCTCAACTTTCCTAATGCTTTGACCCTTTAATACAGTTCTCCTAACAATAAAATTATTTTCATTACTACTTCAAAACTGTAGTTTTATTAGTTATGCATCATAATGTAAAAATATCTGTTTTCTTATGGTCTTAGACGACCCCGTGAAAGGTCATTCAACCCCCCAAAAGGGTCGTGACCCACAGGTTGAGAAGCACTGTTCAAGCTGGAGTTTGGCTCTCTGCTCAATGGGGAGAGCAGAGGACGCTGGCGTTTCTGATGCTCTCCGGGATTCATGTTTGGGTGAAATAGCGAGATCCACCCATCCTGCTTTCCTTTCCCTGGTTTCTGGCATTACCTGACTTCCCAAGACTAGTGAGGTTTTTCTGGTATACCCCATGATCATTTTGGGGATACCATCAGGACCCCAAATGGGGAGGGAATTAGGAGCCAGAATTTCTGCTGTGCTCCATTCAGCTGGTGCCTGGTTGGTTTCCAGCTCTTTTTGGGATCATTTTGATTCCTGTCACAAGTTTTAACCTTTTCCTTTCTCTGGGTGCCAGTGTAGGATAGCCTCGCACAAGCAGAAAGTGCAGTGCATTTTAGATGCTTCTCTTCCAAGAAGTTTTATCTCCTATGCTTTGCTCATTTTTGATAACAGATCACAAACTAGGACTATTGAATTTAATTTCTTAGTTCATGGAGCCCCAGTCTACCCTTGAACAGCTATGCAGAACTGCCCCTTGGCAAATCTTCTGTCCTAACACAGGACTGTGGAGTGCTAATGGTGTTTGGTTTTAGCTTCACTAAAACACAATTTCCTCAACTTACATATGTGAAATGATAGAGACTCCTTTGTTTTCTCCTTGTCTGAGTACTGGCCATGAGAGTGCCTGCCCATAACCTTTCATGCTACACACACACACACACACACACACACACATCCCTCACATCTCCATCAGCCCCACAGCATCCAGAGACATGGCAAAGGTGTCCTGGCCTGAATTCCAGAGGGATTTGATTCAGTTCTGCCCAAACCTCCCTCGTTTTAAAACACAGTGCTCTTTTCCTCTTGGATGCATTGAAAAACAGAAATCTTAAACACGAGAACTTATTCAACAACATATAGAATCCCAGTGTACCTAAAAAATATCTGCAACAAGAATGCCTGTTAAGTTGTGGACTGTATATGGCATGGTCCTTTATTTTTGCATGCTGTAGATTTCAACCCAGGGCTTTGCATAGCCTGGAATGCTATGACTGCTTGCTGGTGAGTGACTTGGATTTCAATACTAACTATGTCCTCTTCTCTGGTGGAGTTTTAAGGTTTCTATAATCCAATCTTCTAGATACATGATTTTAAACTAAATGAATTTTAGGATCTAAGAACTGTCTATATAAAAGCAAGTGTCCGAGCTGGGTGGTGGTGGTGCACACGTGGAATCCCAGCACTTTGGAGGCAGAGGCAGGTGGATCTCTGTAAGTTCGAGGTCAACCTGGTCTACAGAGTGAGTTCCAGGATAGCCAAGGCTACACAGAGAAACCCCGTCTCAAAAACAGACAAAAAAAAGAACAAGATTCTGTGTGAGTTAAAGTGATGTTGACCTGGGAAGACCATCTGAGCCTGCAGCTTTACCACCTCCCTCGGTGCTGTGGGGCTGATGAAAATGTGTGTGTGTCTGTGTCTGTGCACTTAAGTGTGCATATACTTGTGCACTTTGGGGTGGAAGATGGTCTTAGGAAGTAAATTGTCTTCTGTGCATATCACACCTGTATATTATAACTTAAAATAATTTCTGTACAGAGAAAAATAATGTTTCCAAATAGTCACACGTAGGCCTGTGTTTTTCCTTGAGGTGCCAGGGATTAGAAACTATCAGAGTCCAGAGTGGCTTTGGGAGCCCCTGGGCTTACTGCATCTGCTCTTGGTCCCCAGCCCGAGGGTCAGGAACCACCCCTGAGAGCAACTGTAAGTCCATAGGCAGACTTCGGTCTGGGGCTCAAAGGATGAGGCCAGGGCTGGGTCTGGGCGGGCCAGAAACTCTCTCTCTCTCTCTCTCTCTCTCTCTCTCTCTCTCTCACACACACACACACACACACACACACACATCCCGTCATCAAAAGCAAAGCCAATCCCTGCATCCATTAGCCTTTCCTGGAATTCTTCCTGTAGCCAATGAGAAGAAGAGAAACTGTTCCAGCCTATACAGTGGAGTCTCCTTGTTAAGCTACCTGGAATGTTCTTTCTGTTTTTGTAGGTAAATACCATGTGATGTAATTTTTTCTTCTGTGTGTGTGTGTGTGTGTGTGTGTGTGTGTGTAAGGCTGTGGTTTAACACCAGGGCCTTGCATGTACCCAGCACATGCCGTATCACTGAGCTACACCTCAACCCCAAGAATATAGTTTTAGAGCTTGTTACAATTCCCGAAATCTCAGGGAGAGTGGTGCTCAGTGCCAGTTTGCCTAGTATCTCAGGGAGAGTGGTGCTCAGTGCCAGTTTGCCTAGTGTGCCTGAGCCCCTGGGTCCAATCAAGAGCAGAAAAACAAAATCCCCAAATCCTAAACATATTTCGGGAGAGTTAGTCTATCATTTTTCTATTCAAAAATAGCCCTTTGAGAACTTTATTAATATGTTTGTAATTTTTGAGAAAGAGCCGTACATAGGCTAAGCTAGCTTCAAACTTGCTATGTAGCTGAGGGTGACCTTGAACTTATGATCCTCCTGCCTCCATCTCCAGAGTGCTGGGATCTCACCACACCTGCCTTATTGATTGCAGTGCTGGGCTCGAACCCTAGCACTGTACTAGCTGAACCCCACCCCACCCCTAAGGTCATTTCCTGTTTGTGAGAGGTAAGCTCAGAGAAATAGCAGTGGTGTGGATGAGTGGACTGGCTGGCCTGGGGGCCGGGAAGTCATACTTGTGGCTGTTGGAATTCCGAGTTGTGCGGCTGAAGCCAGGGGAGAGCAAGTATGGGCCGCCATGCTCTGGAACTAGGTGTTCTTGGAGTCACCCTTTCGATCCTGCTCTAGGTGGCCAGGGCCAAGACAGGCATGGCCTTCGCTGGTTTCAACTGTCACCCACCTCTCTCGCTCGCTCTGGTCATTTCCTTTCACAGTCCTGGCACACTTTCTCTGGCTTGGAAACTCATTCCTACCCTTTCAGTAAACCATAGTTAATCATAGTCCTGATTCTGCCATAGAGGAGGAAGCAGGCAGTTTTAGCCTAGATGTAGCCCCTCTGTAGATCTGGTCATCTGGAGAATGTTTGGTTCCATTCAGGTATGAAGGGTAGTTTCTCATATTAATAACTTGCCGTGTGTTTTTCTTCTGATCCGTATGCTTAGAAAGATTGGCACTTGAGAAGACTGAGTGAAATTAGCTCTAACGGATGTGGTTTTGTTTGTTTGGTTGTTTCTTTGTTGCTCTTTTGTAAGTGCCTATGAAGTGTAAGGTTTTTCTGTTGCCCTGCTTTTTCTGCAGTTTAACAGCTGTTTCCAGTGATATGTGTGGTATTAAATTATTTTAGACTTTCTGGCTTTGCAAATCTTGTTTTCTTGGCTGAAGAAATCCCCATGTGACCTGTGGGATTTTTGAGGACTTTCCTTCCTTTTTAGGGCAGCTTTCCTTGAAAAGCTGTTGCCACTCCCTCCTCTACACTCCTCCTCATGGGGTGCGCTTTACCCGTCCTCCGACAGACTCTTGTCTATGCTGCTGCTTTGTTTAGAAAGGCCAGACTCAGCACTTTTTCATATTGGAAAAGCCCCAAATACTTGAGTGGTCTTAGTGCTTTAAGAAATTATGCATTTGGAAAACTTGTATAGTCAACTGAAAATACTTGCTTTAGACTTTAACCGTCTTAAATTTGGGTGAGATCGTTTTAAAAATTGCCATCTGGGAAGTCATAAGTGTGAGAAATGGAGTGAGTTTGTGGCTCTTGTTGGTGAGAAAGACCCTCCTTATAGGTTTTGGTCAGAGGCAAGTCTGCCCACTCCTGCTGCTGCCCCAACTTTTGGGGAGGTTCCTGGAACCTCCCTTGGGTCAGTTACCTGGATGACATTATAACATGCTGGTATGCAATGCGATATCTATGGCTTTGAATTGTCCATTAAATAATAAATGTTCCTCTTTATGCCGTTTCCCAGATGTGGTGGGAGCAGAGGAGAGGGGCAAGCTTCTAGCCAACCACACGGCAGCGGCAGTGTCCAAAAGTGCATCTCCACGCAGTCCTTACCCAGCCGTGGAGAATACAGGTGGGGCTGTAGCTGGCCCACACCCTAGTGGCAGCCTGCCACTCACAGATGAAAGGCTTTCGAAGCATTTGTCAAGAAAGACTTTGGTAGAGTTTCCTCAGAAAGTTCTGTCTCCACCCCGAGTACAGGGTTCTGACTCTGAGGCTCAACGGCGTAAGCAGAAGGGGACACATGGCTCATCCTCATCTTCCTCATCCAGCTCCTCAGATTCAGACTCTGATGGGGAGGGACATGACTCAAAGATGGAGCCCCAAGTGGCGAGCAAAGGCAAGGCAGGGTCTTACAAACCAGAGGCCTCTCGGCCCTTCCAGAATGGAGTCTCTAACATCACAGTACCTGCAAAAGAGAAAGCCAAGGTGCAAAAGCCACGCACAGATGTCACCTACCCAGAGAAGTCCCAGCAGCCAAAGAAGAAAGGGACCATCACCAAGCCTTTAGAGGACAGCAAAGAAACCAGATCCAAGCCTGTGACATCCAGATCACAGTCCAGTGAGATTTTAGACCAAAACGTGAAGGAAGAACACCTGCAGGGGAAACTGAGGCCAAGTAAGACAAGGAAGGAAAGCCCAAAGCCGTTTGAAGCTGAAGAAATCCTACCCGACCACACAAAGGCCAGGTCATCTGCAAGGCTCACCAGTGGCCCAGTGCCCACAACGAGAACACAAGAGACCAGCGCAGGAGAACAGCTGGCAGCCGCTATGCCCAGGGCCGGAGCCAAACCTCTGGAACCAAAAGTGCCAGAGCCTGAATCTAAGGCAGCTTCTCCTCAGGTCCCAGTTGGAAAAGAAAGCCTGGAGAAGCAGGTGCCAGAAGGGTGCTTGACAGCCAAGGCGGAGACCTTGGAAGGTCAGAAACCCGTGAGATACTCGAAGACAGTTCCTGTCCAGAAGAAAGATACCTTTGAAGAGAGAGCAGAACCACAGCTAGCGGGGAAGTTCCAGGCGGCAGATGGTGAAGCCCCGCCCACTGATGCAGGCGCACCCCAGGAAGCCCCAGGCGACACTCAGGGTACACCTTGCCTTGGTTCAGACTCTCCTTGTCCTTTAGGGTGTATAGATTCTGAAGCGCCCTCTTGAGTTTCTGTGTGTTTAGAAAGTAGTATCTTTATGTTTATCTGTTTATTTCTTTGGCACAGAGTCGTGTAGCTCAGGGCAATTTCAAACTTGCTAGATAGCTGGCACTGGCATTGCCATCCCTGATCCTCCTGCCTCTGACTCCCAGTGCTGGGTTCCACCGCTTGGCCTTGTTCGACTGTTTCTTTCTTCTTCTTCTTCTTTTTTTTTTTTCCAAGACAGGGTTTCCCTGTAGTTTTGAAGCCTGTCCTAGAAGTAGCTTTTGTTTTGTTTTGGTTTGGTTTTTGTTTTTTGAGAGGGTTTCTCTGTAGCTTTGGAGCCTGTCCTGGAACTAGCTCTGTAGACCAGGCTGGTCTCAAACTCACAGAGATCAGCCTACTTCTGCCTCCCGAGTACTGGAATTAAAGACTTGTGCCACCACCACTCAGCTGTTCAACTGTTTCTTAGACAGTAATGTATGGGAACTGATAGCTCAGCATCACCACTCTTAGCCTTGGAGGGTGCCTAAGCACATAGTTCATGAACTTGGCCAACTTCCTGCTGAGTGGAAATCAGAATCTCCTGTGACAGCGCATGGGGTCAGGAGCAGCCGTCACTTGGTGCTGGTAGCCCTTGGGTGGATTGAGCTAGAGAGGCACCTTAGCAACCTTGTTCACAGTTGAAGTAAGCATTAGCAGGTAGGCAGCTGTGGACCGTGCCCGTGGTCTTCACAGCTACAACACCATGGGCTGTTCGTCTTCTACAGTGAGTTTCTACTGAGGAGCTTTTCGAGGGGGACTAAGCCCTCAACATCCTGTGTGTTCTTGCGTATGCGTGACACCCTCTGGCAGCTCACTGGGAAACAGAAATTCTTTGATTTTAGAATCTGCAGCTCAGGAGAGTTGCTTAATATGCAGCGTTGCTAACAAGACCTTCTTCCTGCACCTACGTGCCACTCCAACCCACACTTGCCTACTTTACCTCATCCGGTGTGCTAACTGTTGCTCTTCCAGGATGCCGACAGCATTTATGTTTTCTTCCTTTTCCGTTTCCCTTCTCTCACTAATACGCCAGGTACCAGTGCACGGCCGACTTCCTGCCCATCTGACACTGTGGCGGCTTTCATATTTGGTCTCAACTGGAGAGGAGTGCCTCAAACCCAGGATGAAAATACAGGATTGGGGGGTTTCTAGGTTGTTTCTAGGGGAAACAAATCCTCACGGGGCTGCCGATGTAGATTAGTGTGGGGCTCAGCCAGTGCGGAAGGGCCTGGGCTCAGTTTCCAACACTGCAGAAGCAAACTTGTTCTCCGCCCCCAAACCGTTTTTTGCTGGCAGCTAAGGCTCACAAGTGGTCCTTGCCCAAAGCTCCTTGCTTACAGGTGAGCAGCTTTTGAAAGAGTTTGGAATTCCCCGACTCGGTCTGTTGTCGCCTCCCCTATAATAGCCATGTAATCCATGGCTTTGAAGGTGCGCCTTCACCACCCTGGGGAGCTTCAGCTTGCCAAGGTAGAGAAGAGGCCAGCTCCAGTAGACATTCTTTTTCTTTCTTTTTTCCCTTTTTAAATTAAATAATGAGAATCAGCTTTTGGATTTGGAATAGAGGAATAGGTATTTAAGTTGTTGGGGCGCTTAGCTTTTGTGCAGTGTGAGTAGAGACTGAGACAGCTCCAGTGACCTGATTTCTAGAGCCTTGGGAAGTCAGCCCAGACCCTGCTCTGTGGCCCTCGCCAGGTTTTGTCTCCTGTTTGGTTGCGTTTGTGTTGCAGAAGAGCCCTGTCCTTTTGCTTCAGTCCCACACTTTGAATTTTAAGTTTATCGAGTGTTTAGATATATAGATTTAATTTTTCCCATTTAAGATAAAAGGCTAAGTGTGTATGTTTGCTTGTTTCTTTCTTTCTATGAGTCTGAAGATAGCAACAATTTTCCCCAAAAAGTTAAAACAGCAAAACTGCACCCTCCTCCCTGGTTCCCATGTTCGTTTTATCATTATTGGGACACTCAGCTCTTTCTTAGGTCTGTGATGGCCGTTTTCATCACAAACAGATGTGATGTGACGAAACCACGCAAAGGGGCGTGATTTCTCTCCTGTGTATTTTCACAGTCCTTGGAAGTTTGTCCGTAGTTCCAGGTCCTGCTAAACTTGTAGATCCCAGTGCCTAGAAATTCAGGAAAGTAAAGTGAGGTACTGTGATCTAGTATCAGGAACAGAACAGCTTTGTCCCCACCCATAGATTTTAGGACACTGCCACTTTGTTATCAAAGCAGAGAGTTATCCTGTGTCCTGGCAGGCCTGTGACGCAGTGTCAGGGAAGGTTTCTGTGGAGGACCAGGGGTGGGTGTCTTAGGATGACAGCCTTGCCTTCGTGTGCTTGTGATTGTACTTAACCAGTAAGGTTATAAATTTCAACCTGCATTTTCCAGGTGATTTTTTTTATTGTTGTTTGAAGACATGGGGGTCCTCAAGTTCTCCCTGCTAGTTAGACTGCTCACACGTCAGACTGGAATTGTGGGGACTTCCGCTTCCTGAGCACTCAGATGGGCGAGTGTCTGATGGCTCTCCTGTCTCGTTCCTCTACAGAGCCCACTCTGGCCCCTGAGCCGACTGACGCCACCACCTACAAGAACCTGCAGCATCATGACTACAACACATACACCTTCCTAGACCTGAACCTGGACCTCTCCAAGTTCAGGATGCCGCAGCCCTCTTCAGGACGAGAGTCGCCTCGGCACTGAGTTCAGCTCACGGTAGCCCCATGTCGGACCCGTGAATTCATTGCCTGTGGGAATAAAAGTCAGTCACAAGCTCAGTGTGTTGTTATTATCCCTCACAGCTCCCAGAGAATGAATTAGTAACCCTGATTATTTTTGTAGAGTCTGTATCATTCAGTGGCATCCTCCAGGGGCCACAGTGATATGTTCGCAGTTCTTCCAGGCTAGAATCTTCAGCTTCTGGAGACAACGATAAACTGCATCATCCCTAACAAGGCCTGGGGGACATCACCTATTAGGAACACCTATGTATGACATCCCTGTTTAATTGCAAGACTACAGCCAGCCTGAGAGATCCATAACAGGAGAGAAGCAGGGTACCTTCCTGCCCACTCAGCTTTGCACTGGCAGGCAGTGAGGGGTTGGTTATAATGGAGTGTTGACTTCTAGATCTGAGCTGCAGCCTGGATAAACTGGGGGTAGAGTTACACTGATTGTAGTTACCGTATCACAAAAGAAAAACTGGTGTGTGTGAGAAAGAGTAGAAACAGGATACCAATTATACTGATTTATACTACATTATAAATAAGTAAGCACACACATGTATATATACACCCATAGAATACAAAAGGGGTAGGAGTTATGCTGATTTTTAACTGCTATGTTACAAAAAAATTAGCATGTGTGTGTACATATGTATGTAAACAGAATGTCCAGATTGGCCTTCAGCTCGGCCCTTCTGCCTCAACTTCCCTACTTCTGAGATACAGACATGTGCTACCACATCCGAAAGGGCCAGTTGGATGCTCTCCAGGACAGCAGAGACTGGCGGACACAGCACACTGAGCAATGTAACTGCTCAGAGGTCCACATTAGCTGAGGAACCCCTGTCACCCATGATAATTCAAGGGCCATGCTGCTATGCATGCCATGGTTCTCAGCACAGCACTAGGCACAGCATGGGGGACAGGAGATTGACAAGTGACAGCCCAGATCAGATCTGGTCCCTCCTCACTAGAGCACACAGGAGTACAGTCTGCCTAGGTGTTATCTTGGGCTTTCTTTGCCTGCCTTTCACAGGCTTGCTTGGAGCCCCTGCTAGGGTTATTTCCATTTGAGTCTCGACCTCCAATTAACCCATAGCACGTCGGGAACAGAGCATCTGACACTGACTTCCATCAGAATTCCCGCATTCACACTCCTCAGAGTTAGTTCAAGTGGAAAACTCACCGAACGATACTGTGATCCTCTGTTGGTTTTGTGACCAGCATGAGGCTCGGCAACTCAGCAAGTGTCTTCTAATCACATGGTGAGACTTATTCTTCCAGTCTTACACGTTTATATAATGTACTTGGATCACACATCCATTACCCACCCTAGCTCCCTTCTCCCTCCCATTGAACCTCCCTCCTGCTCTGATGTCTTTTTGTGTGTGTGGCCCACTTCATTTAACTAGGGTTGCTTATGTGAGTGTGGCCTGGGACTCCTCCCTGGAGCAGGGGTGTGTCTTAGGGTTTCTATTGCTGTAATAAACACCACGGCCAAAAGCAACTTAGGTAGGAAAGCAACTTAGGTAGGAAAGGGTCCGTTTCAACTCAGAGCTTAACAGTCCATCTCTGAGGGAAGTCTGGGCAGGAGCCTGGAGACAGAAACTAAAATGAAGCAGAGGCTACTGGAGAATCTACTGATTTGCTTGTGTTCTTATTTAGCCCAGGACCACCCGGCCAGGGGCTGCAGGGCCCACAATGAGCTTGGTTCTCCATTAACTGTTAGTCTAGACAATGCCCTGTAGTCTTGCCTATGGGCAATCTGATGAGACAGTTTTTCCAACTGAGGGTCTTTCTTCCCAGGTTTAACCCTATCTAGGTTTGTGTCAAACTGACAAAAGACCAACAAGCACAGTGTCAACTTATGAGCAGCTGTACCACTAAGACTATGACTGACTTCCAACATTGACTGCTGAGCGACTGTCCCACTGAGGACCTGACTGCCCTCTGACACTGACTGCTGAGCAACTGAACCACTGGGGACATGACTGCCCTCTGACACTGACTGCTCACAGCTTCACAGGAGGAACTGGGTCACATGAGTCCCTCTTCCATCCACGGTCCATGGTGATCGACTCAGTCTAGCATAAGCAGCCTCTACTACTCCAGATGACATTTCACAGCCCTCCTCCTCATCTTCTGGCTCTAGCATCCTTTCCACCCCTTGTTCCCAGGTATTCTCTGAGCTTTGGATGGGACAGGATAGGTACAGATGTCCCATTTAGAACTGAGAACAGTCACTTTTTCTCGGCCCTTTCACCAGTTCTGATGAGTCCCTGCATTAACCGCCACCCACTGTGAAGAGATTCAAGACAGAGAGTAGAGTGTTTGTGGCTGACTCTTGCCTGTCACCTGGGGTCTCCTAATCACATTTCTTAATAAACTACTTAAATACTGTACCAAAAGTAACAAAAGTGGAAAACAGTAAGAATTTCCAGAATTTACCATACTAGCTCGTTTCCCCAGATGTAGATGGTGTGAGGAGGATGTACCTAGCTTTAATGTTCAGACTTTGACTTTAGCTTAGCAGCCTCTCAAATCCAGACCCATGCATGTGGCAATGTATTGAGGGATGTGAAGCACTGAACAGAAAGAAATATATAAATCGCATTTGCGTGTGCATGTGTGCAAGTGTGTACACACGCATGCACACATGTCACAACACACACGTGGAGGTCAGACGACAACCTGCAGGAGCTGATTTTCTCCTTCCACTATGTGGGTCCAAGGGACAGAACTCAGTTCACCAGGCTTAGCAGCTCCAACCCTCAGAGCCATCTCTCTCGCCCCAAGAATAAGTACATTTTGTTCTGAACAGGAATCATGAGGCTTGAACCATTCTCGCCTTGGAACTGGTCCCTCTGGGCTGTCTCTGCCTCCTTGGCAGTTGGCTCACTGCCCATTGAAAGGGCTGAAAGACAATGACAGGCAGCCCCATGCACGGTCACAGCTGGTGCCTCCTGGGTACTCCATCTGGTAGCAATGTAGTGGTTACCCCCAGAGTCAGTTTTGGGGTGGCAGAGGGATGTGTGTGTTGTTTTCCCCTGCTCTAAGGACTGCTGCCAGAGCATCTGTGTGGCTCAAACTTGCCTGTGCTTTGAGTCACTGCCTTAGGATGGCTTCCCAGATTCTCAGAGTCACACACTGTCGACTTTAGTTCTGCTTTCCTTTGGCTGAATTTTTAAAACAGTTTGACATGTATGACTATGGTTCCTATTTTTCTGTCACCTGTATCCTGGCATCTTTTCTAGATGTTGCTCCTTCATACATGGTGCAGCTGCCCATGGAACAGAATGGTTGTATACAAAGTTCCCTCAACCCTTAAAGCCAGCAAGAGCCTGTCCTGCTGGGTCCATTGTAGAGTCACCGTAAACACCCACTTCTTGTTCGAATAACTTGTGTTCTGCTGGCCATACTGGCCTCAGAGCCAAATGCACACCCAGATCGCCTCAGCAGAGTCTGGTTTGCACACCAGAAACAAGCCAACATTCAGAAGCTGTGTTCAGTGCCCCTGAGGTTAGCAAGGGTGCGGAGTTTGCACACTTAGCTTCTGTTAAGGCAGAACAGCAGATGCTTGGCCAAGCCAGCAGAAAATGCAGTAGGTTTTGCAGTCCTCACAAGGTCTCAATTCTGGTCTTCGCTTCCCATAGCCCTCTTAAAGTACAAGGCCACCATAGCAGTAGCACTACCCTTGTGTACTGAAGGAGGCAGTGTGCAAGACCTCGTCAGTGAGGCCATGGTTTGCCAGTCAGGGGATTCAAGGTGTCATGGTTTCTTTTTTGCTTTTTCCGGACAGGGTGTCCTAGCTGTCCTGGAACTCGCTCTGTAGACCAGGCTGGCCTCGGACTCACAGAGATCCGTCCGCCTCTGCCCCTTGAGCTCTGGGATTAGAGGCATATGCCACCACTGCCTGGCATCACCATGGTTTCTTTAGCAAAAGACTGGTCAGAGATGAAGCTGAGGCAGGTGGAGTGCTTGAGGTGCTTGGCAACTTCACCCCATCTCTCTTTTCACTCTCCTCTCACCTTTGTTCCAGAAGGGCCCAGAAATGCTATAATGTAAAAGGTTCACAACAGCTAACAGGAGCGATTGTCACCTCAGAGAACACCTGGAAGAAGCCTTATTTTATTATTGTTTTAATCTTAGCACTTGGTATGGACACATTCAGGGTGGTACAGCCGTGAAGCAAGAAGCTCTATTTTAAATGCCTCTTGCTGTTAGTATAGTGGCCCTGCATCCAAGTGAAGGCACTGCCTCTTCTCTGAGTTTAAAGGTTTGGGGGGAAAAAAAGCACATGGGAACCCTTGCAAGGGACCTGCAGGGTGGTAACGGGCAGATAAAAGAGGCAGACTGTGGAAAAGAGATGAGGACCGCCATGAGACTGATGTAGGGGCCCCAGAGAGGGGGCTCTCCAGGCCCTCGTGTGTGTCCAGGCATGTGTGATGAGCTAGCAACACTGGGAGTGCCAGAAACTGCAGTTACAGTTTGAGGCTAGACCAAACCATGAGGGTTGAGCTCTAGCCTTTGGGAAAACTTCGCTCCTGTGTTTTATTAAAACCAAACCCAAAACCAAACCCCTGTGATTGGAACTTTCACTCCCCCACCCTCAACTGTGTGGTGGGAGGGACAGTGGCAGAGATGGAAGGGTTGGTGAGGGCAGATGGGGGTTTGCGGTTCCATTTTCATAGTGAAAGACCTTTGAAGCTCCTACTAATCCCATGCAGAATGGACTAGGAAAAGAAGCTTGAGCCAGAGAGGATTGGGACACCACCGCTATGCTCATGCGGTGGCTGGTAAAGGGCCAGCAACTGAATATGGCAGCCAGGGCACTTGGAGCTGATGACACTCATAGGTCAACCATCATCTTGACGGCCCGTCCAGGTCATGGCCTTTCCAACCTCATACCCATGGTGACCTGGGGGTGCCAGTTCCTTCCACGTGTGGTCTGATAGGCACCTCTGCCCTGCTGCTCATCTGGATGAGAGTTCTGCAGCCTGAGCCCTAGGGCAAGCTGCCTGGCTCTTAGCTACGGTCTTGGACTGTCATCCTGCATAGTCTTCAAATAATAATATATGGCCTGGTCTGTGTCTGGAGCGTGTTTTCCGTGTCATATCTCACATACATGGTCTGCATCTTTTTCCCACCTAGATATGTAACCATCAGAGACATTAGGTTATTCCCCTTTCCTCGCTACTGTCTCACTATCTCTGTGCAGGGTTCACATCGGTTACAGGGAAAAACTGGGTCAACCCCAAGGCCCCCTCACAGATAGAATTTGGACTAAACAATCATGGAAGTCAGAGCATATGGAGCTGCTAAAATACCAATGGTGAAAATGGGGTAAGCTAAAGACCCAGAGGAGGAGGGCTGGATGGCATCGCCCTCCTTCCGGAGGTGGTGGAGGGCTAGACGGCATCACCCTCCTCCCAGAGGAGGAGGAGGACTGGACAGCAGTTCAGAGCACCACCCACCTTCTAGAACAAGCAGTCAGCACTGTCACCGCTGGGTACCCAGCACTAAAGGAAATGAGATAAACAGAAGCTGACGATGAGGGCCACTGAGAGGACTCAGGGAACAGAGGCACTTGCTGCCCAGCCTGATGCGTTCAGTTCAAGCCCAGGACCCACTAAGCAGTAAGAAAGAACCAATCCTGCAAGTTGTCCCCTCACTTCTATCCATGTTCCATGGCATGTGCACATCCACAGACATACATGCACACCCATGCACATGCACACAAAATAAATGTAATAAAAATAAAGGAAAACAATTGAGGGAAACACCCGTTTGACCTTGGATCTTCGCATATGTGTACACATCTACACTAGCGAGTACCTACACTACACACCCCCAAACACCACCAACAAAACCCAGAAGCAGGTGGCACAGGGAGAAGGCTGAGCCTTTGCGGGGCTCAGGCCATGGCAGTTCCTATATGGGAAGCCCCAGAGAGCTTCCTTTCCCACTGCCATATGAAGATACAGCCAGCCGGCCCCATATAATCCAGTGCTAAGTCACTTAGAGAGGACTCCAAACACCGTTGGATATGGGAGTGGCTTATACTTCACTGGGATGTGAATTTGGAGGGAAGTCCACCTCTCTTGACCACCTCACAGACCCCACAGCGAGCCAGCTGTCTCAGGTACTAGATCCAACACCTAGGCCTGACAGCAGCCAAGGGCTTGAGTGACACTCACAGCTTGGTGGTGGCAGGATGTCTCCATTGACCTCTAAGCTGATCCCCAAAATGTGTTCTCCACAAGCAGTATTGTATAGTACAAATCCATGTGCCCAGTGTGAGCACTCACACATGTAGTGGGAGTACTCATGTATCCTGTGTGAGCACTCACATATGCAGTGGGAGCACTCATGTATCCTGTGTGAGCACTCGTGTGCCCAGTGGGAGCACTCATGTGTCCTGTGTGACCACTCACCAGTCTGCCAGTGTCCTCCCCTGCCTCCACTCTGATGTACTGGTCACACCCATCTCACAGCTTTCTGACTTTAGTCAGGCTTGACGTCCTGCAGGCTTGACTTGGCAAAGCTACCAGCCACATCCAAGGTCCAGGCTGCTCTCTTCCTCGCCTCTTGTTTGGCACTGTGAACAAAAGGAAGTTAGCTTCTGTATGCTTGCTCGGTCATGTGATTCATGAACTCAGGACTTCCCCCAGTTCTGGAACGGTGAGGAGGAAGCCTGTTGTTTACAGAGCCACAGCACTCACGACATTTTGTTGTAGCCGCCCATCTGGGCTGACAAAGACAGCTCCGCTTCCCTTGGCAGGTTTCCAGCCAGTGATCGTTCCTACACAGCCAGGGGGAATATGACTGAGCTGGAGTGGAAAGCTCGCTCCTGTTGTGTGTGCCAGAAATGTCTTCTGCGCATGAAGCAGCTCGACGCCCCCATCGGCTACTCAGAAGTCCCCCCCTGGCTGGTCTAAGAGCATCAACAATGTCAAGTGCATTGTTTACATAGAAAGTCCCAGCCCTTGCCCCCTTACATCCATGTGCATGTGAGGATGTGTGACATGGTTGATGGGACAATGACGAGGAAAGTCTGTGTGAATTAGCATGTTCCTCCAGCTTATTCACCCCTTTCTCCCTCCCTTGTTTCTTCCTCCCCCTGTTACAAGGAGTGGGCCCCTTGTTTGTCCCGGCCACCTGGCTGGCTTACACCCGAAATAACCAAGCAGAAATTGTATTAATTAAAACACTGCTTGGCCATTAGCTCTAACTTCTTATTGGCTAACTCTTACATATTAGTTTAACCCATTTCTATTAACCTGTGTATCACCATGAGGTCGTGGTCTACCAGCAAAGGTCCAGTATGGCTATCTCGGGCAGAGGATCCATGGCGTCTGTGCTTTCACTTTCTCCAGACCACCTTCTGTGACTGGACACACTCCCTAAAGACACGTGTCAGGATCCTGAATTCTACAGAACAGCAGTGTCGGGAGGTGGGGGCTGGTAGGAGGGTCTTGAGTCAGCCCAGAGAGCTCCAGGAACAAACTGATCTCTTTCTTCTGGTAATGGCTTAGCTGACCATGGAATTCAGCCCCATTTTCTCTTCCTCATAAACCTTTTCCTCCTATCTATCTATCTATCTATCTATCTATCTATCTATCTATCTATCTGTCATCAGTCTTGGTGTTTTGCTATAGCAACAGCAAACAGACAGGACTGTCCCAGGAAGGCAGTTGGGGCAGCAGGGACTCTGCCTTTCAGGGACTACTGTCCTGGAGAGCATCATTGTATAGGACTATCCTCAGAGCCAAACAGTTCCCATCTTCTTGATTTCAGCTGTGTCTGTTTGCAGAAGATCATCACAGCTAGGCATGTTGACCTTCCCTAATAGAAGGAGGGAGTAGGGAGAGTCATGGGACCCTCACCTGAGTGTCCAGTCACTCCAACCAATCAGTTGTATGTAATTCTGCCTTACTTGCATGTGACCTCCAGTGTGTTAGAGAGAAACCAGTGTGTATAGATTCAGAAGGACAAGGAGGAGGAGCTCCATCTATGCAACCATGGGAGATTTGTCATTTATGAGAGTTACAGGCCTTCCAGTGTGGCTTCTCTAAGGTCACCCATTCCCCTCACCAATGCTCTGTAAATAAACCTAAAATCTCACTGGTTCCTCAGGCTCAACTTTGGTGGAATCAAACTTAGGTTTGTCATTGAGACCTGACAAGGAAGGAGTAGACATTGGCATCCCCCACCACACACACCCCAAGAAGAAAATTCTCAAAACAAGAACTCAGGACACCTACTGCTGGCACAACTCAACACTCTGATTCCAGAGCAGACGTGAGAAGCTGAGTGCATTCCTCAGTCACTGTGTGGAGGGCACAGACACGGATGTCCTGGAAAGTGAACCTCTGGACTGCCAATTAGGAATGATGTTTCCAAGCCAGGCATAGTGGTACAAACCTGTGATCCCAGGATTCAGAAGGCTAGGGAATGAGGATCGTGAGTTCCAAGCAAACCTGGGCTACACAGCAAAACCCCTTCTCAAAACCAGGAAAAATTTCGTATCAGGCCAGGTGAGGTGGGAGGCAGAGGCAAGTTGATCCACTATGAGTTCAAGACCAACCTGGTTACATAATGAGTTCCCAGTCAACCAGGGATACACAGTGAGACCCTGCTCAGAAACAACAACAGGGGCTGGAGAGATGGCTCAGTGGTTAAGAGCACTGGCTGCTCTTCCAGAGGTCATGAGTTTAATTCCCAGCAACCACATGGTGGCTCACAACCGGCTGTAATGAGATCTGGTGCCCTCTTCTGGCCTGTAGGCATACATGAAGGCAGAATGTTGTATACATAATAAATAAATAAATAAATAGATAAATAAATAAATAAATCTTTTTTTTTTAAGAAAAGAGAGACAACAACAACAAAAGTGGTAGCTATGCCGGGTGGTGGTGGTGCATACATTTAATCCCAGTACTCGGGAGGCAGAGGCAGGAGGATCTCTGTGAGTTCAAGGCCAGCCTGGTCTACAAGAGCTAGTTCCAGGACAGGCTTCAAAGCTATAAAGAAACGCTGCCTTGAAAGAACCAAAAAAAAAAAAAAAAGTTGCTATTATCTTGCTTCTTGTCCCCACCTGAAGAATCAGAATTCTGATTCCAGCAATGACTGTAGCAAGCTAGACAAACAAAGGAGGCAGCCTTTTTCCTCCCCTGGCACAGAGGGCTCAGAGATCTTTGTGTTCACAGACACGCACTGGAGGAAGCTGGAAAGTTAAGCACACAAGATTGTCCCTTCAAGAGAAGAAACGAAAGCCTGTTGTCTGCCCAGAAGGCTAGATCCAGTATACTTTCTAGTCTGATGCCTTTTATACTGTCTGTGTGGCTAGCATCTTTTCTGGCACCAGGCACTCCTCTGGACATTTCATAAATTTGTTTTTCTCAGTCAATCTATAGAACCTCTCTATCTGTGTGGAGTTGAGTTTTGAAATAGTCATGGTCTATATTTAGCTTACTTTGTTACTCCAGGATGTTTATGCATGCTTTGTGTGCACACAGGATTGAGTTAATCATCCCCAGAATAATTTTCACCAAATTGTGCTGTGCTTAAATATGCCTCAAATAGACCACTCAGGGTCAGATTCCAGAAGTTTGAACCAACAGTGGCTACTGAGTCATTTCCCAGAAAACACCCCTGCCCCTGCACTCACAGTAAATGTCTTGACAATATGCAAATGAGCAACATGGAAAGACATTTCCTAGCACACTGCTGGTTAGTCAAGGCCTGGGATAAGGAGGCATCCCTAGCAGTGGCCTCCCAAAGGCCAAAGGCTCCAGAGCAGCCTTCCTAGGGTGACAGAGCAGTCCAGATGGTGGGCCCAATGCGTAGAGAGACACATCCCACCACTCCGAGTTGACACTTGCTGTCTTTCTATTCTCGAGCCCTTGTTTTGAAATCAGGGAATTCACTGGGAGCCCAGCATGAGGAGCAGGCACATCTGAGGCTCTCTGCTCCCCAGAGCCTTAGACAAAGGATTCTGCTTTATTTCCCTTTAGCTTAATTCAAGTTTATTACTATATAGCTCAGCTTGTGAACTCTCCTGCTTCCAATCCACCTGACTTCCCAAGTGCTGGCTGGAACTGCAGGAGTCCGCCATCCTGCCAGGCTTTCTTTTGTTTTAGTTTTTGAGATGTGTGTGTACGTTTATGCGTGTGTGTATTCATTTATGTGTGTGTGTATACATTTATGGGTTTGTGTGTGTGCATGTGTGCATGCAGGGGATCAACCCAGGGCTATGCACATGCTATACCAGCACTCTGCCATGGGGCTTCCTACAGTCTGGGCATTATTTTAAAATGCCAGAGCTTTCCATACCTGTCCTCATCTCCAAGCCAGCCAAGGGACAGCAGAGCAAAGCAAGACACCAAGTACCTCTGTCACCACTGCCACCGCAGCCACAACGACCACTGCTGCCTTCAGGGGTTCTGGGAAGGTCATTCCCTTGCCTCTACCAGAAACAAAGCTTCCTGCCTTCAAAGCTATTTCCAGGAGAAAGATATTTAAATTAAAGAGTTAGGAAGAAAGGACAGAAAAGGTGGAAGGTGGGGTGGGGCGTGGGTGGGGGGAAAGCAGCTCTCCGGGGTTGGAGGCCATCTGAGGTACCTGAGGGTGGGGAAGGCTGTACAGGTTGGTTGTCCAGTGCTGTCCTCATTATGGGACTCTGAACTGCAGGGCGAGCCCTCGCTCAGCTTCAGGCACTTCAGACAGCTGGCTTCTCCTGGCTCAGTTTCCACTTTCCTTCCTTTTCACTGTGGTGCTGGGCTCTTTAAAAGATCCTCATTGTTTTGCAGAAACCCTCTTGTAAACCAAGGTCATATGCAGGCAGGAGGCATCTTAGGGAGACTCCCTTCCCACTGTGTATTTAAGGCTAATTTTTGACATCTTGTGGTGCTCCTTGTGTTGCATTAATCTTCCAGTTATTTTCTCTAAAAGGTGTAATTCTCATCCCAAACGCTTGCCCTTCCAGGGTTTTCCATGCCTGTATCTTTGCGGTGGATGCTGTACTCACCATTGTTGCTTACTGTGGCTGTTGAGAATTCCACAGCGGAATAGGAAAGTTTATGTAGTGTTGCTAGAGATGTAAAGTTTTTGACTTTTGAATTTATTGTTGGAGTTAGTATGTCATTAGGAGGTGGGAAAAGGCCGACAACAAAAGGGCCCGCTGGCACTGGGCTCATATATAATGCATGAGTCTGGGTAATGGATACTTTTCGTTGGTCATAAAATGTTCAAATGACTCACAGATGTGTGGCCCTCGCAGCTGTTCCTCCCCAGCTAATGGCGCTGGCTTCCACTCAGAGGAGTTTTGTACCAAAGGAGTCTGGCAGCGGCAGCAGTTCTTGTGACAGTCCCATCGAGAGGAGATTCACTGTCAGCAAAGGCGGCAATGACAGACCACTAACAGCCAGGGGAGGAGGCCAGCCGACAGGCCAGGAATGCTACGTCCCCTGCTTTCTGAAGGGGAGCCTCAGCTGCAGAATTCTCACCCCCGCCCAATTCAGGGTGTTTTATTGATAAGGTCTTTTGTGCCTCTGCCTCTGTCTCCTGAGTACTGGGATCAGAGATGTGCACCACCATGCTGGCTAAAGATGTTGTTTAATTAATTTTTTTAAAGACTTATTTACTTATTTTATGTGTATGGTGCTCTCTCTGCATGTATGCCTGCATGCCAGAAAAGAACATCAAATCCCACTGTAGATGGCTGTGAGTCACCATGTGGGTGCTGGGAATTGAGTTCAGGACCTCTAGAAGAGCAGCCGGTACTCTTAACTGCTGAGCCATCTCCCAAGCCCACTTGTTTTAATTTTTAATTATTAATATATTAATTAATTTAATCATTAATATTTAATTATTTATATATTGCGAAGGCCAGAAGAAAGTATCATGTCAGATGTCCTACAGCTGGAGTTACAGGTGGCCCAACCTGGGAACTGCCCTAGAACCCATCAGTTGCCAACAGTTTAGCGGCAAGGGTGGAGCCCCATGAGCCCCAGAGTAGCTGAGGGCTGGGGAGAGAAGGCTCAGCTGGTAAAGTGCTTGCCTTTCAGACTTGGGGACTGAGTTCAATCCCCAGAAGGCATGGTCACTGTTGCTGTTAGTTTCAGATTTATTTGGTTTTGTGTGTGTATGAGTGTTTTACCTGCACATATATGTGCACAACGCATTTGTGCCTGAGGCCCACAAAGGCCAGAAAAGTGTGTCAGGTACCCTAGCACTGGAGTTGCAACCAGTTGTGATCTGCCGTGTGGGTGCTGGGAGTTAAACCCAAGTCCTCTGCAGGAGCGACAGTGCTCTTCACTGCCGAGTTGTCTCTCTGACCCTGACAAACATACGATTAAAAAAAAAAAAACAGCTGGGCGTAGTGGCATTTGCCTGTAGCTCCATCAGACAAGGGTGGAAGGCAAAGACAGGTGATTTCCTGGGTTTGTTAGCCATCCTGGCCTACTTGATGAGCTCCAGGCCCCTGAGAGATTCTGTCTCAAACAAACAGAAAAAGAAAACCCGAGGTGGACAGCACCTGAGGTACAACACTAGAGACTGACCTTTGGCGTCTATAGACACATGTGCACACATGCACTCACACAGACACACACACACCACATATCCATATACACATACCACATACCCATACACACACACCACATACCCATATACACTTGCACACACACCACATACCCATACACATATACTGCATACCCATGCGCACACATACACACACACCACATGTCCATACACACACACACACACACACATCACATACCCATACACACACACACACACATCACATACCCATACACACATATACACACATACCCATACACAGAGAGAGAGAGAGAGAAATTTTTGTAGAGCCAGCAAGAACTGAGCATGTTCAGGGCCCTGGATTCCATCAGCACTCCCAACAAAGAAAATCCAAACACTGAAAAGCACTAATTCAGCTGGATAGTGGTGGCACGCTCCTTTAGTCCCAGCTCTTGGGAGGCAGAGGCAGGTGGATCTCTGAGTTCAGGCTAATAGAACCAAGTGACCAGGTAACCATAGAATGTGGCCACCCACTAGGAAGCTCATCTGTGAGTGGCAGTCTGTCCTTAGGGAGAAGGACTAGATCACAGGTCACCTGACCTAACTCAGTTTCCAGCTCTTCTCTCCACTCAAGGGCAGCCTAGTAATACCAGAGGATGGTTTGAATTGGAACTGTCTCCCACAGGCTTGTGAATTAGGGGCTTGGTTGCCAGCTGATGGTTTCGGGGTGGTGGTGGGGGGTGAAACTGGATCCTGAGGGTCCTGACCTGATGAGTTGATTATCTCTCAATGTATGATGCCGCTATTGAGAGGTGATACCTACTAGCAGACAGGTCACTGGGGGAGGGGCCTTGGGGACTGTATCTTATTAGTGTCCCTTCCTATATGTCCTCTCTCTGCTTCCTGTCCACCAGGCCATTCCACCCCAGCATGGGGCCAGGATCAGCAGAGCCTCTAAAGCTAGGAGCCAACACTCTTCCCTTGTGTTGTTCTTGCCCATATTGGGTCACAGTGACCCAAGGCTACCCTGGTAAGGTTAAAAACTCCCAACCATCCAATGTCATGGCTGCTCTTTCCAACAGGAAAGGACCCTCCTGAAAATGGGCGTCTATCATGTGTAGTCTGTGGGCTGCCACAAGCCACTCAGATTATTCATGCATTCAGACACTCCCACTAGGAGCCAGGACAGAGACGGACCTTATTCTTTGTATTCCCAGGGACAGTGGAGGACCAAAGGCAATTCCCTGTGAGACTTCTCTGAGACCCATCCTGATAACCACACCTCATGGGAAACCAAAGTACAGAGAGCTGTCAGTCAAGATCCTCAGAACTCAAAGACCTGTCAGGGGGAAACTCACAGCTGAGATCTCTTAGTTGGGGTGGTGTTCAGGAAAACTTCCCCACAGCAGTACAAATTGCCGTAGGCCATGTGCAATAGCAAAAACGAGACACGCACGCCGAGTCTCAGGTGCCCAGCCGAAGATTTTAAGCAACAACTTATAAGGACAAGTAAATGTGACTTTGGATTTAGATTTCCTATTAGTCTTTAGAAAACAAAACACAACAAGGTCTCGCTATGTAGCCCTTGTAGCCTCAAACTCATAGGAATGCTCCTGCCTCAACCTCCTGAGTGTTGGGATTAAAGGTGAGCATCACCAGCTGGGCGGTGGTGGCGCACACCTTTAATCCCAGCACGCGGGAGACAGAGGCAGGCAGATCTCTGTGAGTTCGAGGCCAGCCTGGTCTACAAGAGCTAGTTCCAGGACAAGCTCCAAAGACACAGAGAAACCCTGTTTTGAAAAACCAAAAAGAAAAAAAGAAAAGGTGACCATCACCACCCCTAGTCCCTGTTTCCCCCTTTAAAGAAACTCTGCTTTTGGGTTCAGGGAGTAAACTCTTCATGTTGTTAAACACCATGCACTGGAGTAAGTCCATGTAACTAATCTGTTTGAACTTTGTCACTAAGATTGCAGCTTGTAGTAGGGTTTGAAAGATAATTAGGCAACTAAGTAACGTCTACTACTAAAATAATTTGTAGGGTACTTTTCTTTACCTCTTGGGAGTCCCTGGGGGGAATTCAGCTTGACCATCTTTCCCAGATTCTGTATATCATTTTTGGTGAGATTCTTAACTTGTCAATGCCTTTAATTCCCCATAAAATTGAGTTAATAATACTTGCCCAGATTGTAGTGAAACAATATAATGTCTAGGATTTGCCTCTAAGAGGAAAGGGCTTAGTGGCAGATACTTGCTTTACATGTATGACAAGAAACAAGCAAACAAATTATAAAGCAATCTAAGGGGAAAAGGAGGCAGGTAGGAAATAGAAAAAACAAGATTGACGCAATATTATTATTCTGTTTGTACTCTCTCTGTCTGTGTGTGGGGCGTACATGTGTGATGGGGATTGAAGGGGACTGGATGGAGGGCCTCATGGATGTTAAGCATGTGTCCTACAGTTCAACTGTTCCCCCAGCCCTTAATTTTGCAGCTGAATGCTCATCACATGGGTTCATTATATGTTCTTCTCTACCTTTATGCACACTGAAATGTCCAAAATAATGAGTAAAAAAAAATAGCTTTAATAACACCCGGCCCTGCCTAACACGTTAAATAAAAGCCACACTAACTTCCAACAGTCCTCTCAGGGTGCCTTTTGCTCCTTGGAGAAGGCAGCATCATAAATAAGACTTTGCATTATTATTCCTTGGCCCTAAAAAGATTGCATCACACCTTGAGGCGCTGTTGACAAGGAGACAGAAAATAGATTAGAACCCTGGGGAGGAGAGGCTGCAAAGGACAAAAATAAAGCTTTCAATCAGGGGCCCGCTATGCAAGGGACTTGCTTTTAACATGAGCGATGGGAACCCCATCTGGACTCACTGGTGGTGAAGGATATAAACTCAAAATATATCAAAGATATGTTGCCTTCTAGCTGACAATTTATCTCTGGAGTTCCATGTAACAGTTCTAGCCCAGTAAATGATAAATAATATCTTTTTATTTATATATCACTGGCTCCCAGGCAGGTACATACACTGAATACAGAGAGGCTCCTGAGGAAGCTGGCTAATTCCCACCATCTTGAATGCTGAGTGCAGAGATTCAGGTGCCAGTAAGAGGATCCAGCAGGCATAGGACTCGGTGGCTGTCAGAGCACCAACAATGTGATAAGGGCCGTGAGTGGTCTAGACTGGGAGGGGACTGCTATGCATTTTGAAACTGTGTGTCCACCATTCAGAAATCAAGGACTGGTGCTGGATTTCTGGCTCAGCAGTTAAGAGCACTTGCTATTGTTACATAGGACCTGGGTTCGGGTCCCAGAACCCATGTGGTGGTTCTCAACCACTCAGAACTCCAGTTCCAGGGGATCCAACCCCTTTTTATGACCTTGGAGGATTTCAGGCACACATGGGGTGCCTATACAGGCATGCAGGCAAAACACTCATACACATAAAATCTGAAAAAGAAAATCTTCTAAATCAGGAACCGAACCCTGTGTGATGGCTCAGCAGGTAAAGGGATCTACCACCAAAGCTGATGGCTTGAGTTGGTTCCCCAGAACCCACAGGAAGAGAGAAGGGACTTGGTTGTTCTTTGATTTCCACATGTGCATCTTGGTTCAGGAAATCCCAACACACTAAACAAACAGACAAATAAATGAATAAATAAATGTAAAGATAATTAGCAACAACTCCTTGCCTGTACTTTTGGAGGGATGTACGTTATTGTTGGTGTTTTCGAAAAACCTCTACACTTCCTACAATACTGTAAGCATGTCTTGAGTCTATTATACAGCCCTGAAAGAGGAAAGAGCTCATCACTTACCAGCAGCCTTCTCTCCCTGCAAGACTTGCATGTACAGTGTTCTGCAAACATAGGAAACCTTCTTAAAGAGTGGAGACACCAAGCCCAGCACACTCTACCATGAAGAACCATAGAGCATCCCACAACACGATGGTCACAAAGAAGAGAGAAACACATCTTTCTGAAACTGAAGAAAGAAAACACACCACATTATCCTCTGGTTCTGGGGTAAAGGCAATGAGTTTGCCTCTTGATGAAGAAAGTTAGCCATTGACAGAGCCAGAAGCTAGCATAGCAGAGAGAGGTCAGTGTGTGTGGCACATAAGAGGGAGCTTGTATGCATTTGCACAGGGGAGACTCACCGTCACTTGCAGAGGGGCATCCTCCTGTGTAAGAATTCAAGATCACAAGGATATGTTCAAAAATATGGCACCCAGAGGTAAAGTTCAGTCCCTCCAAGTTCTCCCAAAGCGCCTTAGTTAAACTGAAACAAAGGCCCGTTTACAGGCTTTAAAAGGGCAGCAGCTTTCCCACAGGTATAGGAGTCTGGCCTAAAAGTGCCTGTTTGGCCTAGCTGGATGCAAACAACCACTTTTCATTTTCTTTTACTTCCAGGCAACATCTCACTACATAGCCCAGGCTAGCCTCCAATTCTCAATCCTCCTGCCTCAGCCTCCAAAGAGCTGGGGTTCCAAGTGTGCAGCATCATAGCCAGTTTTCCAGTTGAAAAGAAAACTATAAAATGCCTCCCCACCACAAAAATAAGCAAGCAAATCAATACTATAAATTATACACAGAAGTCTTTGGTCAGTCAGGGTCGCCAGTGGCCAGGATGAAGGGCTGGAACTTGTTTTGTTTACAAACCCTTTGTACTGGGATAATAAGGGCAAGGCGATGCCTTGGGAGAATTTTGACTAAGTAACAAATGCTACTTGAAGGACTTGGGAAATGCTTACAAATGTTTAGCAGCTGCCTAACTAATTATGTATTATTTCCATCAAGCTGTTGCTGTTAAGTCTTCAAAAGATCTTTATTGATTAAGATTTTATAGTCCTAAAGCTAGGCATGGTAGCACATGCCTTCAATCCCAGTACTTAGGAGGCAGAGGGAAGTGGCTCTATGAGTCTGGGGCCAGCCTTGTCCAGCAAGTTCCAAGACAGCCAGGGATATATAGTGAGACCCTGACTTTAAATGAACAAACAAACAAAAAGACTTTGCGGTCCTTGTTCATATGAAACAGTGCGAGAAGACAGTCATTTATAGGACAGCAGTATTGTTAAGTTTGGAGTGATGTCACCGGAAATATACCTCAATAGCATAAGACAATCACCCTGAGACCAGTAGACACCAGAGACACTCTTGGGTTTGATGGGGGGGGAGTGTGTTGAGTCATTTTGAACCAGAAGTTTCCTTCTCCCACCCTATTTCTCTCCAGAGATTTAAATCTGCACAATAATTCTTGAGTTGATCACTTGCTTTTCCCATACAGGGCCACCTTATCATAGTCCGCCTTCCCTTGGCTTTAGAGAATCTATTTAAGCCACCTCTGGGTTCCTTCACCCCTGAATTTCTTCTTCATACCTTAGGAGCCATACAGACTATACTTTTGCATGATTTTCTTTTCTTGATTTGCCTTTTCTGACAGGGACCCAGGCAAATACCTGAAAGGAGAAAGGAGGAGACTGCTTTACCCTTTTTGTACAGTTGAGCACAAAGAATATTTGTGGGGCTAGAGATGAGGGTGCCTGGGAGCTGGCCTTGAACTTGTTCTCTATAGAGCAGGCTCCATCCTGATGCTTCTGCTTTAAACTTCCGAGTACATTCTGTGTCGAGTTCACTCCATTCATTAAGCTTTCGCGGATGCTGTCTGATCTTGTTACGTGCATACACACACACACACACACACACACACACACAAAGGTCCCAATGTGTAGATGGATAATACATATGGAAGGGGGCCAAGGGTGAGGGCAGCTTACTCTCCTAGACAGGAAGCCAGAAAAGCAGCCCTGTGGGTGCTAAGGGGCCCCACCCACAAGGCCATCCTCTTTGTCTTCACTGGCTGTGTTGGGGAAGCAGAAACCTTGTACTCGGATGCCTCTCAGTATCAGATGGCAAGTCTTCACTTTGGCGTGATGAGAAGGGCAGCTAGCTAGAAAAACATGGCCAACAAAGGAAGGATTTTCTTTGAGTTTGACAGTTCTTTTGTGAATCAACTCTGCAGGTCCAGGGAACGGGAAGGCAGAGCGCTAGTCCTGTCTAGCTCCACCTGCCCCGGTCTTTCATGTTAAGTTTCTTCAGATAGCCAAAGTAGGCCACTTGAGTCTGCAAAGGCCTTTGTGACCAGCTGGGGAGTAGGGACGAGCCACAGTCACTGCCCCTCCCACCTTCCCCTCTCCTTTCATCCTCTTCAATCCTCAACCAGGCTAAGAGGGACAAGGTCCTCTCCAGGAGACAGTGTGTGACCCCCTGCTGTCCCTGCATGCAGGCAGAAGAGAAAGAACCTTGGACACTGCTGTCTGCAGATGGGAAGCAGGACAGCAGGCCTTGGAAAGCACTCCTCTTCCTGTGACTGGTCCTTCTACACCTTACCTCTTGGAAGAGCCCGTGCTAAGTGGCCAGCCAGGACCACAGCCATCCAGGACTGTCGTGACTCTCCACAGTGGGGGACAAGACAGTGGTGTGATGAATCAGAGAAGCATGTCAGAATCCAAACAGAGATAGGAGGGGGTTAGAACGGCAATACTCTCCTGAGAAGCGTAATGTGTGGGCTGGAGACATCTTTCCATACACACACACACACACACACACACACACACACACAGAGATGCACACACACACACCTATCTATCCATTCATCCATCTACCCATCCATACATCTGCCCACCCATCCATCTGCCCTTCCTTCCTTTCTTCTTTCTCAGGTTTATTTTAAGGAGCTTGGAGGCTGTGAAGTGTGAGGTCTGCAGGTGCAGCGAAGCTCAAGCCCCGACAGTTTTGCAAACTGAGTGCGCTGAAACCAACAGCAGACAGGACAAGGGGAGAAGAGTGGGCAGATTTATTAACACGCACATGTGCACAGAAGCCATACGAAATATGAAAGCCAGAGAAGGGCCAGATGGTTGGAGCTTAAGTACCTTCCTTTGCAGGGGTGAGGGAAGAGGGAATGACTGGAGAGCCCTTCAGGCAAGGGGAGGGCAGGCCCCATGATTTGGAGAGAAATGGATTGGTTCGAAGGATACACCAAGGCTTGGCACGAAGTGTTCTGGGCTCTGGGGAAGGTGGTGACAGGTGGCAGGCTGTGCCGGAACAAAGGCCTTCTTACAACGGGGGTGAAGCCTTGGAATAGAAAGCAGGCACGGTGTAAAAGCATGCTGGAGCCTTTCCCTAGTCGGCCCCTCTTTCCTGGCTGTCCTGATTGTGTTGAAGTGAAGACTGACCATCCTGGAACATTGGGAACCTACTTCTGCAACTCTGCTCCAGCCTCTTGCCTTTCTTGCTGTCAATTCATCTTCCCTGCTAATGGGGTTCATGGGGTGTGGGGTCCAAGCCAGTTGTGCTGCTCTTGGAAGAAATTTCTCCATCAAGAAAGAGAACCTAGGGGCTGGAGAGATGGCTCAGAGGTTAAGAGCATTGCCTGCTCTTCCAAAGGTCCTGAGTTCAATTCCCAGCAACCACATGGTGGCTCACAACCATCCGTAATGGGGCCTGGTGCCCTCTTCTGGCCTGCAGGCATACACACAGACAGAATATTGTTTACATAATAAATAAATAAATAAATAAATATTTAAAAAAAAGAAAAACAAAACAAAAAAGAATTAAAAAAAAAACAAAGAAAGAGAACCTAGAGAGAGCCCCGCCCATTCTTGGAGCCAGGAGTATGCATAGGAGCCAATCAAGGAGCCAATCACCCCAAGGCAGCTTCTCAGATCTGATTTTCTCTAGTTCTGAGTGCTGTACAAGCTAAACAATGCGTTTTGGAAGATTGTTTTGCAATGATGAACACCAGAGTAGGCAGCTGCCTGGCCAGAGTCTGGTTACCTGGAGGCAGAATTCTTTCCTTCCTGGGCCCTGTCATTTCTTAAGAATCCCAGCAACATCATGGAAGGTTAGCTGCTTTACCCAAGTCTGATGACCATGTTGCTGTCTCCTGAATTGCTCTCATGGAAACAGTTCACCTCCTTCCTGACAGCTTACCAAGGGAGACAGCAGGAGAACCCCCTGCTGCTGGCACTGCCTGTTACCCCTAAACCCTTGCTGGCTGGTTGGTTGTTGTTAAAGTTGTCATGACACATACCTGTGATTCCAGGCTGGAGGCTGAGGCAGGAGAATCAAATTATTGCCAGTTGTTTATTTTATTTTTTCAGGTTCTTTTTTTTCTTTTTCTCCATTCTTCCCTTTCTTATTTCTTCTCCCTCCTCCTTCCCCTCCCTCTCTTTCTTCCTCATTTATTTCCCTCCTTGTTCCCCCTCTCTCCCCTCTTTTTCCTCTCTCCCTCCCATTTTCCTTCATCCCTCCCAGATTTTTTTTCAGTGCCAGAAGTAGAACCCAGTACTCCTGTGCCTGCCAGACAATGAGCCACATCCTGAGGTCTGCTGATGGAGGAGGGTTATCTGTCTATTGTGTTATTTTCATTGGTCAATAAAGAGACTGCCTTGGCCCATTGATAGGACAGAAAATTAGGTAGGCGGAGAAAACAGAACAGAATGCTGGGAAGAGGGCTGTGAGGCAGACGCCATGGAGCCAGCCACCAGGTTAGACGTGCTGAATCTTTTCCGGTAAGCCACCACCTCGTGGTGCTACAGATTATTAGAAATGGGTTAATATCAAGATATGAGAGTTAGTCAGTAGCTAACTCTCTAGAGATAATGGGCCAGGCAGTGCTTAAATGAATACAATTTGTGTGTTGTTATTTCTGGGACTAAGCTAGCCGTGCGGGAGCTGGGCAGGATGAAAAGCAGGCCTGCCCGCAGCTCCTTTCTACATATGGCGCCCAGACGTGGATAACTGAATCCATAGAAAGCTTGAGAAAGCTTGGGAAACAATAGAGTAAAGCATGTCTTCTTGGTAGCAGCAATTTCTCAGGTCTACTTTGCTTGCTAGAGGCAAGCAAATGCTCTCATCTAAGAGAGGCTTCCTGACTCAGCTTTAGCTGTAAAACGTTGTAGCTCATTAAGAGGTCCTGCCACGAAACACTTAAACGGTGTTGGTGAAAAGCTGAACGCATGCTTTTCGGTTTTCAGCCATAGCAGGAAAAAAGCTGTGCTGTTTTAAAATGCCAGCTTTCTGGGCCGTCCTGCCAGGGCAAACTCTGACTCTTTCAGGCAGGCAGTCTGACTGAGTGTGGTCTGTGAGCAGAATGCTGCAGCTTGCTGGCAAGGACCTTGAAGCGCCATAGAGTTGTGGCAGTGAACACAGCTCTGGCTGGTACCTCTACCATGAGTCTGGAAAGCTAAGAAATGGACTGGGTCTAGCCATCAAAGCCACGGTTTTAGACTCATGTGGTCAGAAAAAAGAGATATACAGTAAAAAGAGAGTCAAAGAGGAAGGAAAACCTCTAAATGGTTTACTATGAGTTAAAAATATATGTAGGCTAAAGGTTAAAGTTCTTAGGGTAAAAAAGGAAGAGAGTAGTTGGGTGTGGTGGTATACACCTTTAATCCCAACACAAGGGAGGCAGAGGTAGATTGACCTCTGTGACCTCAAGGTGTGGTAACACACACCTTTAATCCCAATGCCTGAGAGGCAGAGACAGAGGATCTCTGAGTTCAAGGTGTGGTAGCACACGCCTTTAATCCCAGCACTGGGGAGCAGAGACAGACAGATCTCTGTGAGTTCAAGGACAGCCTGGTCTACAGAGTTATTCCAGGACAAAGATATACAGAGAACCTGTGTCAAAAAGTAAAAGAAAAAATAAAAGAAATAGAGGTTAAAAATAAAGCTGCATAAAGATGGAAAATACACAGAGAATCTTGATACTGTATGCTATTATGCTCTCTTTGAATTGTCTGAATGCTGAGGAAGGAGCAACAGCTGCTAAAAGATATTTGTTTATAAATGCTGCTGAACTAATCCAAGATAGATATGTTCAAAATACCTTGACTTCTGAATTTGGATCTAAGGATATGATACTTTGGAAAGGAGGTTCTTCTTTTGTTTTCACAGAGGATGAGACCCTGTGGATAGCTTCTATCCCAGTATGGTATGATAGACCACGCCCTCCTGAAAGGTTTCTGTGAACACCCTCAAAAAATTACTTCATTCAACTATCAACTGAGACGAAGCTAGCAAACAGGTTTACTGTGAAAGACCTGATTAACAGCACCCCTATTCAGCAGGAAGAAGTTTGGAGAGAAATAACTACGTCCATATTCCCAGATATTGTTTATAAATATTCTTTTACATTTAAAGGGGGATATAGTATAGATATGAATAATTTGCTTTGTTATGGATTTTAAGGTCAATTTTGTTATATGTATATATATTTCTGATTTTGATTGTGTAGTTCATTTAAAAATGCAATGTATAATTAAAAATATAGGTTGTTAATGGATAATCATCAATAATACTCAAGCTTGTAGTAATGTTAGTTTGATTTTCTAGATGTGCATAGATATATTTCAGAGAGACTTTCTTCATATCTTTCAAAGACTACAGAACATAGCATTTAATGTTTTAATAACTTAGGACCTTTCATGACAATGAGACACGTCTGCTCCTGGCAGCACCAATCTACTTCAAGAGGAAGATGGGCATCGAAGTGGCTCCTTATGGAGTTGGTTAGCCATTTGGGCAAGAAACTGCTCTTGCCTGGACTGTTATATAAACTGGACACAGAGAACCTGTAGAGAGAGGACTGCTGAACTTGCCTAAAGGTGAGATGATCTTTCGGGGTTCCTGATTCATGAAAGAGTCTGAGAGACATTCTGCAGGACACAGCAGATAGTGACTGAATTGCCTTTGAAATTTCCTGCTTCATGAAAATGTCTCTGGATATTATGGGCCTGAAGGCTGAAGATGGGTGCCCCAACGATACAGAGGAACTTTGGGTGACTGTCCAGGCAGCGAGATGTCTCTGTCATTTCTAGAGTTTTGGAAGTTGCTTACTTCTTGTTTACTTAGGTAATATATCCTTCTGGAGTCTTTAATGGAGTTAAAGAATGGATAGTCGTAGTTATAGTTTTCCTTTATTATGATAAAGATTTAGTTATAAATATTGTGACTGTAATTCTTGCTTGATAACTGTTTTGTTATATGTAATTTTACTATGTTAAAATGAAAGCCTTTCTTTTTTGTTTAAACAGAAAAAGGGGAAATGATGGAGGAGGGTTATCTGTCTATTGTGCTATTTTCATTGGTCAATAAAGAGACTGCCTTGGCCCATTGATAGGACAGAAAATTAGGTAGGCGGAGAAAACAGAACAGAATGCTGGGAAGAGGGCTGTGAGGCAGACGCCATGGAGCCAGCCACCAGGTTAGACGTGCTGAATCTTTTCCGGTAAGCCACCACCTCGTGGTGCTACAGATTATTAGAAATGGGTTAATATCAAGATATGAGAGTTAGTCAGTAGCTAACTCTCTAGAGATAATGGGCCAGGCAGTGCTTAAATGAATACAATTTGTGTGTTGTTATTTCTGGGACTAAGCTAGCCGTGCGGGAGCTGGGCAGGATGAAAAGCAGGCCTGCCCGCAGCTCCTTTCTACAGTCTGCTGGGTTTATTTTTATGGAATACTCTTTTGTTTTATTTTGTTTGAGACAGGGTTTCTCCATGTAACCTTGGCTGTCCTGGAACTCACTCTGCAGACCAGGCTGGCCTTAACCTGAGAGTTCTACCTATCTCTGCCTCCCGAGTGCTGGGATTCGAGGCGTGTGCCACCACTGGACTCCTCTTTATTTGAAAGGACAGCTGACTGACACACTTTGGTGATTCAAGACGTGTGTATTGGGAGCTAGGGAGAAAGATCAGTGAGTATAGAGTTTGTTGAGCAAGCGCAAGGACCCAAATCTGGGTCCCGAGCACTCATGCGAAAGCCAGGCTTGACAGTGCACATCTGGCACATCTGTCACCCCAGTGCTGGGGGGTGGATGCAGGCTAGACAGTCTAGCCAGATCTATAAGCTCCAGGGTCAGAGAGAGACAGACAGAGAAAGAGAGAGAGCTTGTCCCAAAAACTAAGGGGAAGAATGGCAGAAGAGGACAGGGATGCCGACATCAATTTCAAGCCTCCGGAGCACAGACTCCCAAAGCAGAAAACACGTGAACACTAAACAGACAATTTCTTTGTTGTTGTTGTTATTTTTAATTTATTCATCTTGCGTGTGTGTGTGTGTGTGTGTGTGTCTGTCTGTCTGTCTGTCTGTCTAGATGCACTACCCATGTGGGTGTCTGGAGAGTCCAGAGGTTGATCTCAGATGTTTTTCTCTTTTGCTTTCCACCTGGTTTTTGCTACTTTGTTGAGACGGTGTCCCTCACTTAACCTGGAGCTCCCATTTTGGCCAGGCTGGCTGACCAGCTCGCCCCCAGGATCCTGCCACTCCCACACACACCCCAACACCCACTGCTGGGCTCCTAGACACTTGCCACCATTCCTGGCTTTGTACGCGCATGCTGGGGATGCGGACTCAGGTCCTTGTGCCTGTGCAGCCAGCCCTTGCTACCTAGACCCCCGAGCACTAAAATCAGACCCAGTGTACACACTTGGGGTCCCAGCTACTCAGTGAGCCCTGAAGTTCACAGCCAGACTGAGCACACAGTGGGCCTGTGACTTCAGCCATGGACAGTGTTGGTTGTGAGGAATAAAATCTGAAATTTCAAGCAAAAAGTTAAAATTCTGGAGAACTTACCTCTGTGACATGAACTTGATCACTTTCTGGTGCTGACTCTTAGGAAGGAGGCAGGGGCACTAACACCAAGGTTTTGTTTAATTTAGGGAAAATGACCGACATTTGGTACGTCTGCACAATCAGTGAAACGATACTTTCCAAATGGCCCCATTGCACAACTCCACATGGGTGATGTGTCTATCAGTCAAGCCCCAGGCAGCAGTGGCTTTTGGTTCATCGATGTGGCAACCCTGACTATATCTAAGCCTGCTGCTAATGGCTCAGCCCTGCCAGAAACAGCCACATGGAGTTTGGCAGAGTGTCATGTTATCTGCAAAGCCACCTAAATCCTCCTTTGCATCCCAGCTACAGATCTGTCTGCGAGGACTCATTCTTCATGCACATCAGCCAGAGTTATAAATCACGACTCGCTGAATGCAGAAGCGGATAGGGGCAATCTGGTTGTCCTCGATGAAGCCAGATGTTGAAGGGATTTACAAAAATGTTAAACAATGTCATCCCCATCATTGTCTGTTCTTTGTTTGGGAAAATCTTTTCTTAAATGTGTAGGTTATCAAAAGTGGCACAGACTAGGTTTTTTAATTTTTGTTTTTGTTTTTAGGTCTGTTTTAGTTTTGGGGACTGTATGCTTGCATGAGCTGGAAGCCAGCTAGCTGGGAAGAGAGACAGCTCAGGCTTCAGCTGGGAGTGTTCAGTAGTGTAAACAAACGGTCCTATCCCCAACTCTGGGGAGTTTAGTCTTCTTAACTCTTTCTGTTTAGGAAATTCCATATCATCAACCGGATGTCTTAAAAATCCCAGGAGGTGAAGGGGGAGAAAGAAAGTGTAGCAGCAAGCTAGAATCAAATTGATCTTCGAAATCAGTGATACTACTTCATACCCATCAGCATGGTCCTATTGAGAGAGAGACAGACAGACAGACAGATATGAGACAAGAGAGAGGGAGGAGTGTGAGAGAGAGGGGAGAGAAAGAGGAGAGGAAGGGGGAGAGAGAATGGCAGGGAGGGAGATAAATGCCGGGAGGAAATGGAGAGACTAGAGCCCTTGTGTGCAGCTGGTGGGGGCACAAAGCTGCACAGCTGCTCTGGAAAACAGGGTGGTGGCTGCTCCAGAGATTAAACATGGATTTGTGAAACAGGGTGTGGTGGCACACACCTGTCACCCTGGAGCTGGAGCAGGGTCAGTCTCGGCTACACAATAAGTTCAAGACCAGCCTGGGAAACACGAGACCTTGTTTAAAAGACAAACAAACAAGCAAACATAAAAGGGCTAGAGAGTTAACATCTCCTGCTCTTCCACAAGACCCGAGTTTGGTTCCCAAAACCCATATCAGGTAGCTCACAATGTCCCAGTAACTCCAGCTCCAGGGAGAACTTTGTTGGGTCCCTGCACTCATGTGCACAACCCCCATACACTTATACATAATTCAAAACAAAACCTTTTTTAAAAAGCACTTAAAATAATTCCACAGCAATTCTACACTTCCAGTTTGGGGGTCGATACCAGAAAACCAACCAACCAACCAACCAACCAAACAAACAAACAAAAACGTGAAAGCAGGATTTCCAAGAGCTCCCTGTATACCTGTGTTCAGAGAAGACCTATTCTCTCCCCATTGCAAAACTTTGGACGCAGCAACCCCCAATACTCCAAGGCTGATGGTGGAGTAACACATTGGGGTAGCTTCAGCCTTCAATGGGTTAGCCTTCAGTCTTCAAAAGGAAGGGAATCCTATGCTTGCTACCTCATGGGAAAGAAGCCAGAGGACTTTGAGAACTGTTTCAAATGGTTCAATCTTCATAACAAACAACAGGCAGAATCTTGAGTCAGCAGGCTGGCTCCTTTGACAGACTGAGCTGGGCACAACAACCAAGCTGACCTGTCCCCAGCCCCACACTGAACAGGAGGATGAAGAAGGGCTTGTCCCTGCAGGAAGACATTTGCGCTCACTTCCCTAGTTTCTTCGTAAAACATATTTTACAGTGCTGGGCCTGGAGGGTCAGCTCTGTAATCCCAACATTAGTGGTATTGGAGCAGAAAGACCGCCAAGTTGAAGGTTCCCAAGACCCTGACTCGGTACAAAACAACACTTTACAAAACATTGCCATCCCTTGAGTTTGTGGATCTAATTTGGAAGCTGACCCAGTCGGAAAAGAAACCCAGCTGCAAATGGCTACACAAGTCGTTGCTGCTTGCAAGAATGCAAGGTGGGTGGCCACAGACACAGTGCAGCATGGTCACCTGTGGCCTGGGGGACTGGACCTGTCTAACCCACAATCTAACCACCCTGCCGCCACCCTGAGCAGCATGGGTATCGCTAGCCAGCTTCTGGCCCTGCATCTCGGGGGCCTGTGTGACCCTAGGGCTGTAAGATGCTGTGAGCTGTTCAGGGACAGGCAGTGGGACAATGGCTTTGGATCTGGAACTCATCCAAAGCTTGAAGCTGTCAGAGTAAAACCAGGAATCACCTTGGAGCTCTGTGTTGCTCTTCCACTCTCAGGGAACATGCCTTGCCAGCCGACGAGGCCTGACACCTGTACAGACCTCCAGGGTGGCCCCTCAGCAAACGCTTTACAGAGAAGCAGGCTTTAAGTTTCTGTGTGGGTCAGTTACTACCATCACAAGATCCCTGAGATTATCAATTTAAGAAGGAAGGGGCCGGGTGGTGGTGACGCATGCCTCTAATCCTGGGAGGCAGGCAGAGATCCATGAGTTCGAGGCCGGCATGGTCTACAAGAGCTAGTTCCAGGACAGTTAGGGCTGTTACACAGAGAAACCCTGCATCGAAAAAACAACAACAACAAAAATAAAAAACAAACAAATAAGAAGAAGAATGGTCTGTCGGCCCTGTTGCATTGGGCCTGTGGGGAGTAGGCACATCAATTTCCTATAGCCTGTGCTATAGGAAGCTCCTTGCACAGCATCCAGGAAACAAAACAGGAACAGGACTGGGTTCCCGATGTACTCCTTAAGGGCAGGCCTCCAGTGAGCCAACCCCTCGCTCTAGACTATTAAAGGCCCCAGCACTCCCAATAACATCATAGGCTGGTGACTAGGCCTTCCATGCACAAGCCTTCTGAGGACTGTTCTCCAAACCATAGCAGCTACCGACTGAGAGATGCCATGGTAAACCGTATCACTCTGGTGCCAGCGTCTGAGCCCACCACAGGGCCCAGTCACCCTGAATGGAGTGGGGGAGGTGGGAAACTGAACAGGTGAGAGAATCCTCATGCAGCAAGGGCCTGGTACCCCCGGAAGAGCTGTTTTCTGATCGGAATTCCCTCATACATTGGGCCTAGCCTTTCCAATTGTGTAGGTTGAATTGTGCATGGCTGGGAGAGCACAGCAACCGGACTGCTTTCTCCTTCACGCGGACCTCTGTGGTCCGAACCTGGTGGGCTTCTCCCCCCGACGCTAACTCCCAGGTGGGAGATTCATTCAACCCTGGCTCCACCTGGAACATCAGATCCCACAGGCCAAGACTCGACCCCCACAGGCTGGACCCCACTTCAGACAATAGCTCCAGGTCCCGGCTGGCATGGGTGTTTTGGATAGATTCCCTACAAACTGGAGATATTTAGGCCTCGAATTTGAATTCCCCTGAGCCTGTTTTGCCATTTGCTGGAATTGTTCACAGAACTTAGGAAGACATTTGACTTACATTTATCCTTTTTATTTTAAAGAGGACAACTTAGAACCAATCAGGCGGCAGAGGTTCTGAGGTAGAGGGAAGGGGCAAGGGGCTGCCATGTGCTTGGGGCCATTGCCCTCCACAGTTCCCATACCCAGAAGTTCTCTGGATCCCACAGTTTCTCTCTGTTTGTTACTTTTCTGCACTTGGATGAAAAACCATGAGCAAGGCGGTTTATAGAAAGAAGAGTTTATTGAGGATTACAGTCCATCATAGTGGGAAGAGCGGGGCAGTGAGCAGCAGGCAAGGTGGCTACAGCAGGATGCTTAGGGCTCACATCTTAAACCACAAACACAGTGTCCAGAGGGGGTAGGAGGAACCCACAGCAGGCTTTTTCTAACCCCCCTCTCAGGGATGCACTTCCTCCAGCAAGGCCATACCTCTTTAACCTCCACAAACAGAACCACACCACACACTCTGTACTGGGGACCAAGTATTCAAATGCCTGAGACTATGAGGGACATCTTGTTCAAACTACATTTCCTTCTCAGAGGAAGAGGGGGCAGAAAGTTCTAGGCTTCTAATTAGAACTGGTCATTTTGGTGGTCTTCTGATATTTAGGAGCCACCCAGAATTGCCTTGTGAATATAAAAGATGCTCCTTTGTTCAGGGGGGGGGGGGCTCTGTGCCAGGAACCAGGGTCAGAGACCAAGGACCAGAACAAGCCTGCTGGCTAGTTTTAAGTTAACATGACACAAGGTAAAGTCCTCTGAGAAGAAAGAGCCTCAGTTAAGAAAATGTCTCCAAAAGATGGGCCGTAGGCAAGCCTTTAGGATGTTTTCTTAAGTAATTGGTGAGGGAGGACCCAGCCCATGGTGGGTGGTACCACCCCTGGGCAGGTGGTCCTGGGCTCTACAAGAAATCAGGCTGAGCAAGCCATGGGGGGCAAGGCAGTAAGCAACCCCCCTCCACGGCCTCTGCCTCAACTTCTGCCCCAGGTCCCTGCCCTGCTTGAGTTCCTGTCCTAATTTTCTTTGTTGAGGGACAGTTAAACGAAAATGCAAGCCAAACAAACCTTTCTCCCTAGTTTGTTTAGGTTGTGGTGTTGCATCACAATAGCGACTCTAACTAAGATAACAAGAAATGCTTCACAGTCCCAGCCCAATACCCAGGAAACAAAGGTGAAGCCAAAATGTACGATTTGGGTTATGGTTGATGAGAAAAGTACCTGTCATTCTAAAAGGAATAAGAGATCATTGGAGTCAAATCTGACATCAGTGGCCCTGGGACACAGATTCAGACTATACTGAATGACACAGCCCACTGTGGAAGAGGTTACAAGAACAGAGAACAGTCATAAGTCAGTGCATTTACCAAAGGCTTGCACCGGTGGGGACTTGCGTGGGTAGGGTAGCAGACCGAGGGATCTCTTCTATAGGCCTTGGGTGCATTCTGATGACATTTTTAGCTTTAGGGCTGACACAGGTAGTGGTCTCCCTTTTTCAACTATGCATTCCCACAGCTTCCCCAACGGCCACGGTGCTTCAGGCCAGATTTGAAAGTGCTTAGCAAATGGCTCGTAGTGATGAGGAAGACAAGGTCAGGGTAATTCCCAACAGCAACCATCACCAAGTTAAAATGAAATCCTTAGGTGGGCACTGGTCCAGTCTGGCCTGTGTCCTTACAAAAAAGGAGGAGCTTGGAGGCTGAACACACACACAGGAAATGTGGAAGCAAAAAGGAGGACAAGGTGAAGCCCCTGGGGATCTTCACCTCCCACTGTGGAAACCTTGAGGGAAGCTATGGTGGGGCCAGCAGACCTCCCCTTAGAGCCTTGGGGGATATGTGTGTGAGAGATGGCCCTGCCTAAACCTTGAAGCTCTTCTGACCTTCTCAGATGTAAATCGCTTGGTAGTTAAGGTGTCCCTAGTAAACTTCTATACCTGTGTAAAGAGACTTGGATTTAAAGATGCACTCAGGACCTGGAGGGATGGGTGTGAGGGTCTGCTTTTGATCAGGAGAAGCCGGGCAGTGGTGGTGGTGCCCACTTATAATCCCAGCACTCAGTAGGCAGAGGCAGGCGGAGCTCTGTGCGTTCAAGGCCAGCCTGGTCTACAAAGCAAGTTCCAGGACAGCCAGGGTTGTTACACAAAGAAACTCTGTCTCTAAAACAAAGCAAACCAAAAAGTCTGGAGAGGCTTTACACACTTATAATCTCAGAGCCAGTCGGGGAGGTAGAGGCAGGATATCCCTGACACCGGCCAGTCCATCCAGCTGAATTGGCAGGTGACTTTAGGTTCAGTGAGAGGCTGTGGAGAGTGACTGAGAAAGACATTCAATGTTGGCGCCTGGTCTACACACATGCACACACACACACATACACGTACATGCATACATGTGCACACAAATACATACACTCATATACTACACACTACACACACGAAGATAAAATTAAAACCAAAAAATAAACAACTCCAATGGAATCTATACATCCTAAGTGATTAATTTGAGTTTTGTCCTTTTTTTTTTTTTTGAGACAGGGCCTCATATAGGTCTGCCTGGCTGGCCTGGAACTCTCTGTGTAGCCAAGGATGTTCTTGAACTCTGGTCCTCCTGCTTCTACCTCCACAAGTGCTAGGATTACAGATACAAAACCCCAAGCCTAGATGGCTGATTTCGAGATGGGTGTGTGTGTTGATAAATCACTCAGGCTGGCTCTGAACTCCCAATCCTCCAGACTCAGCCTCCTGCGTAGCTGGGACTACAGGTGCCCTGTACCACCAAAAGCTCTACCTCACACTTCTTAAGGACACCAAAGTCCTCCCCTAGTTCACATGGAAGAGCAGGGCACTGTGCCCATCTGACGGCTGATGACCCCATGCACCGGGCTGATATGCACACCGGAGTCAGGGGTCAGGGGCCATATCCTTTTTCTGTGAGGTTGCCTGCAATCCTGAGCCCTGGCTGGGCCAGAGGGGCTCTATTCCTCAGGTTGCTGCCTTTATCGATTTTGCCCTTCCTGTGATTTTGCATGGAACACCTGTCTGGCTCCATCCCAGTTAATCCTCTTCTTTACTGCCCCGTGTGCCCGCTCTACGCCCAGTGCAGGTGGCTCTCTGGTCCCTCCCTTCCTCTGTTACAGCTGCAGACTCGTGTGTACTATGAGCACCTATACTCAGAGCACTAAAATCCTCATTCCTGTGAATGGCAGTTGGGGTAAAATCAGAAACAGAATGAATAAAAACAGAGATGCGATACATTTTTTAGGAGAGCAACAATGAGCATATGCAAGCCAAAGGGAGGTCATGGTCAGGTGCTTCTTGAGTGGGAAATGCAGGTTGCAGACTTAAGTTCCAAAATCATATCCTTAACCCCACAAGTTTCTGCCATTATTGTAAAAATGGGAAGGAATCTCATTCTTGGCTTCCTCATACAGTTACTGTGTGGTTTTCCATTTTTGTGTCCTGAAACATGGTCCTTAGGAAAATAGTGACGAAGTTTTTAAAAATAATTTATTTTTATTTATGTGTACATGTGTTTCTATAGGTATGTACCTACAGATGCTAGAGAGGATGTAGGGTCCCTTAGAGGTGGCATCACAGGTGGTCTGCCTCTGGAAGAGCAATACATGCTTTTAACCACAGAGCCTCCTCTCTAGCCCCTAATAATGAAGCTATAAAAGGCTTTGCAAAGTCAGAGTGAATGGCAAATTGTTAAATGTATAATACGCTTTTCCTTAGAAGTCATCCTGGATCTTAGCTCTAGGAAGAGGTCCTGTGTGAACAGTTATGAGAGAAGCAAGGGCCCCTGATGTGAGAGTCTCTGCTCCCCTGATGGATGGGTTACACTTGCAGAACAAACAAGAGACTTTTCCTTTTCCCACAGATGAACTTGCATGAACAAGGAAATGTTGGAACTAAACTTGAGTGATAAAAGGCTCAGAAAAAGCCCTACAAAGAAAAATACCTCAGACACAATGGCAGAAAAGGAATAAGGCAAGAAGACTAGATTCCTGCACTCTGAAGCCAGATTGGGAAAAGGGGACTTGGCTGGCTCTGGATTCTGGGACAGCAGCTTGTTTTTGGGTGACCCTGCACCTGGATCCTCCTGACAAACTCAGGTGCTTCAATGGGCTGGATGGAAGAAAACAGAAACCTTCAGGCAAAGCCGGGATGAGGCAAAGCCTTGACACCAGCCATGGCCATTGGGCCATTGCGTAGGACCCTGTTTAGAAGGGCTTTCACCTTCTACACTGGCTGATTTTTGTCAACTTCACAAACTAAAGTCACCTGGGAAGCCAATACCTCAAATGAAGAATTGCCTTCATCAAATTTGCCTTGGGCATATCTGTGGGACATTTTCTTAATTGCTGGTTGATGTGGGAGGGCACAGATCATTGTGGGTGGTGCCTACCTTGGGCAGGGGGTACTGGGTTGTATAAGAAAGCAAGCTGATCAAGCAAGTCAGTAAGCAGAGGTCCTTTGCGGCCTCTGTCTCAGTTCCTGCCTTGACTTCCCTCAATGACTGCAGCAGAATAAATAAAAACCCAGAGACAGAAATTGGGTTTCAACCTGAAGGTCAGAAAAGCAAAACAGCCAGGTACTGGTTCTTAGCTCTGCCTTAATCCAAAATGGCGATCCTGACTTCAGGGAGCTCAGAATGAGACTGTGAGTGACTGTTGTCTCCTCCCGTTTTTGTGCATTATATTCCTCTCTAGTGCTAGGATTAAAGGTGTGCACCACTACTGCCTGGTTTTTATGGTAAACTAGTGTGGCTACTGGGATTAAAAGTGTGTGTCACCACTGCCTGTTCTGTGAGGAGATCAGTGGGGTTGTTTTACTCTCTGAACTTCAGGCAAGCTTTATTTAGTAAAACACAGATGAAATATCACTACAAATTTCAGATCATAATGTGGAAATGTGAGCCAAATAAGCACTTTGCTCTCCCAGGTGGTTTGGTCCATGTTTTGCCATAGTGGCAGAAACCGAAGCAGGATACTGTCATTGACCCCTTGTTGATACCTTGAAATTCTTAGTATCTTTTTGTTTTTGAGACATGGTGCCATGTATTCCATGACGGTCAGGAGTCCAGTATGTAGCCAAAGATGACTTGAACTTCTGGTCTGCTGCTTCTACTTCCCAAGAGCTGGAATGACAGGCATGTTCCCTTTGTGTATGCTAGGCAAGCACTCTATCAACTGAAAAATACATCTTCAGCCCGCCAAACTCATTTTTTCCCGATCTTATTGTTGCTATTGTGTGTGTGTAAATGAGTATGCATATGTGTTGGTAGTTGTTCCCTCCTTCTACGTGGATGCTATGAACTGAACTGTAGCTACAAAGGCTGCCTTGCTCTGGCTTCCTCGTGTCTGTGGAGCTCTGAGGACACAGGAGCAAGTCCTCTGAGCTGTGCGTGGTGAGTCTACCTCAAGCCCCTTCCAGCCACCAGTCCTGGTGTACCCCGTTCCTCCTGAGTAGTGTGGGTCAGCAGAACCTCTTTCTTTAATCTGTGCGTGGATGCAAAGCACTGACCGCACACACAGGTGGCCACTGCATAAAATGAGTGAACCTAGACAAGCCAGGCAAACTGAGGGCTTCCATCTCTGTCTTTACATCTTTCTGTGATGCCGCGGAACCCGTCGGTACGCTACTGCAGATGACCTGGCTAGGCAGAGCTCCAACAAGAGACAACATTTTCCAGTCCTCCTAAAGAAGGGCAAGTTATTTGCCTGGAGTCCGAGTGCACTTGAGAACCTTGAGAGGAAACCTAAGTGGACCAGAGGCCAGATAGTAACCACTTCCCAGACATCCATGGTCAGTGTGTAGCGGAGCGCTCGGGAGACAGCATCCAGGGTCAGTTCTTAATGTAGACACCTCGGGCGCTCAGTCCTCAAAGGCGCACCACCCGCCGACCCCCGCGCCTACCCCAGCTCCAGAATCTGAACTGCTAGCCGCCGTACAGGCAGAAGGGCTGGAGCTGGCCCAGAGTTACAGGTCTTCAGATGGTACAGCCTGTACACCCCGCCAGAGCTACAGATGGTTCCACCCGGCTCGGAAAACCTCTTTCCAAAGCGGAGGCGGGCGCAGAGGGGGAGTGGCCTATTACACTCCGGGCCACGCCTTCATTGCATAGTCATGAGATGATAAGCTCTGCCTCTGGGGCGGGGCAGGAAACTACAGACGGCGGGGCCTGGCCGCTGGGTGGGGCCTGGCTGAGGGAGCGCGGAGGGGCGGGACCGGTCTCTGCCCCGCCTCCTCGGGATTCGCCCCGCCCCTGCCTCGCCCCCGCCCGCCGCCGCCCCGCCCTGTGCCCGCCGCCGCGCTGGGCGGGGGCGGGGCCCGAGCCCGGTAGGCCCCGCCCCCGCGGTGAATATTGATGCGGCGCGCGTCGGCGTCGCCCTCCTCCCATTGAGCGAGGCTGTGTCGCGTGGCCTAGCGTCGGCGTGACGGTTGGACGCGGGCGCGGCACTGCGGGTCCCGATTGCTGCAGCCGCTTGTCAGTGTGATGAAGATTGGCACCCAGGTAAGCTGTCACTCAACCGCTCCGCCGCCGCCGCCACCGCTCTCGCCGCCGCCGTCCCTATCAATCACACCGGCCGAGGCCGCCGCTGCCGCCGCCTCCGCTGCTGCCTCTTCCGCCGCGGGCCGGGCGGGTGGTCGGGCGGGCGGGCGGTCGGGCGGGCGGTGCCCGGGGCCGCACTTGACCCGCGCCCGGGGCGGGGGCGGGGGGCGGGGGAGGGGGAGCGCCGATGGGGGAGGGGGCGCTGCGGCCGCGGCGCGGGGGCGCGCCCGGCTTGTTTTCCTCTGCGGGTTCAGGGGCGCGGAAATTTCTGGAAGGCGGCAGGGCCTCCGCGCTGGGCCCGCTCGAGGCGCGCGCCTAACCGTCGCTCACGGAGCGCGGCGCGCGGGCGGCGGGGGCGCGCGGGTTGGCGGGGGGCGCGCGGGCCGAGGGCCGGGGGGCTGCGAGGCAGGAAGATGGCGGCGGGGTCCGCGGCCCAGAGGGGCGGCCCGAGCCAGCGTGGGGCTTCCCGCGGGAGTCCGCGGACGGTGACAGCGTGTCGCGCGTGTCCGCGGCCCATTAGGGGTAGCTTCTTAGGGAGCGTTTGGCCCGCTGCTTCTGCTCCGAGTGTTTCTGTGAAGGGAAGCGGTGCAGATGAGGAGATCGGAGCTCGCGGATCTCGGGGCTCCGGGCTCCTGAGGCTACGGCCTGCGCGATCGGTCCGCCACGCCACCCGGGAGCGCGGGCCGCGAGACCCAAGTTTGAGCGCTCCCCTGGGATTCTGGATAGCTGAGACATAGGTGTCAGCCTCGACACGGAAGCTTCTTCCAGAAGTGACTGGTTTGATTTTTTTTTTTTTTAGATGTAGGTGCTTTCCACTAAAGGATGGAAGAACCCGCCCCTAAGCGGGCCTCCTGTCATGGCATTAGAAAAATGAGCTTTCTTTAAACACTCCGAGGAAAGATTTGACCAAGGCAGGATCGCGTTGCTAGCACGTTTTGTTGCTCAGGCGGTGTCCAGGTGATGCAGGAGTCAGCAGACCCTCTCAGCCTGGGGTCTATGCCTGTCGAGCATCCCGCTGCAATAGTGTGTTGAGTCTAGATCCACCATTGTGTGAGGTATCGCTGAAGCTCACGGTTTCTCCTGGCAAACTTTGTCACCGGGGGTACCAGGAGTGGAAGCACCTTAAGAGAGTTCTCTGTGCTTTAGAATCGAGGAATAATGGCTGGAACGATAGCTCGTTCCCCCACGGTCTCCGATTCAGGTTGCAAGCAGGATGATGTTTAGTTCCATTTCTTTGGCTTTTGTAGCCTAACTTTAGGAAAGTCCTAACTGTGAATTGTGGAAACAAAGTCACTACAGGAGCAGTAACATTCGGTTACAAGCTTGGTTTTGGTCAGGTATTGTTAAAACTAGAACGACTGAGAAGAAAAGAAATTTGCCAAAGTTCCAAGTGTGGATCCATGAGCCTAGCTTTCCCAGGGTCAAACAGAACCGGCCGTATTGAAATAGCTATCAAAAGTATGGGACCAAAGTGGAGAGAGTCTCATCTGAGCCCTGGATTAGCTCACGGTGCAACCAGCCTGAACAGAGCCCTCCACGTCCTGTCCTTCGGGAGTGTGGTGAGGTTTCAGTGACAACCGGGATGCTTTGCGACATGCCCCACACTGGCCCTGCTAGATCTCCTGCTTTACTGTCTGCCTTCCTCTAAGAGTTGGAGCACACTTAGAAGCTGCTGCAGATACTTTTGATTTTGTCAGTTTCAGCTACTTAGTTTGAAAAGTCCTCATTAGAAACCCATGTACATTCAGCGATCTTTGGCCGGAATAACGGTGGAGGGGTGGGGGGAGGGGGAATGTGCCCCTCCCCAGCCTTCCTGACACAGTTATTTGATGGCAGAGGTGACAAGGAATTTAAGTAATACAACAGTTGGGGGGGGGGCTTGAATATCCTGATGTAATGGTGTGGCCTCAGAGTGGCTGAGGGTAAGAGTCTTTGGTGATTAAGGTGACTTACAACGAGCCGTGTTGAATCCATGTGTCTTCGGTTCTGTTTAGAGCCTGTATAAAGTGAAGTATATTGCAGATAGAAGTTGGTGGCAGAGGTTGGTAAGATGAACAAAGTCTGGGTGGTACGGTCCTAGGCCTGGTGCCAAGCGTCCATAGGCCTGGCCACAAAGGCTGCCGAGTGTTCCTTTGCTGAGAGGATGCGGGGTACCCAGCCTGCTGCAGCCCCTGCTGTTCTGCTATTGTTTCTGGAAATTTTCTGCAGAAGGCAGTCAGTGTGGTGCCTGGCCTGTGGTTGAAAACTCCTGTTTCTTTGCTGTTCTGTGGTTCTCAGGACATGTCTCAGGAGCATGGAAAGATGGAGCAGCTTCTTATTCCAAGTATTTTCAGGGAGGAAAACATCTGGAGTGTCTTCATAATGTTGAAAACCACTAGGTAGGGTTGTAGCTCCCTGACAGAACATTGCTTTACAGAGCCCTGAAGCTGATTCCGAACATCCCTACCCCAGGTGGCTTTATTGCCTTGGGCCAGTCTCTGGAATGATGGAGTCTGGTCATCCTGATGTCTCAAACCACAGGCTCTTCTTCCCTCTTGAGGAGAGATTAGTGTGGATTGTCCATGCTCGTTGTGTGTGAGGTCATTTCTGCTGAGAGAATCCTGTCATCCTAAATTCCTGTGTCACATATTTGGCCCACCCTCTAATAGAGTAAAGCCTTCTCAGGTGACAATGTATATGTGTGTTCAGTGGGATGAGACAACAGGAGTCCAGTGGGTTCCCTCTGTGACCACCATGTTGCCTGGTTCTCACCCAGATCCATCTCACATTCTCTCAGTGCCCGCTTGTACATTCTTCACCCTCTTCCCTTTGTTAGCCATGAACGTGAGACTTCTGAGCTCTTTCCCCACACATCACCATCCACACCCTGACCTTGGGCCTGGGGACTACCTTTTTCTACATTAACTACTTTTTCTTCCCAACAACCACATTTGATTTTCTGTATGTATGAAGGTGCCAATTTTATGTATTCTATACAAGTGGGATAATACATTTGCCTTTTTATGATTGGCTCATTTCACTTAGTAAAAATTTTTTCATACTTTAGTTGGTGCCAGTATTTCCATATTTTTAAGCCTACTACAGTTCCATTCTATATCTGCCCTGCATTTTGTTCATCCACTCTTTGCTGAACACTTGGTTCCTTCCACCTTTTGGCTATTGTGAAAAACATGGCCCTGGACATGAGTTGTCAGTATCTGAGGCTCTGCCCTCAGTGCTTTGGTGGTCTCAGAAGTAGATCGTTATGTTAGTTATGTCTTAACCCCTATTCTGCTTTTCTATACTCACAGTTTCCAGGTTCTCGCCATCCTGGCTCTTGGATGTTTGGTTGTTGTGGGGCAAGAACTGAGAGCTTTTTGAACAGTAGACAAGCCCTCTCCTAGCACCAGTTTTCTATGTAGTTGTTAATAGCTATCCTGCTGGGTGTGAGGTGGCATTTTATAATTTTAATTCATTTCTCTGGTGATTAGTGATGCTCAGCATCTTTTTCTGGGTTTATTTGCCAGTTGTGTGTTTTCTTTGGAGAAACTTCTTAAGTTCTTTGCCCACTTTTGAATCTAGTTTATAAACATACATTTTATGTATCAGTTATTTAAGTGCTTCTGTATCTGGCATTATCATATAATTTTATGCATGTTAACATAACCATTTCTTATTTTAAAATTTTAAAGTTGGGCCAGAGAGATGGCTCAGCAGGTAAAGAAGGGCTCTTGCCACCAAGCCTGACAACCTGCGTTCATTCCCAGATCCCACATGGTGGAAGAAGAGAATTGACTTCTACAAGTTGCTCTTTAACCTCCACATTAGCTGTGGCATTGTACAAACACACAATAAAGAAATAAATTTAATTTAAAAATGTGTCACAATTTTTTTAAAAATATCTGATGGTTATGCCTCATGTGTCAATGCCTTTGAACATTTAGCTTTTGACAGTGTCTGTTTCCCATCTGAAAGCTGGCTTTCCTCTTATCTGCTCAACACGGTATTAGCCAGGTTGACAAGGACTCTGCTATGGAAAGGCAGCAGCTGCAGGCAGAAGGGCCCTCTGGGACCTCTTTCTGTAGTGCACAGTCAGTGACTCTGAGCAACACTGGCAGTGCCCGAGGGAGAGAGACTGTCCTAGGGAAAGAGTGCTCAGTGTGCAAGAGTTACAGTCCCTGTTTCCACTTCCTTGCTTTGCTTTCCTTGTGCTAGGAATTGACCCTGGTAAGCACATGAACACGGGACACTGTACATGGTAAACACATGTTACCATTATGCTGTAGCCTAGCACCCATCTCTCACAGGACAGTTTCATTGATCTAATAACAAGGACATTATGTAAGTTTTGTGTGTCATTTGTATTGATGCCAGTGATAGTCATAAGGTCTTAAAGCTTTGATAATAAATTTCATAGCTATGATAGACCATCTAACTCGGTCTATCAAAACAAATTCTAAAACCTGTAAAATGTCTTTTATTGGGGCCAAGGAGATAACAGGTAAGGTGCTTGCTACACAAGTGTGAACCAAGCTCAGATCCCCAGATCCCACACAAAGCCTAACGTGGTAGCACATCTGTAAATCCCAGCACTGCTATGAGACGGAAGACAGAGAGACGTGAGGATCCCTGGAAGTTCATGGGCCAGCTTGCCTGGCAAATGCAGTAGCAAACAAGAAAAGTGGAAGGTGAGGACTGTCTCAAGGTTGTTCCCTGACCTCTGCACACTCATGCTATAGCACTATGCCAGCAATCACACCCTTACACTAACACGTGTCTTTGTTATTAGAAATTTGCTATGTCTTTTATTCTGTAGATTTTTAGTGTGTTTTTTGCTTTATATCCCAGGCTTGCCTCAAACCATTCTTCTGTTTGAGCCTCCCATGTGTCTGAGTTGTCTTGGGTTATAAGTGTACCACCACTGTGCCTGGCACAGGTTTTGTTTTGATAAGATTTAATATCTGATTTTATTTGGATATTAAGTTTTAAATGGCACCTTCTCAAGCTTTGTTTGAAAACTAAAGTGGTTTCTTGGCAGATGTTTTCCTTCAATGAGTTACTTATTGACTGACTGTCTCTGTGCTGGGGAATGAGAACTGGGCTGTCTATGAGTTGTGAGCCCCAGTCACCTGAGACTTCTTACCCAGTGGAACTCCCTGGACTTGATGCTAGGTGGTTAATTCCAAAAGAGCTCCTGGAGAAAGTGTACTTTTGAAGGCAGACCTTCGCTAGTGTTCTTAGAATGCCCTGGCTTTGCAGGTTTATTAGAAAGCAGATTTAGGGCTAGAGAGATGGCTCAGCGGTTAACTGGGTTCAGTTCCCAGCACCCACATGGCAGCTCACAGTTGTCTGTAACTCCAGTTCCAGGAAATCCAACACCCTCACCCAGACATACATGAAACCAAAGCACCGTTGTTTATAAAACTTTTTAAAAAACAGGTTTAATTTGGACAAAGACATCAGTTCTTAGGAGGATTAGTAACAAGGAAAATGAGAAACAGCCGAGCCCTTGAGTGCTGTCTTCAGCCTTCTGCTGTCGCGTCTGTCTCTTTTGGTGCTGGTTTTGCTCTTCGCAGATACTAACTGAACTTGCCCAGAATGCCCAGGGTTTTTTGGATTGGGGTCACAAAGCTCACTTTGAAGCAGGTGGGACTGAAAAAGTTGTCCTGTGTTGGTGTGGCAACTGGAAAGGAACATAGGGTGCTAGGGCCTATCCAATGGCATAAAACATCACCAACTGAGTTGGTAAACATTTTAGGTGGGTTAAGAGTATTCTGGGACAACCAGGGTTACACAGAGAAACTCTCTTCCCAAAACATGAAGGGGGAAAAAAAGGAAAGAAAGAGATATTTTTCTTTGGTTAGCTATAACTTATTTAGACTAGGAGTTAGCAAACTACAAAATCCCACGGTGGCCTGCATTTGTATGGCCCTAGAGCTAAGGATTAGTTCATGGCAATAAGTGAGGAGGAGAGAGTATTGTGTGTTTGTGTGTGTGTGTGTGTGTGAGAGAGAGAGAGCACACATGAGATAATATACACATGCACGTGTGGTGAAGACCAAAAGTCAAGGTAAGGTGTTTTCCTCTCTTCTTTTTTTTTTTTTTTTTTTTAAATCTTTTTGAAGGCAGACAGGGTCTTTCACTGAACCTAGAGCTCATGGATTTGGCTAGAATGGCTGGCCAATGAGCTTTAGGGGTCTACCCCATCTGTCCACATTTCCCCAGTGCAGGGGTTACAGGTGCATGTTACTGTGCCTGGCCCTTAGATGGGTGCTGAGGAGCTGAACTTGGGATCTCAAATTTGTATAGTAGGCGCTTTGCCCATTGGACTGTCTACTCAACCTGATTCAGGCTTTTTCCTTTTCCTACATTTTAGCGATTTTTTTGTTTGTTTGCTTTGTTTTGTTTTTCTGTGTAGCCCTGGCTGTCCTGGAACTCACTCTGTAGACCAGACTGGCCTTGAATTTAGCGATCCACCTGCCTCTGCCTCCTTGGTGCTGGGATTAAAGGTGTGTGCCACCACCTGGTTTTTAGTGGATCTTTCCTCTTCTCTTCTCTTCTCTTCTCTTCTCTTCTCTTCTCTTCTCTTCTCTTTTCCCTCCTTCCTTCCTTCCTTCCTTCCTTCCTTCCTTCCTTCCTTCCTTCCTTTCTTTCTTTTTTTGAGACTGGGTTTCTCTGTTGCTTTAGAGCCTGTCCTGGAACTCGCCCTGTAACCCAAGCTGGCCTTGAACTTGCAGAAATGTGTCCGCCACTGCCTCCTGAGTGCTGGGATTAAAGGCATTTGCCACTACCGCCTGGTGGATATTTTTAAAGATTTATTTTTATGTGTATGAGTGTTTTTGCCTACATGTACATCTGTGCACATGTGTGTCTGCAGAGGCCAGAAGAGGGCACTGAATCTCTTGGAAGTGGAGTCACACATGATTGTGAACTGCCATGTAGGTTCTGGGTAGCAAACCTCTGTCCTCTGGAAAAACAGTGTGTCCTTCCATGTTGCCCAGGCTCCCCTTGAACCACTCACAAGGATCTTCCTGAAGCAGCTTCTTGGGCAGTTGAACTGCAGGTGAGCACCTGCACACCTGGCTTGTAAACCTGTTTATGTGTAATAGATAATACAGAGTTGTTATGGAAACCAGCAGGGATAGAATGTTACTATTGACTTTAGGATTCTTAGTGTGAAAATAACCAGTTGATAACTGAGGATAGGTGAGGACAGGGAACATACCAAACATGCAGGATGACTGAACAGAAAAGCTTTAACAAAGGAGAATTAAGAAACATAAGCCCAGAATATGAGGAACCACAGCTAATTTGAAAGGGCTCCATCTTTCATCTGATAAAGCTCCAGATTAAGCAGGAAAGTGACTTCTAACTGAATAACATGACTATATATATAGGGCATCTAAGACTGGCAGGTAGATGGTGAACAAGGGGTAGAAAACTTAGCCTATTAGGAGCAGCTGCCAGGCAAGACAAACTCCTGGTGGCAGTACTAGATAGAGGAGAAAAGCAGTGAGGGCCACTGCATGTCACACAAAGGATTAGTTACTAATGTAAACTTACTAAGTAATATGCCTTACTGAGATAGATTATAGCAGGTAAACTAACAAGCATGCGTGTACACACACACTCATACACACAGACAAACAGATCTCTCTCAGTGATCCTAGCAGCTCAGTGACCAAGAAGTTATCAAAGGAGGGTAGGCAGGACATGAGCCAGATCACTCGGTCAGGATCTCACATGCTTCAATCATCAGAAATGTCTCTGGGCATTTTCAGATGTCCCCTGGGTGCCAACATTGTCTCCAGTTGAGAACTGCTGATGCAGAGGAACCAATAAACATGGGCAGAAATTTTTGCCTATTAAAGAAAATGTAGACTGTCTTCGTCACATAAACACTTAACAAAATTAGCTGTGTGTTAAGGGTAAAATAAAATCTTAGATTTCAGAAAAGTAAATTCTAGCTGGGTGTGGTGTACCACTCTTGAATTCCAGCATTAAACAACAGATCAGGAGAATTGTTGTGAGCTCAAGGCTAGTCTGGGCTACATAGTGAAATCTTGTGTTAAAAAACAGACCCCTCTCCTAAAAGGTATGGTAATATCTTCCTGTAATTTCAGCTCTAGGAAGTGGAGGCTGCATCAGGGGTTCAAGGTTGTCTTCCGCTTCTCAAAGACAAGTAAAGCTGAACAAGGAGTTCTGTGAATGGGAATCTGAGACCAGAGCCTAGTTTGAACTTCAGAAGTGAAGCCAAAGATTCCTAGAAAGAAATTTTGAGCCAGGTGTGGTGGTGCTCACCTTTAATTCTGCCCAGCATTGGAGGCAGAGGCAGGTGGATCTCATTCTTCTGTATATTTCTTGGAAGAAAGAGGAGATTCCAAAACTATCCCAGTGAGATGGGACATGCCTTTATCGTAGCACTCAACAGGCAAGAGAAAGAGGATCTCTCTGAGTTTGAGGCCTAGACACATAGTGAGTTCGAGGTCAGTTAGGGTTGCATGTTAGACCCTGTCTCAAAGAACAAAACTGTTTTCTGCCTCTGAATAGAAGAATGAGCACAGCTATTTTCTGACTTACAAATGAATAACTGTATTACACATGCTCACCTCCAGGATGGAGGCGAAATAGGGCTCAGGAGAAACTAAATCCACAAGTGCTTGTACTAGGACATAAAAAAGGAAGCAGATTAAGCTTTCACCTTAAGACACAAGAAAAGTAAAATTGACCCAAAGAGGGCAAATATGATCTTGAACTTGTTAAATTTGATTAAGAAGAAATTAGAGAAAAATAGTTATAAAAAGAGACAGAAAGATAGATTGACGGTGACAAAAATACGAACACATTGCATTAGGGCTGCAGAGATGGCCCAGAGGTTCAGAGTTGCTGGCTGCTCTTCCAGAGGATCTGAGTTCTATTTCCAGCACCCACCTGGCAGCTCACAACTGTAACTCGAGTACTGTGAACTAGTGAGTTCTACTGGCTTCTGAAGGCGTCAGGCACACACGGTGCACAGATGTGCATGCAGACAAAGCATTTATAAAGGTCTAATAAAAACGAACACCATATGCTACCTGATGGCAATGCCTTTGAGGAGCTGTGGGTTGGGTCTGAGTGACCTTCTAGGTAGAGCATCTTGAACAGGCTCCAGGCACAGATGAGTGAGATCTGTGGAATTTTCATAGAAAAGGTAATTCCTATGTTGTACAGACTTTAGGAATCTCTTACTAAATAATGGAACTCCGCTGTGTACCCAGCATTGTGATAGTGACTGGGAATGTGGGGATGAATAGAAACAGCTGAAGTTCCTATCTGGAATGTACAGAAGTTTGTGCCTGGAAGGAAATGAGTTCATCAGTGACTCATCAAAAGAAGTGGTCTATTACAACCGGGGTAAGGACTGGAAGGGAGGGGTCGGGGTGACTCATGCAATGAGATGACTGCCGTGCAGAGGAAAATGGGAGCCAAGCCATTCTAGACAGAAGTTATGCGTTTGGAGGGAAGCTTGGAGAAGATACTAAGGAGTCTGCAAGAAACCTGGAGTGACTGGTGGGGGCCAGGGAGGAAGGGAAAACCAAGGCCCAGCCATCATTGGATATGCTCAGAGTTAATGGCCTTCATCTCATGGCTAATAGAAAATCCCTGAAAGGTCTTAGGTATGTTAGTATCAGACTAAAGTCTCTCTTTAAAGACTTGGGATCAAACAAGACTGAAAGCTGTAGAGCAAACACTAAACTTTGTAGGGCATGTGCCATATTTAGGTACCTGGTGTCCTGTGTAGCCAGCCCCACCACTGCGGTCTTGCTGTTTGCAGTCTTCATGTCCTCATCCTTAAACTATAGCTTTTCCTGGCAGAAATAATCCATCGTCAGTGTCTCCCACATCATAGAGTCTCCTTCCCAATGTCAGGAAATGCTCAGAGTTTTATACATCACTCAAGTCTACCTGCAGGGACTTCCACCCCATCACACTTTACCTTCCTTTGACAACTGGGTATAAGACTCAGCAAGATACTAAATTTTTCAGGTTGCAAAGCTTGATTCCTATGGAGAACGGCACACTCCTGGAAGCACTCTCTTCTTAGCGGAAAGTCAAATGAATATTTGCCTTTACATCCTTAAGCCTGGGGGGGCGGTGTCCATGGGGCCTGGCAAATCCTGAGGTGTCCTCACAGCAGCGTTGTTATTTTCCTGTTGCAAAGTACTTGGTTTTTCTTTAATGTCTAGTCTTTTCTGCAGTTATGTTCTTATTCTCTATATAACAGTCCTGGCTGTCCTGGAACTCGCTCTGTAGAGCAGGCTGGCCTCTAGCTCACAGAGATCCACCTGCCTCTGCCTTCTGAGTGCTGGGGTTAAAGACCTACACTGCCACCGCCCAGCTCTTGTCTGTAATTCTAAGTGAGCTCCTTTGGTGTCTAAACTGTTTTTCTAAATCTTTCTTTTCTGCTTTTTGTTCACAGTTTTTATTGTAAACCTGTCCAAAAGTACCCACCGATAAGCACATCACAGGCTGACTGGGAATTTTTTCCACAAGCATAATTAACCCATCTGCTTTCAACTCAGCCCCACATAATTCATTATAGACAAGATATAGGCATACATCTTTGCCAGAATGTACACAAATGGCCTCTAATCTCGTTCTCAATGGAATCCTCCCTCCTGTTAGAAACCTTCAAAGCATGCACAATATTTTCTCTCCACTTTCCTGTCAACCTCTGGCCTTCCAAGTTCCCTCTGAAAGGCTGAAACAGTTGAGAGTTTCTAACTCTCATCTTATAAGCTTTTCCATATTCCTCCTACAAACAAGTTCCGTAGGCTTATGAACCACATGGTGAGGTAGTCAAAGTAATGCACCTGCTTCTTCTTTCTTTCTCCTCCTTCGTTGTCTTCTTTGTTGGGGGTCAGTTTCAAAACAGGATTTCTCTGTTGCTTTAGAGCCTTGTAGACCAGGCTGGCCTCAAACTCACAGAGATCTGCCTGCCTCTGCCTCCCTAGTGCTGGGATTAAAGGCATGTACCACCATCACCCCGCTATGCACCAGCTCCTGGGTGCCAGTTATTTCTGTCAGGATTTCATCACTGTAGCAAGATAGCCCACCATACACAACTTAGAGGAGGAAGGATGTAATATTGACTCACAGTCCATGGTTAGCTGCCCATTGCTTCTAGGCCAATGGCAAGACAAGCACCATGGAAGGGCATGGCAGAGGATACTTGCTCATTTCATGGCAACCAGTAAACAGAGAGAGAAGCAGGAAAGGATCAGGCTAGCTAAACCATTTAAAGGCACACTTCTAGGCACCTGCTGCAACAAGGCTCTACTCCTCCAGCAAGGCCCCACCTTTTTATAGCCCATTCATTATGAATTCAGTACCTTAACCATTGATGAACTTAGTGCCCCTATCACCCAGCTGCCTCTCAATAGTGTCACCAGTCAAGGATTGAATGCATGTTTTTTTTTTAGAGAAGGACACTTCATGTCCAAACCCTACAAAGATTCCCCGTGTTTCTCTGTTTAGTCAACTGTCTAGCTGACTCAGAGTTTGAAAAACACCATGATACATGAATTGAGTTGATGAAACTTAACAGGCACCAGAGCTTATCAAGTTACAGAATGCTTCCTAATTTCCATGTGAAGTCTGTATTATTATATAGAAGAAGAAACTAAAGAACCTTGAAGCTGGGCAGAGCGACCTCAGGAAACTGGTTTAATTTGGTGTATGTTTCCTAGATCGTGAACTTTATCTATTTCAAAAGTACATGGTTATTTCTGGTATAAATCTAGTAACTTTTAGTGGCATAAAACAACCATTTTATCATATGCATGCTTTCTGTAGGCTAGAGCTGAAAAAACATCATAGGAAACAGCCTGCATGTCCATGATGTTCGGGTCCTCAACTTGGGGGCTAGGGTAGCTTGATGCTAAAGAGATGCAGTCTGTTAGGGACATCATTTCTTCTCCTCCTCCTCCTCCTTTGTTGTCATCCTTCTTTTTCCTTCTTCCAGGGTCTCTGTATGTACTTCTTACTGTCCTGGAACTTAGCATGTAGACCAGACTGGTCTCACAGAGATCCTTTGGTCTCTGCCTCCTGAGCAGTGGGGGCATTTTCTTAAATCTTTCAGATGTAGCTGTCAGCTTTAATATAAGGAGGGGATGTTGGCCAGAACACTTAGTCTGTAGAGTTTCTGGGCTTGCTTATAGCCTTATGGGGCTCTCTTACAGTCTTGAAAGGGATAACTCACAGAACTAATGAGTTGCACAGAATCAGAGAAATTTCCTCATAGCCTTAGGAAGGTTGCTCCTAAAATCAAGGAGTCATCCAAGTAGCCAAAGAGGAGTTCTTCATAATCTTGCGATATTTGCTTCCAGACCTAAGGGCTGTCACAGGTTTGATAGCTTCTACCCTAAGGGGCTGCAGGACTCTTCTTACTCGCTTGATCAATACTTGACAAGAAGTAATGTAAGGGAGGAGTTCATTTTGTCTCACAGTTTGAGGGTACAGTTAATCCATCATGGTGGGAAAAACATGGAGGCTGCTTGCTCATCTCTAGGAGGATCAGGAAACAGAGATGAGTGGTGGTGGCTCATGCTTTTAATTCCAGCACTCGGGAGGCAGAGGCAGGTGAATTTCTGTGAATTTGAGGACAGCCTGGTCTACATACTGAGTTCTAGGACAGCCAGGACTACATACATAGAAAGACCCTGTCTCAAAAAAAAAAAAAAAGTATGTGGGGAGGTATTTGTGCTCAGCGCCCCTTCTCTTTTTTTTTCCTATTTGATTCCTTCCTAGACCTAGCTTGTGAAATGGCACCACTGCTGTACAGGTGTGTCTTACCCCTCATTACCTCTCTCTGGGAATACCCTTACTCACTGAATCCCTAAGCGTTTCTTACTTTAATCCAGTTGACAAAGCCATCACAAGTTCATCCTTGTCAATTGATACTCAAGCACATCATTTAAAGATTTACTTTTATTTTTTGTTTTGTTTTGTTTTTCAAGACAGGGTTTCTCTGTAGCTTTGGAGCCTGTTCTAGAGCCAGCTCTTGTAGACCAGGCTGGTCTCGAACTCATAGAGATCCACCTGCCTCTGCCTTCAGAGTGCTGGGATTAAAGATGTGAGCCACCACCACTTGGCTACAAGTTTGTTGTTACTCTTCATTTACATTTGAGTGTAGTTGGAGATCTTAAAACAGATTTTTCCACAGGATTGTATCTGCTTGGCTTGCAATGACATTTATGGAAAAAAACATGGAATCTGCATAAACCATAGATTAAAGGAGTCCACTAACATAGCAGATCCAAGGTCAGACTGCAGGGTGCTGCTCCATCCATCAACATCCACCAACAAGAACCAAGTGCGGTTAATTATATGTAGCAGCTGTAGGAAAAACCATGGGCTGCTCGGGGGACACATCCAGTGAGGAACCTGGAAGTCCTCGAACTTGGTAATGAGTAAAGATGAGGAAACAAAGGGTCCTGTGTTCTTTGGGTGGTTGACTTGGAAGTTAAAGACCCCTGTCGCTCCCTAAATCACTCATAGTCTATTACAGCAGTTGTTAATAAAGTGATTTCTGTATGGTAGCAACTTTGTTAACTGATCCATCCCTGCACTTGGGATAGATCCCAGCGAGGAGAAAGACTCCCCCTCTCCCCAGTATATATGCAGAGTGAATGAAAGGTGCAGTGAAGTGCATGCTGGCTGCACCTCTGCCTTCCCCACTCACTTACTGCTGTATACTCATCCTCACTGCTTTTGGGTTTAGTTTGTTTTTTATTCTGGGAACTGAATCCTGGGCTTCAGCATGCATGCAGAAGTGCACATGCTAAGCATGTTTTCTTCCACTAAGATAAACCCCAAGACCCTTGCTGTGAATTTTAAATGATTCTGAGTAATGAAAATATTTTTTGATAGAGCTGAGTATGGTGGTGCATGCCTTTAATACCAGCACTTGAGAGGCAAGAGGCAAGTGGGTCTCTGTGAGTTCAAGACCACGCTGGTCTACTTAGTGAGTTCCAGAACAGCCAGATAAAACTCTGTCTTGAAAAAAACAAACAAAGCTGGGCAGTGGTGGCACACTCCTTCTTTAATTCCAGCATTTGGTAGGTAGAGGCAGGCCTGGTCTATAGAGCTGTTAAACAGAGAAACCCTGTCTCGGGGGGAAAAAAAAAAAGGTAAACAAAAAACTAGAGAACAAGTAAAGCCATGAGCCATGTGGCAATACATAGATGAATGGAAGTAGGTTGATTCAAGTTGTTAGAGCTAGTTAGTAATAAGCCTGAGTTATCAGCTGAACATTTGTAGTTAATATTGAGGTGGTTATTTGAGAATTGGCAGACAGGACAGAAACTTGCACCTACAAGTCTGAACTACATTGTAAAATACCATCTTTAAACCAAACTAGACAGCAACAGAGAAGGGTTCTGGAGGGCAGGGATCTCATTGATTTTAACTGAACAAAACAACTATATCTAAAATCAATAATTCATTGATACATTTTAACTTGTAATCTAGACAGTAATTTAAGAAATTTTCTTAATTACTGTATACCACTTGTTTAGTTTGTTTTCTTTTGCTGTAACACATCACATGAAACAAGGGAATTTATAAACAATAGACATTTATTTGGCTCATAGTTGTTCCAAGGAACTGAGAAATCCAAGAACATGGTTGCTTGCCTTTTCATGGTACCTTTAATCTCCACACTTGGGTATTTCATTTGTATTTTAATAAAGTTTGCATGAAGATCAGAAAATAAAATAGCTTTGCTGGTCAGCCTTACAGACCAGGCAGTGGTGACACACACCTTTAATCCCAGTAGCCACACTAGTTTGCCATAGAAACTGGGCAGTAGTGGTACATGCCCTTAATCCCAGAACTAGCAAAGAATATAAAACAGGAGGAGACAGCTCAGTCTCATTCTGAGATTCCTGGAGTCAGGGTTGCCGTTTTGGACTATGGTAGAGGTAAGAGCCAGTGGCTAGCTATTTTGCTTTCCTGACCTTCAGGTTAAACCCCAATATCTGTCTCTGGGTTTTTATTAGTCGTACTATATACTTGGGAAGCAGAGGCAGGTGGATTGGCAGCAAATTATTATTTTTTTGTACAGTCAGTAAAGTTATTGTATGTCCCTAGCCTCATGATTGATTACTTTTCAAAGACCCCACCTCCAAATAATAGGAACTTGGCATTAAATTTTAGCCCATGAATTAAAAAAATTAGATTTATTTATTTACTTTTGGCTTTAGTCTTTTGAGACAGGATCTCTCTATATAGTTTTGACTGTTCTGGAATTCACTGTGTAGATCAAGCTGGCCTCAAACTCACAGAGATCCATCTGCTTCTATCTCCCAAGTGCTGGTATTAAAGGTGTATGCTACCACACCTGACTAGATTTCTTTTTAAGTGTGATCTATTTATTTATTTTATATTATTTACTTTATTATTATTTTTTTACAAAAGTTTATACAATGTACAACAGGCTCCAGGATAACACTTCATTCTAACTATAGGTGGCAATGATGTTATAGTAGGGAATCCAGCTGTTTAACGGCTCCAGGATAACATTTCATTCTAGCTGTAGATGGCAAAGATGTTATGGCAGGGAATCCAAATGTTTAAATGGGAATGGAAGAGGGTCACCATCATCTCAGATATGAGGAACAGCTTACTTTTTTGTCCGTTCCCCACGGCCTTGGCTTTTAGCTCCTCGAGTTTCTTCTGCTCCTCTTTTTGTTTCTGCTTGAAAGCCTTATCTTTTTTTTCTTTTTTTTAAATATTTATTTATTATGTATACAATATTCTGTCTGTGTGTATGCCTGCTGGCCAGAAGAGGGCACCAGACCTCATTACAGATGGTTGTGAGCCACCATGTGGTTGCTGGGAATTGAACTCAGGACCTTTGGAAGAGTAGGCAATGCTCTTAACCTCTGAGCCATCTCTCCAGCCCCTGAAAGCCTTATCTTACTCATCCATTTTCTTGGCCTGCTTCTTGGACTGTTTCAGGGGCTTCTTTTTGCCACCTGTGGGCGACACAGGCTTGTTTGGCCCATCCCCGCTATCCATCACCCTCCTTGTTCTTCCCCCGATTTATTTATTTTTAAACACACATTAAAGGTTATTTTATGTGTATGAGTGTTTCCTTACATGTCCACATGTGTACTAAATACCTGCTCAAGGAGACTAGATGCATTGGATCCCCTGGAATTAGAGTTACTGATGGTTGTGAGCTGCCATGTGGGTGCTGGGAATTGAACCTGGGCCCTCTGGAAGAGCAGCCAGGGCTCTTACGTAGCCTTTATTTGTTTTATTTTATGTGTATGGGCATTTTGCCTGAATGTGCATCACTTATATACCTGGTGCCTGTGGAGGCCAGAAGAGTATATTGAATCCTGGAGCTGGAGTTCCAGTTGACTGTGAGCCTCCATGTGGGTGCTGGGAGCTAAACCCCGGTTCTTTGGAAGAACATCCAGTGAGTGCCCTTAACCACTGAACCATCTCTCCAGCTCCCTAACATAACGTGAACTTTTGAAGAATGCATTCAAATCATAGCACAGCTTTAATGCGCAGCAGCTTATTCTTTTTGTTTGTTTGTTTTTGAGACAGGGTTTCTCTTGTAGCCTGTCCTGGAACTAGCTCTGTAGTCCAGGCTGTCCTCGAACTCACAGAGACCCGCCTGCCTGCGAGTGCGGAGTTAAATGTGTGCACCACCACCGCACAAGTATTCCCTGTGTCCTACCCTCTGGCTGGCAGTCAGAAGCCCACGTGCTGTACTTGGGGACTGTGGACAGGTGTGTTTTGGGAGGTTCCCCATTACTCTGTTCTGGAACACAGGCATGGAGACACTAAATCTTTGGGTTGTTACACTGCCCTGGCTTCCCAGGTGTGTTCATTGGCCATCATCTTTTAGCCAGATTTGCCCAGGAAACCTGGTCAGTAAGACTGGGAAAAGTGTCTCCCAACACAGCAGGGCGGCACCTTTGTTCTAAACCACTCTCCCTAGCCTGGGAAGTGCTCTGTGAGAGCTGTCTGGAAGCCTCAGGGCCAGCCATCGAACCCTTGGTGCAGTCACTTCCAGACTGACCTGCTTTACACGGAGAACCATCAATACCCTGGAAGATTTGCCTCAGTGGCATTCACAGCAGAGTTTCTTTCCATCCAGAGTGGCCAGGGAAGGAGGTTACCTATGTGAGGGAGTCTAGGGGCCTTTTTTGAATGCTAATTGTTTAAAATACTTTTATAAGAGACTGGGTGTGGTGGTGAACGCCCTTAATCCTTCAGTATTCAGAGATAGAGTCGGGCAGATCTCAGTTCTCGGCCAACCTGTTCTAGGACTGCTAGGGATTTGTAGAGAGACCCCGTCTCAAAAAAAAAAAAAATAATAATGCCTAAAGATCAGAGAGTAAAACAGCCCCATTGGTCAGCCTTACAGTCAGGCAGTGGTGACACACACCTTTAATCCCAGTAGCCACACTAATTTGCCATAGAAAATGGGTGGTATATACCTTTAGTCCCATCCCTAGAGAGGAATATAAAATGGGAGGAGACAGTTCACAATCTTAGTCTCATTATGAGATTCCTGGAGTCAGGATTGCCACTTTGAACTGAGGTAGAGGTAAGAGCCAGTAGCTAGCTGCTTTGCTTTTTGAGACCTTTAGGTTGAACCCCAATTTTTCTGAGTTTTTATTAATTATGCTTCAAAACCCTGTCTTAAAAAAAAACCAAAAACAAAACAACAAGAACAACTTTTTATAAGACTGGAGACATTGTTCAGTAGTTGAGAACACTTGCTGTTTTTGCAGAGGACCCAAATTCAGATCCCCATACTTGGCTTCTTACAGCATCCTGGAACTTCAGTTCCTGGAGATTCAGCGGCCTTCGGCCTCTACATGGTGCACAGAAACTCACACAGGCATGCATACATACACTAAAATAATTAACTTTTTTTTTGTTGTAATATTTTGTTTTTGCTATGACAAATAAAGCTTGCAGCCAATCAGTGGTGGTGCAGACCTTTAATCCCAGCACTCGGGAGGCAGAGGCAGGCGGATCTCTGTGAGTTTGAGGCCAGCCTGGTTTATAAGAGCTAGTTTCAGCACAGGCTCCAAAGCTACAGAGAAACCCTGTCTCCAAAAAAACAAAAACAAACAAACAAACAAACAAAAACCCCTTTATATCTTAAGCATCTCAGACCTTTAGAGACGTATACCTCCAGTTTATTGATGGTTGAAGATCATCAGTTCCCAGGCTCTCTGTGGGCTTCTTGTTCCCTAGGCAAAACCCAGGAGGAAGGTGGTCATACTCATAGCTAGCCATGCATACAGAAGGGGTGGGAGGCAGACAGACCTTCTAGTAGGATCTGTGGTGGGAGAGAGTGACTACAGAAGGGAGATAAGGGTGTACTCTTGGTGGTTGGGAAGTTGGGTGGAGGTGGTCTGATATCGGGGATGGGCTTGGGTAGAAGCAACCTTATGAGGCTAGTCACATGACCAGATTTGCATTTTAGAGAGCCTGGTGAGTGGTTTGGAGCAAGGCCATACTTGGGCTATGACAGCCACAAGGAAATGAAGTCTCAGGGTACTATGCTGTGCTGGCTCTGAAGGTGGAAGGGCAGGTGGAAGTCAGAATTTGGGAGAGTCAGACTTTAATCAGTACAAAGGCCTTTAGGAGATGCTTGACAAGGTGTAGGTGTGTGGGTCTCTGCCCAGAGTGGCGTCCTGGGGGAGGTGGAGCACACAGATGAAGCAGACTTAAAGCAGGGTTTTAAAGATGTTAATTCAGAGGCTGGGCATAGTGGGTGGCATGACTTCCCAGCACTTGGGAGGTAGAGGCAGGTGAATCTCTGTGAGTTCAAGACCACCCTGGTCTTCAAAGTGAATTCTATTATAACTAAAGCTACATAGTGAGATCCTGTCTCTAAAAAAAGAAAAAAAGTCTTTAACTTAGTTTTTCACTGCACTCAACTCCCATCTTCTGAGTCTATAAGCCGCTTCTATTATTTTTCCACCCTTCCTAGTACAGACAGCTCTCAGGAATGTGCCGTGCAGGTACCATCACTTCTGGTGGTAGAGTTTGGGGCCATGGTTCTTGTTTTGCTCCCCCACAGACCTTCTGTTCACCAGCTGCTGACTCAGTCCTCCTCTTCCTGGTCCTGAGGAAGTCCTTCACATGGTTGGCACTCCCCCATCACGGCTCCCTCTTCATGCTTATCATGTCATGCTGTGTCCTCTTGTCCTCTGGCCTCCAGGCCATGTCTTAGCACACTTCTGTCTTCCTTCTGTTCTCTGCTCTCTTGGCTTTACATCATGCATTTATGTGTATATATTTTTTTAAACTAGGGCTGCTGTGCCAGTTTACTGCAAACTGGGGTATATTAAACAGTAGACAGCTCTCTGGCATGTGTACAGCTCCCGATTTAATCCCTACCACCCTCAGAAATGGATTCTCTCATGGTTCTGGAAATCCATGATCAAGTTATAGGCAGGGCTGTACTCTCTCTGAAGGCTCTAGGGGTCTGTCCTTGCCTCTTCCAGCTTCTGGTGACCCTACTTAGACTTCCTGGACTGAGGGGTATATTACTGCAGTGTGTGCCTCTGTCTTTCCGTGGTGAACCTCTTTGTGTGTCTCAGAGCTTCCCCTTTCCTCTTAGATAGACAACCAGATGCTCCCTCCCAAGTCCTTAGTGTCATTCCCTCTGTAAGACCCTGTTTCTAAATCTGGTCCATGTTCAGGTGCTGGGTTAGAGTGGGACGTGTCTTATGGAGGACTCAGCTCATCTCCATGTGTACCCACTGTACCTTGATGATGGCCAAGTGATTCCAGCCCAGCCTCCTCTGCTCAGTTTCCGAGAAGGTATCTGAGACTCGCCTGCCGCCTGAGATGTCCTGCCTTATTTCCCTCCCAAGCCATGGAGCTGATCTTAGCTGTTTGCTCATCCCGAGACCTACGGCTCTATTCTTCCAGGTGCTCAGGTGGGAAGTTTGGACCCATCCCTGCTCCCTTAGTCCACCTGCAGGTCCCTGGCTCACCTCCTCTGACTCTTGTGCATATAGCTCCCTACCTTGGCTCCTGTGCCCCTAAGCCATGCAGTCTGATCTGTACATGTGTCACCCACTGCTCACCCCTGCTGTGGGTTTCTGTCCAGTGACTTACTGTCCTCACTGTAGCCACAGACTCACCTGATCAGACACATCCTTACCGCTCTGTTCAGCCATCTTGTCTCTTGGCTTCCTTCTGCACAGGGGTGGTAGGCAGCCTATTATTACTTCCCTAGTCAGACCTCTCCTCTGAGGTGCCTTACTCACCCCAGTCATCCTCTGTCATCACTCCTGCATTGACTTGCCAGTGTTTGTCAGTAGTGTGCATCTACACCAAGCCATTTGTCCCCATAGCATCTAATGAATTTATGTATTAGTGCCTTCCCATGTGCTAGCTCCTGGGCCTATGGAAACTCTGGTACCTGGGGACAAACTCAGTATGATGATGCAGAGGTGAGTGTCACTCACCTTTTAGTCAGCCCTGTGGCCTTGGCCCCATTATTCTGACTTTTAAGATATAAAGTGGGCACCATCTGAGAAGCCTGAGGAGCTATCATGTGCACAGGAGGTAGCCCAGCTACCACTGCACTGTACTGTTTGTGGGATAGACACCATTATTTGAGCTGTCTCAAGACATGCTGCTCATTCCTGTCCTTGGCTTGCCATGCTCCGACTGTATGTGCTTCTGTTTTGTACAATCTAGAGTATAATTGTACTTCCCTTGGTGACCCTTAGTTGATTCTCCCAGTGCAGACAAGTGATGTCCCTGCCCTTGGTCTTAAAGTGACTATCTAGGCAAGCTCCTGCATGCTGGTGTAGGCCACCTGGGGCTGACCAGTGCTGCCCATCCCCCCCTACCTCCCATGTTTGTCAGATCCCTGCTTATCATTCCAGCTCAGCAACATTATTTTGAGGGTTTCTGTCATCATTAAGCAAATGACATTGCTTACTTATTTGTGCCACACACACAGATACGTCAGAGTGCCATCTGCTCCTGTGGGGCACATTATTTTCAGTTTGCATTAGTCGTTTTTTTTCTCTCCAGTCTTGCAGGTTCTCAAGCCTTTCTTAGATGGCCTTTCCTGGGGAGGCCTACTCTGTCCACACATCCCGGGAATCCCTCCATACTCTCCTTTTCTCCTCGTGCCCTTGGTGTCTCTCCTACTAGTCTCCTATTCTGCTGCCACTGCCCTGTTCTCAAGGAAGGTGGGGTCTCTCTAGGCTAACCCCTGTGCTTCTGGTGTCCCAGCCCCCAGTGTCCTGTGTGTGCAGTATTTACTGGCTCCTCGTTAGGGGATAAAGGGGTGTGCTCAACCGTCTCATAGCAGGTAGGGGCCCAGCACAGTAAGGCAAGTGACCACTAAGCAAATGTGGTGTTGCCGAGGAGGGTCTGGCTTGGAGTTAAGAAGGGATTGTCCTCTGTATAAAATACATAGTATTTAGAAATTACATGATGCTCTGGGATAAAAGACAAGAAATTCTGAGGACGTGTTGACCGGTACTCTTCTGCTTTATTTTTCTAGACACCATTCGCTTCTAACTCAAGATGATCTGATGTCTAAAGTGAACCCTCATCAACCATGATGGCTACACAGACGTTAAGTATAGACAGCTATCAAGATGGACAGCAAGTAAGGGCCTGACCTTTATTTTGCATCCTGATCACTGCCAGGTGACTCCGTGAGCTCGCACATCCACCTTACAAATATATTAGGCATCCATTGCACAACAGAGCTCAGAGCTATCAATTGCTCATGCTTGTTCCTTAAGCGATACCAATTCCTGCCCAGCCACCAAACCATTTTTAGAGTATTTTATTGTGCTTGGATGCATGGGTGCATGCAAGCATGTGGTGCTGGGGATTAAAAACTGGGTACTTTCAGAGTGATGGTGGGGCATGTCTTTAATTCCAGCACTCAGGAGACAAGGCAGAGGCAGGAGGATCTCAGAGTTAGGGGCCAGCCTACTCTACGGAGTTCCGGAAGCCAATGCTATACAGAGAAACCCTGTCTCAAAAAAAACAAAACAAACAAGCAAAAACCAAAACTGGATGCTTGCTTAGCATTTGTGAAGCATTTGGATTGATTCCAGCATAGGGAAGAAAAAAAGAAAAAAGCTGGATGGGTGTTTGTCTGTTTGCAACTCTAGTGCTTGACAAGCACTTTACCACTACACCCCATAAGCTGGGTGTTCTAGAGGTTTTATTGTTTGGTTTTGAGACAGAGGCTTTCTGCTTAGCCTAGATTGGCCTTGAACTCACAACCCACCTGCCTTGGTGTCCTAAGTGCTGGGACACAAAATATACCATGTGCCTGGCTCTGTTTTTTTTTAATGTTTGTTTATTGTACATAGGGCACGTGTACCATAGTGTATTGTGAGGTCAGAGGACAACTGTCTAGACTCAGTTCTCTCCTTCCACTGTGTGGGTACCAGGGCTTGAACTTGGCGTATCAATCTTGGCAGTGAGGGCCTTTACCTACTGAGCCATCTAGTAGCCCCTGCATTTTGTTTTGTGAAACAGGATCTTGTAACACGAGAGGCCGGCTTGTTGGGGTTTCTGTCCCACCTGGTACCCCACAACCGGCATACCCCAAGGAAAAATCACACACAGGACTCCATAAGGTTATAAACTGATTGGCCCTTAGCTCTGGCTACTTATTTGCTCTTATAACATATATTACCCCATTATCCTTATCTGTGTTAGCACATGGCTCTGTACCTTTCTCAGTGTGACAGCTTACATGTTGCCTCTTCGGTGGTCTGCACAGGAGTGGCTGAGAAACCTCTCTGCTTCCCAGAATTCTCCTGTTCTCATTGCATCACCTCTACTTCCTGTCTGGTTTTCCGGCCTGTACTGCCTGCCTGGCCAATCAGCGTTTTATTAAAATATGATTGACAGAATACAGACAATTCTCCCACATCATTTCCCTTTTCTTTTTAAACAAAGGAAAATACCCATAGTCCATTTGTTGGGAATGTGGGCATAGTATTTCAGGCTACTTCCTGCTGGTTGGGGGCGCTGATGATCTTATGGGGACCTAAAGAAAATTTAAAGTTATAATCAAGTCCTGACTGGAGTATCCTGTGAGTCTTGATCATCTCAGGCAGTAGTCTTGAATCTGTTCTGGATGTAGAACTCTGTCATCTGGGCCATCTGTTCCTACCGGAGATTGCTCAGGAGGTCTCCCTTGGCCAAAGATGATTTTTCTTAACTCTGAATAAATCCAGAGCCTCTCATTTTCTGTGGAAACAAAAGCAAAATCTCTTCTCCAAAGTAACATACCTTTTGACTTCAATTTTGAAGCCAAGGTATTTTCAAAATACCTATCTTGGATTAGTTCAGCAGCATTTATAAACAAAAGTCCTTTAGCAGCTGTTGTTTCTGCCTCAGCATTCAAACAATTCAAAGAGAGCATAATAGCATACAGTATCAAGATTCTCTGTATATTTTCCATCTTTATTTTAACCTCTATTTCTTCCTATTTTTACTTTTACTTTTTGAGACTGGTTCTCTGTATATCTTTGTCCTGGAATAACTCTGTAGACCAGGCTGCCTTGAACTCACAGAGATCCCTCTGTCTCTACCTCCCCAGTGCTGGGATTAAAGGTGTGTGTTACAATAAACACCTTGAACTCTCAGAGATCTGTCTGTCTCTGCCTCCCAGGCATTGGGATTAAAGGTGTGTACTACCACACCTTGAGGTCACAGAGGTCAATCTGCCTCTACCCCTTGAAGTCACAGAGGTCAATATGCCTCTGCCTCCCAGGCATTGGGATTAAAGGTGTGTACCACCACACCCTATTTCTCCCTTTCTTTCTTTTTTATTTTTAATGACTTTAACCTTTAGCCTGCATATATTTTTAACACACTGTAAACTCTTTAGAGGTTTTCTTCATCTTTGAATCTTTCTTTTACTATATATCTCTCTTTTTCTGACCACATGAGTCTTTAATTTACCAAGCAATATCGGTAGGACTAAAGCTGTGGCTTTGACAGCTAGATCCAGCCCATTATTTAGCTTTCCAGCCTCATGGCTGAGGTACCAGCCAGAGCTGTGTTCACTGCCACAACTCTATGGCCTTTCAAAGTCCTTGCTAGCAAGCAAGCTGCAGCATTCTGCTCACAGACCACACTCCGTCGGACTGCCTGCCTGAAAGAATCAGAGATTGCCCTGGCAGGACAGCCCAGACAGCCGGCATTTTAAAACACTGCAGCTTTTTTTTCCTGCTACGGCTGAAAACTGAAAAGCATGCGTTCAGCTTTTCATCAATACTATTTAAGTATTTCGTGGCAGGACCTCTTAATGAGCTGCAGGGTTTTGCAGCTAAAGCTGAGTCAGGAAGCCTCTCTTAGATGAGAACATTTGCTTGCCTCTAGCAAGCAGAGCAGACCCAAGAAATTGCTGCTACCAAGAAAACATGTTTACTCTATTCTTTCCCAAACTTCCTCAGGCTTTCTGTGGGTTCAGTTATCCACGTCTGGGCGCCATATGTAACACGAGAGGCCGGCTTGTTGGGGTTTCTGTCCCACCTGGTACCCCACAACCGGCATACCCCAAGGAAAAATCACACACAGGACTCCATAAGGTTATAAACTGATTGGCCCTTAGCTCTGGCTACTTATTAGCTCTTATAACATATATTACCCCATTATCCTTATCTGTGTTAGCACATGGCTTCGTACCTTTCTCAGTGTGACAGCTTATATGTTGCCTCTTTGGTGGTCTGCACAGGAGTGGCTGAGAAACCTCTCTGCTTCCCAGAATTCTCCTGTTCTCATTGCATCACCTCTACTTCCTATCTGGTTTTCCGGCCTATACTGCCTGCCTGGCCAATCAGCGTTTTAGTAAAATATGATTGACAGAATACAGACAATTCTCCCACATCAGGATCTCATGTTATAGTCCAGTCTAGCCTTGAACTTGTGGCAGACCTGCCTCAGCCTCGTGAGTATAATAAGATTACAAGTAGGGAATCCTGGGTCTGGAGAGATGGCAGAGCATTAAGACTGACTACTTCTCTTACAGAGCATCTGAGTTCAGTTCCCAGAACCCCTGGGAGCACAGAGCATCTGAGTTCAGTTCCCAGAACCCCTGGGAGCTTACAACTACCTGTAACTCCAGCTCCAGGGTATCCAGTATCCTCTTTTAGACCTAAGAGCACCTGTACTCATGCATATATATATATATATACCCACCACCCCAAACACACACACACACACACACACACACACACACACACACACACACGTAAAATGCTTGTGAGTGTGTGCTGGGAATCAGATCCAGGCAGGATGTTGCACATGAGCTATGCTCCCAGCCCGTGTTCTTATTTGCATAATGGTGTAGGGCAGGTGTGGGAGAACTTGAACCCTGTCACAAAGTTGACTGTTGATATTGAATTGTTTGTGTGCGAGTATAAGAACACAAGCTTTCTGTTTGGTCTCCTAAGTTTCTAGTTGGGAGCCATGTGGCTAGAAAGATCAGCTTGCACTGACCGTTCCTGTCTGCAATTCATTGTGATGGCTTCAAAATCCTTTCATTTTTTGTTGTGTGTGTGTGTGTGTGTGTGTGTGTGTGTGTGGTTTTTTGAGACAAGGTTTCTCTGTAACAGTCCTGGCTGTCATGGTATCTGCTTTGTAGACCAGGCTGGCCTTGAACTCACAGAGATCTGCTTGTCTCTGCCTCTTGAATACTGGGTTTAAAAGTCTGCACCACTACCGCCTGGCTCATCTCAATTCTTAATGTGTTGGAAATTTGGTCTTTATGTTGTCCACTGGTAGAGCATGAGATATTCAAAGGAGTTTTGCTGCTAATGTTCTATGTGTTATTGGCAGTTATATAATCTACCAATTGCAGAGTGAATAGCACTTTATATTTTGTATTTTATAGCAAAATTTCTCCTTTTACAGATGCAGGTGGTAACTGAGTTAAAAACAGAGCAAGATCCCAACTGCTCTGACCCAGATGCAGAAGGAGTGAGTCCTCCTCCCATGGAGTCTCAGACCCCAATGGATGCCGACAAGCAGGCCATTTATAGGTAGTGTGCGGGTGTGGACTGTGTGGTTTTCGGAGGACCAGGAGGAGTGCAGACATGTGAACTGGAACCAGGGCTGGGCTCTAGACTGAGCTGGGAGGGACCACTGGGATACTGTGACTACTGGGGACGCCTTTCAGACTGAAGTATTACTTCTAATAGTAAGACAGAAGGTTTTATACTACAGATCTTTGTGTTGGGTAGCCTTTCAGAAAAGCTTCAGCCAGGCATGGCGGTGCACACTTGGAATATCAGCACTGGGAACAGAGAACTCAAAGTCAGTTCCAGGCCAGTCTAGGCTACTTTACAGACTCTAAAAGGGAAAGGGGGCCTTGAGATAGGTCAGCAAGGAAAGCACTTGCTGTCTAAAACATGACCTGAGTTTGATTTCTGGAACCCACAGAAAGTAGAGAAAAGTCTACAGAGCGGTCCTCTGATTTCCACATATGCAGCTTTAGAAACTGTCATTTTGCAGCTGAGTGGTGGTGGCGCACGCCTTTAATCCCAGCACTTGGGAGGCAGAGGCAGGCGGATCTCTGAGTTCGAGGCCAGCCTGGTCTACAAGAGCTAGTTCCAGGACAGGCTGCAAAGCTACAGAGAAACCCTGTCTTGAAAAACAAAACAAAACAAAACAAAAAAAGAAAGAAAGAAATTGTCATTTTGCTCCGTAGACCTTAACTACCTCAGGTATCTCCTGAGTGAGGTCATGTTCTATAGTGAGGGCTCATTTTCTTTTCTTGACTGGTTTTTTTCACAGAAAATGTTTTAAACATGAATCTGTAATATAGAATCTGCTGGGACTTTCTGAGGCCGAATAATATTTCATGGTGTTCACTGTGTATATACCACACTTACCTATTTGTGTTGCTTCATCCTTTCTTTTTCTTCCTTTTTTTTTAGCCCCCTTGAGACAGGCTCTCTCTTTATAGGCCTAGCCTGGCCTGGAACTCACTTGGTAGATCAAGCTGGCCTTAAACTCATAGAGATCCACCTGTCTCTACTTCCCAAGTGCTAGGATCAAAGGTGTGCACCACCCCTGGTTGTGCTTTCTCCTTTTGACAGTTAGTGCACTATGAGCTGGTGTGCATATCTAGCTGTCCACAGTGTATTAGGAGCTCCCCTCATGACTGACAGACTAGAACAGCCTATATGTTTCTCAGACAGTGGCGGGTCCATACAGTGTATGCTACTCAACATTAAAAGGAAGGAATATGGCTGCATGCAACTTCATATGTGAATCCCAGCTGTCTTATTCTGATGAAGGAAGCCCTTCTCAGAAGGCTTGCATTTTGTATAAATGCCTTTTCATAACACCAAGAGAAAATTTAATGGTGATCCCTGCTGGGGCTAGGGATTCCAGCATGGTATACCAAAGGGAGAAAAAAAGGAGGGTTTGAGGGTTCTGATGTGACTAGATACACATATAAGGGTCTAAACACCAAGAATAGTCCATTTAGTTTTGGATAGTTCACAAATAATAATTTAAATACATGCATGATGGTCCATGCTGTAATCCACGCCTTGGGAGGCTGGGGCAAGAGAAGTGTGAATCAAAGCCAGCAAGGACTTTGTGAGATGCTCCATCATAAAACAAATAGATCAGGAGCTTTGAAAAATTATCTTAATGTAACTTAAAACTAACTCAATTAAAAGTATTTTGCTGAATGGTGGTGGCAGAGGCAGGCAGGTCTCTGAATTTGAGGCCAGCCTGGTCTACACAGTGAGTTCCAGGACAGACAGAGCTACACAAAGAAACTCTGTCTCCAAAAACCAAAAAAAAATTTTTTTCATGAAACACTTCCACTCAGAGTATTCATGCCATATAAACTAAAAAGCAAGTCACAGATGAGGTAAGAGAGATGGCTCAGGGTGGAAGAGCACAGACTCTTCCAGAGGACCCCACTTCAGTTCCCAGGAGATCTGATGCCTTCTTCTGACCTCAGTGGGTGTGGAGCACACATACATTGAATAAAAGTGTAAAAGAGCAAACAAAAAGAAGTAACGGACTGTTTAAAATCACTCATACAGGCCAGACAACGCATCCCTGTTACTTAGTACTTGGAGGCTGAGGCAGGAGAGCCTCGAGTTAGAAGCCAACCTGGGTCATATAATGAATCCCTGTCTAAAAAGGGGTGGGGGTTCATTGGTGCACACATCCCAAAGACTTCTGGAGAGAGGTGGCACAGCTTTGCTCTCTTTCCCTGCAGGCACCCGCTATTTCCATTACTAGCTTTGTTGTTTGAGAAATGTGAGCAGTCCACACAGGGCTCAGAAGGTACAACCTCTGCCAGCTTCGATGTGGACATTGAGAACTTTGTCAGGAAGCAAGAGAAGGACGGGAAGCCCTTCTTCTGTGAAGACCCAGAAACTGACAACTTAGTGAGTAAAGTTCATTCTTTTTTCTTTCCCTTCCTTCCTTTCACCTTCCTAGTCTTCTAGTTTCTAGCTAGTTTTCCCTTTAACAATCTAACTGATCTGTGCTTCCTCCCGAGGTGGGACTTAGTCCTCTCATGGGTGTCTGTAAAAACTTCCTGGGGCAGGCTGCTCCTACGGGGTGTCTGTTGCACTTGTGTTGTGAGTACAAGTCTAATCTTAGAAACAGGCTCGAGCTGTCATCTGCAAAGCAGCCTCCCTCCCAGTGCTGACACCAGTTGCTGTGCCTTCTTCCTGACCCAGTGGCAAGGTCTTTGAGGACACAGACAGTGCTAGCATCCTTTGTCAGGGCACCCACACTGTCTGCCCTTCCAGCCTGAGTCTCTCCCAAATTCAGATGAACTCAGAGCCCCACAGCAAGGTGCGTTCTCTGGGTTTTGTATCTGGAAGACTCTGGCCCTCAGCAGGTCTTCATCATCTGTGGATAAATCGTATTAGCCTTAGCTCTGCTGCTCCTGATTTCTTACTGTGTGTTCAGTGTTTACTGCCTGAGAGCTTGCACAGATGGGCTGTGTTCGACTTTGCCTTATGGTCTCTGAAATAAATGCCTGTCATTTGAGTAAGGAGCAGAAGCCCTTTTGGTCCTGGCCCATCCCTGGCCTGACTCAGTAAGGAGACAGGTGTCCTCTACACCCTGCAAGCACCTCCTCATCTAAGCACAGGATTTAACAGAGCTCATGCTCAGTAGCTCTTGTTACTGATTGGTCTCTCACAGCATCAAGAATGTAGGTGACTTCATACCCGAGTCTGATTGAGGGGCTGGGCCTTGTTCATAGCAAGGGCTGTCAGTGACATGGCACTGTTGGCATTAGTGACCCATTGCTAGAGAGCAAGTATGCTCAACCGTGGTGACTTCATAGTAAACAAAAGAGAAATCATAGGAGGAGAACTTGGGGATCTAGAGCTAGGAAAGAGTTCTTAAACTTGACACCAGAAGTATGATCCAGAAAAGGCAGAGCTGGTGGGTTGAACTTTTAGAACCACACCTAAGATAGGTGTGGACATTGAGATGGAGCAGAGTGAGGCTGGAGCCCCATCATCTGCAAGCATTGAGCCACACTCCCAGCATGGCCATGCTGAAGGAGGCACCTTGTTCCCGTGTCTGAAACAGGTACAGCCGGGCTGGGGCTGAGACCCTGGAGTGCTGGAGCACTGTGTGCAATTGCCAGTGCTGCTCCATTCCTGCTACTGGCATTGATGTCGTTCCCATTTGGTAGCTAAGCAGTATGTGTTATAACGGTGACTTCTGATAACAGCACATTATTTCTCACTTAATAGTCTTTATTTTTTCTACCTCTAGATGGTGAAAGCAATCCAGGTTCTGCGCATTCATCTTCTTGAACTGGAAAAGGTTAATGAACTCTGTAAAGATTTTTGTAGTCGGTACATTGCTTGTCTGAAGACAAAAATGAACAGCGAGACCCTGTTGAGTGGGGAGCCTGGGAGCCCATACTCCCCTGTGCAGTCCCAGGTACTGGCCTTTGGGGCCCACTGTGCTTCTTGGTCACTATAGTATTGGTCATGCATCATTACTTCTGAGACTGCCAGCTTCTTCAGAATCGTTGGCTGCCCTGAAGTCCTGTCCCAGTTGACTGCTAACTCGTCCTGCCCTCCCCTGCCCTGGCCCTGTCATTCTGTTTCCATCTCTGTGAATCGACTACTCTGAGTTCCTCACAGAAGCAGAATCATACAATATCTGACTAATTTCACTTCTCAGAACATCCTTAAGCCTAGGCAGGAATGAAGCATCATTGTGTTTTAACTATTCTGATATGTGGTGGTATTTCATCAAGGACTTTATTTACATTTTTCTGATAGCAAATGATACTTTTATGTGCTGATCTGCCTTCTGTGTGTCGCCTCTCCTGGAAAAGTTTGCTTATGTCTTTTGCTCATTTTTTAACTTTTATTTTCCTTAAGTTTCTGAGTTTTGAAAGTTCTCATTGTTTGCAGATGTTCACCTGCTTCAGCACCTGTTGTTAGCAGCTCTCCTACTGACTGCTTTTCCCCTTTTGTCAAAAGGTGGGCATGTTTCAGGAGTCTGGTGTTCTGTTGAGCTGTGTGTCTGTACCACCAGGCCGTGATTACTACAGCCGCCTGGCAGTCTCAGCACTGAAGAGATGCTTTCCTCCAGCTCAGAACTTCTCAGAGTTGTTTTTAGCTCTCTTCTAGTTGCTTTGCCTTTCCATATAAATTGTCAATGATGCCGTGTAGATCTGCAAAACAAATTCCACTGTGGGCATTGATAGCATTGCCTTAACTCTTTGTATCAGTTTAGGGGAGCTGACATCTTTACTGTGTGACTCTTCAGTCCAGAATTGCCACATCTCTGCATTTATTTACATCTCTTAGGGCTTTTTCATCAGTGTTTTGTAGTTTTCACCATAGTGATCCACGCACTTTTAGAAGTACATACAAGTAGCCAACTGTCCAACTGTAGTGAGCGGATCTCTGTGAGTTCAAGGTCAGGTCAGTCTAGTTTACTTAAAGAGTTCTAAGGCAGCTAGAGCTACACAGTGAGACCCTATCTCAAACAAGCAGGATTACACATAAGTATATATTTGAATGACTGTAAATAAATTGTTTTTAAGATTTGTTGTTTTTAGATATGTGTTACCTGCATGAATGTATGTGTACTTTGGTGCCTGAGGTAGCTGGAAGAAGGTATAAAACTCCCTGGAACTGTAGTTTCTGACAGTTGTGAGCTGCCATGTAGTTCCTGGAAACCAATCCCAGTCCTCTGTAAGAGCCTCATGCGTTCTTAACTGCTGAGCTGTCTCTCCAGCCCCTGGATTGTACTTTTTGGGTTTTGTGTTCATTGCTGGCCTGAAGAAAAGCAGTTACTTTTTAATGTGCTGTGAAAGCATTCATAAGAAAATCAGATAAAGCCGTGTGTTTCTGTGAGCAGATGTCAGCTGTGGAAAATAGTGGATTGCATTTTGACACTCCACATGTGTGTGTGGTGCTTTGGTGCCGCTCACCCATTACTTCTTCATCCTTCTGTCCTGCCCCTCAGAGCCCTCCAACAACAGTTGGTGTTTGTTCTCATATCCTATGACCTGATAAGTTCATTTCTCTCTTCTAAGTCAAGTGTTTATAGGTCTTTTTTTTAATTTAATTTAATTTTTTTTTTTTTTTGGTTTTTTTCTGTGTTGCTTTGGAGCCTGTCCTGGAGCTAGCTCTTGTAGACCAGGCTGGCCTCGAACTCACAGAGATCCACCTGCCTCTGTTTCCTGAGTGCTGGGATTAAAGGCTTGCGCCACCACCACCCGGCATCATTCCCTAGTTCTTTACTTTCACTGGTGTCCTGTACAAATAGGAACAACTCTGTCTGCTCCCTTTTCTTGTCTCATTGCATTGGCCGAAATATCCAGTGCTCACTAAGTGCTCACTTCCTTTTCTTGTCCTGGTCACTTCTGGTGCCTCTGAGCCAGTGGTGTCAGCTTTGCACGTGTTATTCTGTCCTGAAGGGTCTGGTTATGGAGAACTGGTACCTGAGCCTAATGTAGGAGAAAGTGGTAATGTGAAAGCAGGGTCTTTCTGCTCACCTCCTGGGCTTGAGCAGCAAGGGGAAAGCCACACACTGCACACACACAATGGTGTGGATCACACTGCTTTTGCATCTCTAGTTCCCATATAGGATGCTTGCTTTCTGAAAGCCGGTCCACTGAATCTGCTCAGTGCCCCTGGCCTCCCTCACCTTCCTTATTGCAACATTATAATCCTGCTTCCTTTGTCGTTTGAAGGTGCTTTCTCTGTGTTCTAATAATTCCCCATGTGTGTGTTCTGACATTCAGCAGATTCAAAGCGCCATCACAGGCACTCTCAGCCCCCAGGGAATCGTGGTGCCAGCGTCAGCCCTGCAACAGGGAAATGTAACCATGGCAACAGTGGCAGGTAGGACCACCTAAAAATGGGCACCTTTTCTGTGAGCTTTTGCAGAAAACATCCATTATATTAGAACAAGCACATATATAAATGCCTTTTAACTTCTGGGTTTTTTTCTTCTTCTTAATTTCATTGTATTTTACTCAATGCCAGTTACTAATATAATAGTGCTAGAGTCCAGAGCAGTTTGAATATCTGCATCTTGTTGATTTTTCAACAAATATATTGTACAGATTGTAGTTTTCTACCAAAAACATTTGGGGGAAAGGTTTTATATAGGAATTGACTGTATGTAGCAAGGGGCTGGAGAGGTGGCTGAGCTGTTAAGAGCACGTACTGCTCTTCCAGAAGATCCAAGTTTGATTCGCAGCATCTGTGTCAGGCTGCTCACAACTATCTATAACCCCACCTCCAGGAGATCCCCTGTGGGCACCTGTATTCATGTGCATATACCGCTCCTACTCTCTCTCTCTCTCTCTCTCTCTCTCTCTCTCTCTCTCTCTCTCTCACTCTCTCACACACACACACACACAAACACACACACACACACACACACACACATTTAAAGTAATAAAGTAAAAAAAGAAAAGAAGTTGGTGGTGGCACATACCTTTAATCTGAGTACTTGGGAGGCAGAGGAAGGTGGTTGTCTGTGAGCTCGAGGTCAACCTGGTTTACAAAGAGTACCATGACAGCCAAAGCTGTTACACAGAAACTCTGTGTTGAAAAAAAAAAAGAAGAAAAAGAAAGAAGGAGGGAAGAAAGAGAGAAAAAGAAAAGATACAGCAAAAATTATGATTTCAAACAACATAGTTTTAAAAATACTTGGTGTGTGTATATGTACATGCACCCACATACATAAATTCATGTACATGTGTCACTGCATGGGTGTGGTCAGAGGACAACATGTAGGAATCAGTTCTGTTTCCACCACATGGGTTCTGGGCTTGGTAGCAAGCACCTTTACCTGCTGAGTCATCTTGCTAACTTCTCAAATAACATAGTTTTTTAATTGTGCTATCCATAGGACCTGGAAACTACCTAGTATTATGAATTGGTCCCCAGTGACAAGGGCAGGTGCCATGCAGGCCAGAATTGGTGTGATAATTTGTCTCACTACATACTTTGCTAAGTCTTGTTGACCATTTGGAATGGTTAAAAGGCTCGCCCAATAGACTTTTCATTTCTTCCATAAGTATATCAGGAAGAATGGCTTTAAATCATTAAAACTTAAAAGTAGTTTAATATTTAAATTCTCTTCTCCTTTTTGAGGTGGCACAGTGTACCAGCCTGTCACCGTCGTCACTCCACAAGGTCAAGTGGTCACACAGGCGTTATCTCCTGGGACAATTAGGATCCAGAACTCCCAGGTGTGTGAAGTCCTCTAGGACTGTAATGCGTGCTGCCTAGGTGGGGGAGGTGACGCAGCTAAGCTGCCCCTTTGTGACTGTCAGCTGTTGTCGAGCAGCCTGCAGTCAGTGTCTTTCCTTTCCTGCTTCGTCTCCCTTGTTGTGGAAGTTTACAAAATTCAGAGCAGTCTGAGCACCAGGGAGGCTGTTCACAGCCCCAGCCACAGCCATGGCAATGACGTCCACTGTGTGTGCACATCATGACTCAGAGTCCTGTGATGCAGAACAGCCAGGCACAGTTTTCAGAACCACAAAGCCCAGACTGTACCCCTAACCTGAAGCTACACCCCAAGCTCTGGAATCATCCCAGGCCTCTGCTTTGTATCCTTGACATGATTGGGGTACTTTATTGATGTCAGGCTCTGGGTGTCTGCAGTAGCAATTCTTGGCTTTGACTTTCAGGTGTTTGACTCTTTGAACAAGAGGGGACCTGTGGCATATTGTGGCCATAGTCATTCTACAGTCTTCCTGTTCCTTTGTAGTAAAATGGGGAAGTTGGGTCTTCTGAACTGGAAGACCCTCTAAGTTCTAGAAACATGAATTTTTTATTTTGAATAATTAAAGACAAGGTTTAAAGTATAGTTCTACTTTGTGGATGATTTACTTTGTGAGGTCTCTGTCCACATCCTTATCATGCCTAGCCCTAGGGTGTGGCTGTTGTCTTAAGGGAGAAGCCATCCATGTAGACTGCAGGTGCTCTCAGTGGTCTGGGTAGTCTGGGGCTGCCACCTTTGTCACAAAGGTTTGGTGACCACACTAGAGAAAAAGATGCAGATGCCCCTGGCATAGGTGGGGACTTGAGAGACTGTTGAGCTGTGTGACTGCTCAGGTCCAAGCCTACACGGGAGAGCTAGAGCTCACTAATGTTGCATTTGTCTCCCTGTCGGTCTTCTTTCCTCGTCATTTTCCATTTTAAATGTTTGCAACAATAGAGCCATGTCCAATTCCTGCCTAGTTTCTGAGGCAGGTTTTCTCTGTATAATAGACCTGACTGGCCTTGAACTCACAGATTCACCTACCTCTGCTCCCAAATGCTGGGATTAAAGACATGTACCACTACCGCCCAGCAAATTATGCTTTTTTTTTTTTAGAACATTTTTAAGTCAAATAACCTACTAGTACTGTAGAAGATACTTCATTTGTCTTGTTAAAAAAAGAAAGTTGTGGGATTGTTTTATTGTTGTTGTTGTTGTTGTTTGTTTGTTTTTTGGGGGGGGGGATTGGGACAAGGTTTTGCTTCTTTGTAACTGCATTTTCTTAGGGATAAAGGTTAGCTCATTTAAGTAGCAAACCTATTAAGCCTGAGTCCTTCAGGACAGTACTACCTGACCTATTGTAAAAACCCCATGACCCTCATTCCCACCCTATTTTCCACTGTCACACAGGGCTCCCTGCCTAGGGGCACATGGCAGACTCAGGTCAAAAAGTACTGCTTGCTGCTGCTCCCTGAGGAGGGAGTCAGCCTTGGTCAGGACACTCTGACCTGGCTGTTCATGGCCTGGTCATGATGGTGATAGTAGGCTGGAGTTGACTTTGACTTCCTGAGAGATGACCACTGAGAAGTCTTTAACCATACTGCTAGCACATACCCACATAAAAATGGTTTTGAGAGAGGTTTTTATGTTTCACAAGCTGTCCTTAAACTCTGTGTCTAACCAAGAATAACCCTGGACTTCTTGCTGTCTGCTTCCGCCTTCTGAGCGTTAGGACACAGGCTTGTGTCACCACCCCTGGCTTATGTGGTGCTGTGGGTAGAACCTAAGGTTACTTGCATAGCTGCAGCTCCAGCTGCCTGACCACTTATTGTACCACTGCTACTCAGAAGAGTATCAGGTTTTGACTCCCTCATTTCTCAGCATTACTTGGAATGCTTCTGTCAGGTTGGGGTGTGTCACAGCTCAGCCTTCACAGAGCACCATAGGCAGGCTGCAGATCTGAATACTTCTCCTCTGCCCCCAGGTCCCCTCCAAGCCTTTGAGCCAATTATTCTATCCACATATGTTTTTAAAGGGAAGCATGCCTCTGATGAATGCCCTTGAAACTTCTTGCCTGCCTTCTACTGCACGGGGCTCCACTCTCACATCCTGAGCATTCTCCTCCAGTTGATCAAGTCAGCACTTAATGGTGACACCAGTCCCAGCTCCTGTTGTGCTCTCAGCAGTAGTTCCACGATGCTCTGACTTGCATTGTGCTTATTTTTGTGTGTACTGGGTTTTCATTATATAAGTGTCCAGTTGTCCCTTGGTCTGTCTGTGTCCACAGTGCCAGGTGACACATCGATGCTGCTTGTCCTGTCAGAGCCAGCTGTTTCAGGACTGCCTTCCAGGCCTGGGCCCATTCTGCTGGTCTTATTGTGAAGTCTATTGCAGAGGATGCAGATGGAGGCAGGAATAGTGTAGAGGGTGGGCACAGAGCTCCCTGGTCCCTCTCTAGTATGCTACCCTCCAAGAGCTTGGAAACTTCATGACACAAGTAGGATTGTTGAACCCCACTGCCTGTTGGTGATGACCCTAAACTTTAGCCCATTGGTGCACGGCAGAGGTTGAGATCTGTGATTCTGCCTCAGTCTAGCCTGTGAACAGTCCCTTCCTGGGGGCTGCAGTCAATAGTTGACACAGTTCAGAATATGGGAAGCATCCCTTAGCAGTTTGGAGAGTCTAAGAATTGTAGGGCTTACATGCTGCAAAGATGGGAATGAAGACCAAGCATGTTGTCTGTGTTCCAGTATCCTCAAAAAATGTATATAATCTGTTTAGGGTTTCCACACGTGCCTGTTGGCTGTAAGTAAGCCTGAGAGCCTTAGAGTAAGTTAGCTTCCTCTATCTGAAGCTGTAAGCTGCTTGATGTGTTGTCATTTCAAAGCCTTGCTGACATTATTTGTTCACTGTGTGAAAGCTTCAGCTGCAATTGAATCAAGATCTCAGCATCTTGCATCAAGAAGACGGCTCCTCCAAGAACAAGAGGGGCGTCCTGCCGAAGCATGCCACCAATGTGATGCGGTCCTGGCTCTTTCAGCACATAGGGGTAAGAGTGCATTGGGTACACCCTGAGTGACCAAGGTGCCCTCCTGGCTTGTGTCCCCAGGAAACTGACTTTTGTGTTTATTTAACCCAGGTCTAAGTTTGGTATTATACTGTGTCCATAGTGGGGCTTGAGCATAGGTCCCTAATAATGACTTCAAGAAACTTAAAATGCAGCAAGGGTACCCTTATGGCTGGAAAGGGAGCAACTAAGCTACTACTTATCATGCCCATTTGGGTCAGAAAATCCTACTCTGTGATGGGGCTGACCGGAGGAGGCGGCAAAGAGAAAGGACAAGCAGCATTGCTTGTGCAGTGGAGCTAAGAGGGTGATGCAGTTAAGTTAAGGCACATCGTGAAGTTGGGCACAATGGGGAGCACCAACGCATGGCTTGCTTAGAGGCACACAAGTGTACTTGATGGTGAGGGCTGCCAGTGCAGGTGTGTCAGGTAAAGGACAGGAAGTGATGGCCAGTGCAACGGCTGTGTTGCAGTGGTCACAGTTTCCCACGGAAGTGCTGCATTGGGTGCACCTCTTTCCTTTTTGGGCGTCAGTGTCTTATCACACTTCCCTTTAATGAGTTAATATTTCTCAAACATAAACCCTGGTTATAAGGACCAGTGAGGACACATTTCCTTTCTTCCTGTGCTTTCTTGTCCTCATTCCTTTGCAACACCTAGTTTTCCAAGCAGTGGGGCAGCAGTGACTGCTGTCTGATTTCTGGCTCTGTGCTTATGTTTCTGACCTCACTTTTTGTTTATTGTTTAGTGGCATAAGGTCTCCCCCTCTTGGCTCCACCTTCTAAGTTTCCATCACCTCACAATAGCAGCAGCCTAAAAACCAAGCCTTCAATACCCAGACCTTTGAGGGGCAGTCAGTGTCCGGACTTTAACATCATATTAATCCAACAGAGGTTTGATCTTAAGAAAGCTATCAGTGATACTGGTCTATCCTAGTGTTCGTTTATTCTCAGGGTTGAAGTAGATGCCACGTGTTGTGTTGCTCATGCAATAAACCTCAACAAAGTTGATATAGATGTGCTGTGTCAAGGCTCAAATGTCTGTGCACAGAGGATGCCCCACGATAGGGCTGCAGCTCCCACTACCATTACCTGTGCATCTTGGGACACTGACTGACCACATTCTCACCACACACTGACAGCTGCTAGTGTTGGACATTCTTGGTCAGGAAAGAAAGATGCTTCATTCTTACCTGTATTTTTTAAAGGATTTATTTATTCTTATTTTATGTGCATTGATGTTTTGCCTGCATATATGTCTATATGAGGGCGTCAGATCACTTGGAACTGGAGTTACAGACAGTTGTCAACTGCCATGTAGGTGCTGGGAATTGAACCCCGGTCCTCTGGAAGAGCTCTTACCTGCTGAACCATCTCTTCAGCCCTCTTCTTTCTTATCTGAACATTTTTATGACAAGAATTTGCAAAATAAAGTCTAGTTGTGCTGAAGCTCTACTGTATGGGCTTTTTCTCTTGTTCATTTGTATGCAATTTATTGCCTAGATAGTCTTGGGTTTCCCTTTCAAATTCAAAGCCCATTGTGACAGTAACCCTCTTTATTTTTAGCATCCCTACCCAACAGAGGATGAAAAAAAGCAGATTGCTGCTCAGACAAATTTGACACTGCTTCAAGTTAACAACTGGTAAGATGACCGCGTGCTGACACCACACCTGTTACTCTGGCAGAGCCTGGCCTCCTGATATGCTCTATGCTGCCATCAGAGTGCTACAGCTAGAGACAACATGTGTCAGGGTATATTGGCATGTGTTTTCGCCCCGCGGGTATGCTAACACAGTGGCCCCTCTTGCTCTCCCTTAGATATAGGCCATGGCCAGGTGTGATGTCACATGCCTTTAACTCAGCACTCTGGAGGCAAAGGCAGGTGGATCTCTGTAGGTTTGAGGTCAGCCTGGTCTACATAAGTTCCAAGATGGCCAGGACTGTTGAGAGACCCCCGTCTCAAAAAAAATAATACCGGTGCCATCACTTTAGACCTACAGCTTGGGACAGTCTTGCATGTGTCCCTGCATTCATTCTGCTGCATGATGGGACTTAGAGACATTCCCCAGGTAGACCTGCCCGGAGAAGACCACCGTGTTTACAAGTGAAACATTCTCTGCTAGGTTTGGGTTACCCTGTTGGAGATAGTTGAGCCCTAGGCATGTGCTCCCATGGTGAGAACTGGTGTTCCTCAGGCTTCTCTTCCACTGGGCAGTCACTCGTCTCCATTTCACTGTGTTCAGACGGAAGACAATGTCAGCTTCATAGAATTAGCACGCAAAAGGGAAGCACACACTTCCACCCAGAAGCATTATAGCTTCATAGTATGACTGTGCTATCGCCATCATCCATGCCAGTTGTAATTCTAGAGTACACCATGCATTTGGCCTGCTTATTCTACCAGAGATGCAGGAGCTATCCTTCAGGGGTGCATAAACATGCCTACTTTCTTGCATTTGGGCCAGTATTTATTATTTAAGTAGAAATAGTAGACCATGCTGCTTGAGTTATTTCCTGTAAGTATAGTGCCAGCAAAAATATAAAGGGTTCAAGCATGTTGTTGTCAATACAGTGAACCATTCTTGGCTGACTGACTCCTCCCACCACCACCCTCAGCCTCTTGTTGCTATGAAGACAGTGAACCATTCTTGGCCGACTGACTGGCGCTCTCTCTCTCTCTCTCTCTCTCTCTCTCATTGCTATGAATACAATGAACTATTCTTGCTGGCCGACTCACTCTCTCTCTCTCTCTCTCTCTCTGCACTCTCTTTGGTGGCTGGTGAGATAGTTTCATGCAGTGTAGCTGAGACTGGGCTCCTCCTGTGACAGTCTCCTGAGTGTCTCCATGGTTATTTTCACTTGATCACGACATAGTTAGTATCACATTTGATTGATGTTCTGAGAGGTGCCTGGTGGCTGCTCTGGGCCCTCTGTCACTGCTGGACGCCTTGCTGTCTCCATTTGCATCCTTGTGTACCCCACCTTGCTGCTCTGCTTAGCTCCCAGAACTGTATAATCTAGAAGACTTAATACCAACTTTTAATTTTTTTTAAATGTATTATTTTAGTCAGGCAGTGGTGGTGCACGCCTTTAATCCCAGCAGTTAGGAGGCAGAGGCAGGCAGATCTCTGTGAGTGTGAGTCCCGTCTGGTCTACAGAGTGAGTTTCAGTACAGACTCTAAAGCTACACAGTGAAACCCTGTCAAAAAACAAAACAAAACAAAGCAAAAAAAAAAAAAAAAAAGAAGAAGAAGAAGAAGAAAAAGAAAAGGAAAAAGAAAGAAAAGCCAGGCGGTGGTGGCACATGCCTTTAATCCCAGCACTCGGGAGGCAGAGGTAGGCAGATCTCCATGAGTTCGAGGCCAGCCTGGTCTACAAGAGCTAGTTCCAGGACAGGCTCCAAAAACTACAGAGAAACCTTGTCTTGAAAATTTAAAAGAAAAAGAAAAGAAAAGAAAAGAAAGTCAACTGGATTGATGTATTGGAGGCCAGAAGCTCAGAAGCTGAGGCGTGTCTTCTTAGCATGTTCCCAATGAGAAGCCATGTCCAACCCACCTGGTCAGCCTGTTCTCTCTGCTGCTCTGTCTGTCTGTCTGTCTCTCTCTCTGAGTTCAGGTGTGAGCTCTTCATCTCACTGAGCAGCGTGATCTATTGGAGATTTCGTCACTGCATGCTCGCTGTGCAGCTGGGTGTATGGGGCACACAGAGCCTCTTATTTGAAATCATCTTCTGAAAAGACATCTCTTTTTAAACGTTCTATTACTATATATATGTGCATAATAGGGTGGAGGATCACATGTGCCGTGACATGCATGTGGCGGTCAGAGGAGAACGTAATGGAGTCAGCTCCTTCCACCTTTACATGAGTCTAGAGATAGACAGTCACTGGGTGCCTCTACCGGCTGAACAATCTCACTGACTCCAGACATGGTTCTTACTCTAGATCCTAGCTCTGATGACCCACAGCATCTCGCTAATGGCTCAGCCTGCTGCTGGTAGCACAGGTGGAAGGATATTCTGCAGCACAAGCCATATAGGCTTGTTGTGTTTCATTTTTATTCTTAGAGAATTCATGTTAGTATGAATATATAATCCACAGGAGTGGAGCTAACCATGCTGTGGAAATTTTTTTTTAATTGAGACAGGTTCTCCTTGTATAGACCTGGCTAGTATAGACCTCAATATGTAGACTCAGCTGGCCTTGAACTCACAGAAATCTACCTGCCTTTGCCTCCTAAGTGCTAGGATTAAAGGTGTGCACCACTATGCCCCACTAAGTTCATTTTTAAAATGAACTTCTGGAGATCTGTGAGCTTATCACTTGTGTTCCTCTTGCCAACATGGTTCCTAAAGGGTGGTGCCCCATGCCAGATCTTTCCAAGTTCTTTTGGCCTGAGTATCCCTTTGTCTACTCACAGGTTCATCAATGCCCGAAGACGAATTCTCCAGCCAATGTTAGATTCCAGCTGTTCAGAGACTCCAAAAACAAAGAAAAAGCCTGCTCAGAACAGACCAGTTCAGAGGTTTTGGCCGGATTCTCTTGCATCAGGAGTGGCACAAGCAGCACCCAGTGAGCTTGCCATGTCAGAAGGTGCGTCCCTTCAGATGGGCAAAGGTGGGAGCAATGGGCCAGGCACACTACTGTAACTGTATCCCGCGCAGAGCTGTGTACCTGAGATGCCCTTTCTTTGCCTCTTAAGACTCAAGGCAGGCAAGATGGATCATTGGGCAAAGGTTCTTGCCACCAAGCCTAAGGACCTGGGTTTAGTTCCCAGCAGAGAACCAGCTCCTGCAATTTGTCCTGTGACCATCACATCATGCCCACATTACATTGTACTCCACAGATACTAAACAAATATGTTTCAAAGTAAATAATGGGAGGAGGAGTCCATGGATGGCTATTCAGGTTCACCAGTGGCGGGGAGTTAAGTTGTGCATGCTGCCCGTGAGAATGATTACCGGTCTTGAGGTGTCCTTAGCAAGGTGCTCTCCTTTACTTCCAGCTTGCTTCCTTTCCCTTCCAGCCTTCAGCAGACAGCACAGTTGGTCCTCCTCACACCTGGCCTCTTTCCTTAGGGCAGATATGCCTGTCTCTTGCTTTTGACCTTTTCCTACTCTCCCTGTCCCAAGCCGCCATTCTGATGTGTGTCCCAGCAACTGTGTGACTGTGTGCGCGAGCTCTTCAAGGTCTGCCTTGTTTTGTACAGATTAGTTTTGCTTTAAGCAAGGCCTCCCGCAGCTGCTCAGGATGGCCTTGAACTCCAGGCTTAAGCACTTTCCCCTCAGCAGTTCTGACTGAGGTGTGTGCCACTGCCTCCAACTGGGTGTGTGTCTTTGAATGTGCAGGCGTAGCCGTGTCTTCTTACTTTTTCTTTTTTCCCTCGACAATACTCTGCTTTGTGGTTAGGAAGCTTTGGGCACAGTTTTTCTTTTTTTTTCTCATAATATTTTTATTGATTATTTGTGAATTTTACATCATGAACCCTGCTCACACTTCTCAGTCCTCCCAGGCCTACAGCCCCCCAAAAGAAGAAGAAGAAGAAAAAAGTCCAATTTGTGTTACCCATACGCTCACTGAAGCATGGTCAAACTCCTGGTGGCCAGCCTCTTCCTCACCCCTGCCTCCCTGCCCCCTTCCCCCGAAGCTATTGACTGTGGAGAGCTACACTTCAGCATCCTTACCACAATTTTTAAGAGTTCTCTTCAATGGCTTTCTGTCTAGGCTGTCACTGTTTTTTTGGATGGGTGTGGTGGAGGTAAGGACTGTCGCAGAAGCCTTCTTTGTCCCTCTTCTCAGCTGTGAGTCTCAGTCATCAATAACACTGCAGAAGTGGCTTCCTTGCCCCTTACAGTCAGCAGGAGCATGATCGTGGTGTTTTTATTTCTTTAACGTTGTTATTGGAGTGCTGGGTTCGGATCCCCTGGCCTCACACCTGTACTCTACCACTGAGACCCAGCCCAGCCCCCGCCCTGCCTCTTCTCAAACCTTCTGTTACGTGTGTCTGCAGTCTGTCCATATCCTTGGCATGCCTCTCCTTTCCATCTATTTCATGCTGAGTTGTTTCTGCTGCTCTTGTCGCCACGTCGCTGCCCTTGCTTTGCAGTGTTGATTCTGTACAGTGTGAGTTTGTCTTAGATGGTATGGATTTCACCTTTCTAGAAGTAGGGTGGGGGTATTTTGTACCCTTTGGTGCAGTGACTGGCATACACGCGGCTGTCTTAAATGTAGACTGAACAAGCAAGCAGTCCCTGTCTGTGCATAAAGTGCTTCTCTCTGGCTGGTGAAGGCAGTGACACCCTTGTGCTCCACTTTAGGTGCCGTCGTGACCATCACCACACCTGTAAACATGAATGTGGACAGCCTTCAGTCCCTGTCCTCAGATGGGGCCACCTTGGCCGTACAGCAGGTCATGATGGCGGGGCAGAGTGAAGACGAGTCGGTGGACAGCACAGAA